>NC_080196.1:48988208-49308385 GCF_030028045.1 Hippopotamus amphibius kiboko
GGCAAATTTTCCATTCTCATTTTAAAGATAAGGAAATAAAACTTCAAAAGGTTAAGAGGTTTATGGAAAACCACATGACTTGGTCTGAAACATTAACTTCTCCAAAATAACTAACCGTCTTTTCTTTGTAACTGTCATGTCCAGTGGTAAAAGAGAGGTCGAGTTGTATGAGAGGACACTGCTCATGTGAAGTAATTATTAAACATCTTTTAATAAAACATTCTAACTTAACCAAAAGTTTTGAGATGTACCTTTACCTATATATAAATATTTACTCAGAATTTTAATAATTAGCATTTAGATGACTTCTCCTAAAAAAATGCCATAATATTGAATACTTTTAAAAACAGCACATTGGTGTCTAATGCATATGAAATTACTCAAAATCAAGAGCTTAATGAATACACAAGTGTACAGTGAATTTGTAATATTGAAATTAAGTAATGATTTTTCTGATTTTAGTTGGAAAAGGATGGAATTGAAATTAAGAAAAATCAATGGAAGCATTCTAATTTTTATTTATAATAGATCAAGATTGTGACTCCAATTCTTTAGCATCTGTGATTATAAGAACTTCAATAGAAAAAAATGGGTAATTATTCTACCACTAGATAAGAATTAGCATAACTTTGGCCATTATTTTTCTATACTTACATTAGTCTGTCCATCTTAATTTTTTTAAAAACTGGACTTTGTGACTATTAGATAATTGAGATTTTTAAATGCCCTGTGAGTTTCAAAATCTAATTTTGGCTTGAATTTCAAAGAGCAAAAAAATTCACTGCGATTTCCTAATTTGAAACCAAGCACTTTGTTTTGAGGAAAAGATTCCAGAAGGTTTGAGACTAAATTAAACAGATCAGCAGTTGATCTTGATTTAATTTACTAAACAATTTCATTTAACTGTGCAAAGAGTTGGGTTTCTTCCATAAGAGTGTAGTCATCTGGAAGGATTCTGCTTTTTGATCCAATTTATCTCTGTCCACATTTACTATTAAAGTGCATTGAAAGAACGGAAATATCTATTTGTCACAGACCCACTGTTGAAGCAATGCATGCCCAATGAATACAGATTTTACTGTTTTTCAATTCATCTGATGCATTACACTATATAGAAAATATACTAGCTCCTTTTCCAATAGAATAAAAGCATATTTGAGAGTCTTAGGTTAACTCAGTTTCAGGTCAAATCTCATTCCTGAATTTCATGTGAGTTCCTGAAATCTTGCTTCTGTGGTCAGGAAGCTGGCCTGTGTTATACACTTCAGGTTGTGGTGCGCTCAGAACCTTGCAGATTTCTGGTGCACTGCTGAGATCAGGAAATTCACCTTTTTAATAAGCATAAGTAACTAATTAAAATATTAGGGCACATTATATAAATAAGATATGGCACCACAGATGCAAATAGTGAAACAAACACGTTTGTGATGAAATGATCCTTGCTGCCTCCCTCCCCCAATGTAAAGGACAGAAGGGTCTAGAAATGCAGAATAAATGAGAGATGACTTCAATTATGTCTGCAATGTCCACACCAAAAGAAAATTTCAATATGCTGCAGTTTTTCTAGAACAAGTATTTATTTAGAGGGATAAATTATTTGATAATGATATTTAAGAAATATCAATTGGGCATTATTTCCTTCTCTTCTGTGGCTGAATTTGCTTTTAGGATGTTAAAATATAAATGCTTCATTTTATTTATTTTCTAATTAGACTTCATTTTTAGTGCAGTAGAAATATACCTTATACCTCAAAGTAACCATGATTTTTAGCATTAATATATTGCTGCTGTATTCAGTCAATTTTATAGAAATTTTATAGAAATGACACATATCTCAATTGTCAAATAATTTGTATTAATAACTAATAACTAACAAAACCATAGACAACACAAAAATATAATTAATTTATGAGACTATTTGTTCCTAAATATAGAATTGTTTTATTTATTTTTAATTGCCTTTAATGTACAAATGAAACCCAGCAGGACCCTGCAGCGTTCCTGGGCACAAAAGCCTTTCTGTGTTCCCCATTTCTTTGATTACAGGAAGTAGGCTTCATTCAGCCTCTATGACCTTCCCTGAATATCAACAGGCAGCTTTAAACAGTTGCTTATCAAGGAAGGGAAGGGGATGCGGAGATAAGGGAGGAGCAGCAAAGAAACAAAAGTGCAGCCTTGCGGCAGTGTCCTGGTCCGAGGGATACAAATAATAATATCTTTGAGCTCTTCTGCAGAACTAAAGCCCCCACCAAATGGAAGGTGTTAACTACTTGATGAAGTACACTTCATTCCAGAGGTCACAATTTGCCCATCATCGCCTGATGCCAGATGATGTCTGGATTGAAGGAATGTGGGCCCTGATCCTTATCAGCAACCCTGCCTGTTGAGTATAAAACTCCTCACAAACCCCTCTGGGTTGAGATACACAGTTTTGAGGGTATTAGCCTGCTGTGGCCCCCTTTGCCTGGCAAAGCAATAAAGGTTTTCTACTTCACCCAAAACCCTGTCTCAGAGATTGAATTCAGTGTCAGGGTACAGAGGAGAGATTAAGCTTCAAATTTTGGCACCCAACATGGGGCTGACTTGGGGGTGGCCCCAGAATGGTCCCCTGGCTTGATCAGAAGCTCCAAGGTTTTCTCCACCCAAGCCTTGTTCTAGGGAGCCAAGGGTAGGAGGATTCCTTTAGAGGTCAGATCACCTGGAACCCTTGCCTGGAAAGGCTGAGTCCCAATCATACCCAGTCCCTGTAGTCAGAACTCCGAGGCAGGAGTGAGCAGTGGAAGAGGGACCATCCTAGCAGCTGACAAGGCCACCTTCGCCTTTAGGACACTCCCTTCTTCCTCCTGCCTAAGCCAGCCTGAACTTCCTACTCTAAGAAATTATTTTGGGGAAGGAGAAAGATAGTGTCTTATGTCACGACACCTCTGCCAGAACCTGGCATATACTCTGAGGCCTCTTGGACCTTGTCCCTCTGAGGAACTTGGGGTTCCATCTGGGAACATGCAGTTCCTGTCTGGGAATTTTCCATCTGGGAAATCTCATCTATAAGGTGCCACTTGGACTAATGCCACAGGCTTAGTGAGGCTTGGAAGCAGCCACTCAGTTTTGTGCTGTCTGTTTTCTCTGGTACAAGGCTTCCATCTGCTGGCAAGTGTTCTGACTTGCTCTCAGTCCACGTGTGAGTGTTTTTTTGATCAGATATGTGAAGTGCTTCTTCATTTCCATCTGTAACCCTCTAAGTAAGATTCTGACAAACTGGTCCACCTATAGCTATGAATCTATGAATAAGGAACACTGTGTGACCACAATATTTTTTAGACTCTGGAGAAAATTGGTTGAGATAAAACAATGAGATCTCTGTTTGTCTGGGTTTATGTATGTCTTAGTATGTGTCTTTGTCTTTGGATAATATTGCTGAGGTTAATTTGTAAATGAGTTCTATTAATTGACTTAAAAGTAAGTAGTTACAAATTAAATCTAATTATTTAGAAAACTTGCCAAAATGAGTTTCAGACCCACATGATCTGGGAAATATTCAGTTCTGAATTGATATCTGCTATTAAAAGGTGGCTTGTTAGTTGATTTCATTAATATATATTGTACTTAGGTTTACTGAAGTTCAATAAGTTTATGTTACTCCTGTTGCAGAGTTTGTCAGCAGAAAGGAAAAAAAAATAATTAACTTAGTATGATGAAATTCTTATAAGTAAATTACATGCAAATGAGATAAGGACTTTTGGGTGAACTCTTTAGGAATAACTATTTTAGGAATATCTACTTAAGAATAATCTCCCTAGCTATTTGGTAATTTAAAGTTTAAAGTTGTGCTAAATTAATTTAAATGATAGAGGTTTATTAAGCAAGTAGGTCATTTCCAAATAAAATAAGATACTGAAACATTAATTACTGAACATTGGTTTCCCTTTGCAGAGAAAATAAAGGTATTTAGGACTATTGATGAATATGTTTGATACCATTCTGAAATGTTCTCTATGAGAAAGCACATTTTTTTTTTTAGGAATTATTGGCATTTATCTTCACCAATCTACAGAGTTCTGATATAGAAGAGAGTTCATGGTTGCTTAAGGAAAGTAGGATGTGTGTTTTCAGTAAAAGAAGGTATGAGGAATGGAATTGCATTGCATTTAGCAAAAAGAAAGCGAGTCTGTCTCACAGCTGATTGTTTTTGGATGGAAAAATGGGGGACAGGCTAGTATGGTTGCAGAAAGTGATGGGAGGTTTGTGGGAAGTAGACCCTGAAAAAAGAGTTTCATATATGGTTGAGGCTGGCTAAGTTTAGAATAAATTTAATTGAGTAAATGAATTTTAAAAGTAAGCTGGTGCAGAACTTGAATTTGGCTTTTATCTGTTAAGAAGACAAATTTTCTTAAAATGTTGAGCTGCCTCTGGTAACAGATTTTAAGTTTCTTTGCCTTTAAGTGATCTGTATTTGCTTTAGAAATCCTTTCATGGATTCTAACAGTTCTTTTGACTTCCAGCTAACTTTGAGATGCTTTAGAAGTCCTTGAGACACCTCAAAGAGAAATATTTAATTATCATGTTGAATTACATGGCATTCCTAAAAATCTAGCATGTCCTGATGAAATGTTATCAGTCATAATTCTAGTTATTGTAAAATGCATGTCACAGCAATAACTAAGTTTATTTTGTCAATTACATTGTGATCAAATGCTTAACCATGATCTTTTAAGTCTTTCTGTAGTTTATAGGCAGTTGTTGTACTATGATAAGTCTCAGATTATACTGGGGAACTGGGTAAGAAATTAAAGAATCCTAAGGGAAAACCTGATGGCTTCACTAAAAGTTAACAAAAGGTTTGGTTACTGAGTGAACTGGTGAATATGGTTATAATGTTTACGGGTTTTGTCTGGAATGTTACTAGTTTTGATCTGTGTTTTCCAGAAATAGGGAAGCCCTTCCCCTCCAGTTGGTTATGATTTATAGCAATTTGGTAAGCTACACCTGTGGGTAAGATTAAAGCATTTTTCTTTTCTCTCTGCATGGTGTCTCCAGAAATTGGAGACTCTTGGGTTCTGAGAAGCCTTATCAGGTGAATTGGAAAGGCTGTCTCCTAGCATGTTCAGGAATCTCAATATTTTGGGGATCTGCAGAACAGAAAAATCCACCAAGGCAGAGCCTGATGGCAGGTATTTGGCATGGCTTTCCTGGCCTTGAGAAGCCTATTGAGAATTCAGTCTGAGACTCCTGAGGAGTTCCACCACAGCCAGTGTGGAAGAGCCTATATGGTCAATTGATCAGACTTATTTTACAAGCAAATTAGTTTTGGTTAGCTGTGTTTGGTGGAAATGAGGGTAATTTTAGAGAGAACAATATTATGTTTCTGTGGATGTTAAATTCTAATTCTGTTTGTTGAGTTCTGTATTCACTAAGACTTACTTCCCAGAGAGTTTCTTGCTGCTATGTTATATTGTTTCAAAGTTTAATTGAATTATTTAACACACACTCTAAATTTGTATCTGAAACAACTCAGAAATCTATTTGTGGATGATAGTCAGATGCTCCATGATGTGCAACCAGGAGATTAACACTTCGCTATGATTAGTTAAATTTAAAGGCTCCCTTATGTTGGGGACAATTAAACCATACTAGGGATAACCAGCCTAATAACACTAGGAAATTGGGCTGGGAGCTTTGTGGACAATGCCAGTATATAATTTCCCTTAAAGATAAGGATTGGTATAGAACACACTAAATCAGATGACCTGGAATATACTGGGCTGCACCTAATGTAAGTTCTTGACTTAAATTCTTACTTATGACCTTACTAATACTGCTAGTTATATTATTTTTTATATTACCTGTTTCATAAAATTGTTGTTTCTTGCATTACCAAAAGTGTGACTGAGCCTCTGATAAAATGATGATATATAGTTCCATATGAGATCAGTGACTGTAATAGTAACTCTAGATACGGGAAAAAGCAACAAGAGGGAATATTTTCCTGGACCATAAGAGACTAGTAAGACAGGTGGTCTGGAGAGTTTTGGCTACTGTTGACAAGGCCTAGTCCAGTAATAGCACATTGAGTGACTTAATGAAATCTTTGCCAGACCTGGGAGTGAGCATTTCTAGCACCATGGGACAAAATGGCCATGAAATGCTTCCCAAACCATGGTCGAATTTATGACCCTGAATGGGCCCTGCCAACTGAAAATCAGCACTTGCCCTCTGCCTCTGCAAGGATTAAGTGGCCACTGTGGCCACTGAACATCAATACCCCCTGAAAGGCGCTCAGGGTGGAGATCAGGAAGGAGGCACTGTGCTCGGGACAAACTGGCAGAACAGGCCTTCAGATAGTTAGAAATTTTCAGGAAAAGATTTTATGAGCCCAAGTTCTTGCATCTTCTCATATCCAGAAAAGCACTGACATCATTAACATTGACATCTGCTTTGGCCATTAAGGAGATAAGCACAATTAAAAGTTAAAAACGGAGTTAACTGTGGTTCAGACATCCAAGGTAAACTAGGTGGCCATTGTGAGTTTTCAGACACATTCCTGTATTGCTGAGAATTTGAATTTTCTGAGCTGTGTCAGACTAAGGGAGGGCACCAGCCATTCTCAAAGCAGCGTCTGCTGGCAGATGGCAGCTGCAGCCTTACATTTTCAAAGTCTCCTCTCAACTATTAAGATTTTAGACAATAAAGTTACTTTAGATCAGATATTAACAAAAAGAGGAGATGTATAGTGGCCAATAGCTCCTGTTATATATATATGTTAATATCACACGAGAAGTTAAAAACTACTTAGGTAAAATTTGACAACTGGCTACCTGGCTACAAGTATCCCTTGAAGTGCCAGGTCCAGACTAGGTTTCAGGCTAATTTCTCCTGAGTTCCTAAGAGAAAGAGACCCATTTTGTCTATTAAAGTTCCAGTTGTCATTCTTTCAACCACTTCTAACTGGATCTGCTGCACCAAAATTGGCAGCCCAAGGGATTGAGATCTTAATCATAGAAGACTCAGATTTAGAACCTGGAACTCAAATATTTCTAATTTGGTATCCATTTCCCCCAAATTTAGGCAGGACTATGCCCCATTTCAGCAGGAAATAGCCAGAACAAGGGTCGCCCCACTCCCAGAAAGATTTGGGCAAGTTTAAAAAGGGGATATTGAAACCGAGACCCTAAAACCAAGTTCCTCTGCAGAGTTTATGATTAATGTCTCTATCCAAAATGATTATTCCCTTTCTTGTCCAACACTGTTCTCCTTAAGATTGAGGAGTATCAAAGAAAAGGGGGAATTGAAACCAAGCAGGACCCTGTGAAGGTCCTGGCACAAAAGGCTTACTGTGTCCCCTTCCCTGAGTTCCAAAGGGCAGGTTCAAACCATTGCTAGTTAGAGAAGGGAGGGGATGTGAAGACAAGAGAGGAGCAGTCAAGAAACAAAACTGCAGTCTTGGGGGCAGGCTCCTGGTTCTCCCTCAAGGGATATACATAACTATATTCTTGAGCTCTTCTGCACAACTAAAATCCCCACCAAGTGGAAGATGTTAACTACTTGATGAACCACTCTTCATTCCAGAGAAGGTCACACTTTGCCCATTATCACCTGGTGCCAGATGACCTCTGGACTGAAGGGATGCAGGCCTGTAAGCACCCTGATCCTTATCAGCAACCCTGCCAATGTACTATAAAACTCCTCACAAACCCCCCTGGGTTGGAGCACACTTTTGAGAGCATTAGCCCACTGTGGCCCCTTTGCTTGGCAAAGCATTCTTTTCTACCTCACCCAAGACTGTCTCAGAGATTTAATTCAGTGTCAGGGCACAGAGGCCAGATTTGGCTTCACAAATAGACAAGAAAGCAGAATTTAAGAACAAGCACAGTCTCTTAATTTGTCAATGACTGTGTTATGATGACATTAAATTTCAAAATCAAATTACTGAAGTACAAAATAAGCTATGAATCATTTTTAAGGTTTTTAAAAATAACAAAAACATGTCTTGCTCATATTGTATAAAATATCAATTTTGCAATATCTTTAATTCTGGGTATACTTGTTCCTTCAAAAGATATTCAGATCTTATCAGAACTTAAGTAAATGAATAAGAGTCTTATTTCAGACTTTAATTCATGTGAATTTTCTATTTTCCATATTGTGTACTTAACCAGCCTCCAATTTTATTGATTGAGCAGTTCTGAAAGTTTTTCTTTTCTACCTTAAAACAATGAAGTTTACAAATAAGTATTATCTGTTGAACTGATAAGTCATCCAAAATAGGACATTTGCCAAAATTACTCAACAAGCTGTCAACTCTCTTCTCCACTTTGCATTTGTAAAGAATGTAAGCATTACTTATAAGTGATGTAATTCCCCTCACATTTAAAAATATACCATTATAATGGAGTTAATAGAAAATATGTATCACATAAAACACTTATCATGTAATAGTTCTGACTGCACTTCACACCAATGATTTATGTTTTATATTAACCTAGTAACAACCAAGGCTTATTCTTACTGTTCCTCTACTCTAATTTTTACATGAAATCAGCTATCAAATAACTGGGGAAACATACTATATGGATTTTTAATTGGAAGTAATATTTAGGATTTATTATTTCATTCCTAATCAGTTTATCTACCTAATGCCCACACAACACACTCAAATTTTTGTCACATGTTACTTCTGTCACATGCCCAGTAGCTTCAAAATTAAACTAGACTTGAATTAGAATATTAGTATCTAACTAATGGAGAATTAGAAAAGTATATCCAGTTAAATTGCAGTGAATTTGATTATAATATCAAGTAATGATACATTTAAAAACGATAATGGAAGTGGACTTCCCTGGTGGTGCAGTGGTTAAGAATTCACCTGCCAATGCAGGGGACACAAGTTCAAGCCCTGGTCTGGGAAGATCTCACATGCCGCAGAGCAACTAAGCCCATGCACCACACCCTGTGCTCTGGAGCCCATGAGCCACAACTACTGAGCCCGAGTGCCACAATTACTGAAGCCTGCACAGCTTAGAGCCCATGCTCCACAACAAGAGAAGCCACCGCAATAAGTCTGTGCATGCACTGCAACAAAGAGTAGCCCCTACTCACTGCAACTAGAGAAAGCCCATGCACAGCAATGAAGACCCAACACAGCAAATAAATAAATAAATAAATAAATTTATTTTAAAAATGATAATGAAAGTAAATCAATTGCTCTGCTAAAATGTTTAATGTGCTTTTACAATATAGAGTCACCTTTACTTATTACCAATAATAATCAAATTCCAACCAATTCAGTTACATAAATTTCAGTGAAGCAATGTTTAAGAATCACAAACTAAAAAATGAAAGATTCATCACCTTATAATCAAAAGCAATGAGCTTTAAACTTCAACCAACTAGGTGGCAAGTTTGTCATGTCTCACTTGCTCTCAGTGGGAAGTTGTCAAGAATGGTTGACACTTTTTAAACTAACCACCTCATTTATCCCTGTTTATGAGCTTCATGCTGATATGCTAAACTGTAGGACAGGAAGAAGAGGATTGCCACAGCTCTATTAAAATATATGCAACAGCATTTGCAAATATCATACATGGAATTAAAGGACTCAATTTCCAAAAGGAAATGTGCAATCTCTCTCATTTCCTCAGTTCTTGTTTTTTTAACCTTTCTTCTTTTTCTTGTGTCTAGTGGTACCCAACTAATTTGGGACAATAAGGGATACTACTATTTCATTGCCTAGTGTCAGAGACATCAGGGCTCTTATATTAGAATAAGAAACAGTGAAGGAATATAATACTGCTATATCCAAACAACTACAAAAGCCAGAAGTCATTTTTTTCTCAGAATTTCAAAAATGACAGTCCTTCAGTGAATATATATTTTCAGTAATTTTACAAAACTTCTACCAAAGGAAGGGTGTTGAATTAATACATTCAATCCACTAGTGCTTTCTGCTAAGTCTTATATGATAGGTGTGACGTTAAAAGTTAAGAAAGTAACTGAAATATAAAAGCTGAGGCTTTCTAGTATAACAAACCAACTTTCACCTTTTGACTTGGTTTGATTGGGTCATATCTATTCTAACCCTACTTTGATCTTCAATTTGAAGGCAGGAAGGCTCAAGCTACATAGATTATTTCCTTCCAAACATTTGACTTGTTATTATAGGAGAATAGATGATTTTTAAATATCAGTATATGTTCTTTATTCCCTAGTTGATAGTTTGATTTTGTATAGGAACCTGGACATTTTTAATAATAGTTGACGTTCCGTTAAACTTTGTTTTCAAATAGCTTCTTAGATTTTATTCATCAGATAATTCAGGGCGTAAAAGCAACACCTAAAAATTAATTCAACAGCCACTAAGCAGTGAGGTTGTTTGGTTTTGGCAGATAGAAGACCCTGTGGTGGAAACCAATTAGGTCTTGTGATGAATGTGCCATCAAATGTGCTCCTACCAGACTGAGCCCAGATGCACACTTTACCAAATAGCAGTCAGATGTGTGCAGAAGCCTGCCTGGGGTATGGGAAGTCGCATTTTGACCGTCGCGGTTTAGCTGCGTATTAATATTGCAGCGTGCCTCGTGCCTTATGCTGATGGCGGTGACTAAAGGCTGTCATTATCTTCACTCAATCTCATAAAATACTTCCTCAGGAGAGACTGATCACAGTTAGAATACCACTTAAAGTTAAACTGGTTTTCTAAGTCGGAATATAAAAAGCACTTAGTACAAGAGGTTGGATGAATAATTTATTTTGTTTTGATTATGTTTGACAACTGCTACTATTGTTAGCTTTGCCATGAACCTAATTGATATTCCATATGGGAATGCCTTATAGATGTCTGTATGTGTAAATGCATAATGCTTTAAAGTTATTCTGCTCATCTAGGAATATAGGTGAAGATGTGTGATAGAAAAACCAAAAGCTGGAATAAATGTGACACCAACTGTTTGGAGGTTCAATGTTTTTGACAGTGGAGGTGAGTCCCCTTATCCCTTTGTGATTTCATGTATGCATTCTGTTTATAAGACAGGTATGAAACACTTCATTATGGACCCAAAAAGAAATGCTTAAATGGATGAAGCATCTCTTTGCATCTGATAGAAGCTAAATGGGACATTAAAGTAATGTCAAACAAGTGAGAAACTTTTAGTTTTATTCTACATTGTAGCAGCATGGCAGTAATGTGCTGATTCTTATATACCCACCATTTTCATATATCTTAATCACCAGAACTTGAGATTATGAATTTCTGTATTAACGTAAACACAAAAAAATCAACTAATGAGGAAATATATTTCTTGGGAGAATGTGATGAATATTCACACTATTTCTGATAATGAGGCGGGTAGGAGACAAAAATGTTCCTGAAGGGAGGAAATATCCACCATTACTGATGGGTCTTCATGGAGCCTTTGTCTAAAGAGTTATTATAGTCATCCTTCCCAATATGCCATTTTTGTATTAGAGAGAAAATTCAGTTTTATTGGAGAGAGGGTCAATATATAGTGTGCTTCCAATATATGTTTGTAGAATTAAATGGGTTGGAATGGAGCAGAGTGTAACAGAACATGAGAGACTAGGACCATGCTCATTTATTCCCTCCTAAAAGTCTAATTTGTTCTAAAAATTAATAAGAAAAAATAGATGGCTGGATGAGTGGTCAGTGATACAGATGATTCAAAAAAGTTTTCTGTTTTCTTCTTTATACATACTTTAATGAAAAATGAACTTAGAAAGTATAAATTACAGTAAGGTTGTTTAAAGAGACAAGCAATTGTATTGGAGATTTCAGAAATTTTCTCTTGAAAGTACTTAATTTTTTTAAAATTAAAGTATATCTCCCAGGACCTGACCTTCAAAGATACCCCAGGAAAGACCCTAAGTTATAAAAAGGAAAGGCTAAGTTATAAACACCATAGGAACATCCCACCTCCTTCCATCTTGTCTCTAAGGAGTTTGGAAGGACCCAGCATCATATTTTGTGCCTATCTCGAATCTGACCCAGATACCACATCTTTCTAAAGAGTCTCATGTAAATTCTCCCACATAATGTAACACTTTTAGGAATCTGTTTAGAGCTAGAAAATATATTGTAGATAAGGTAACCATGCATCCTGTTAATGTGAAATGTTAATAGTAATAAAATAACCTTTACTGGAAGCTTGTTATTTGTCAGAGACTCTGAAATGTTTTCATGTGTAATGAATTCTTCAAAATAACCCAATGAGAGAGGTTTTCACAGTTGAGGAAACAATGAGACAGAGCATGGATAGAGTTAAATAGCATGGCTTCTTCTCATAGCGGGCAAACCTGAAAAGTTTGGTTCTATAACAAAAGGTGTGGTTTGATAACAACATATGTCATAAGATGATATACTATCTTCCTATTTGCTGATTGATATGATTAACTTGGTTTTACTTAATATATTCAAAGATTACCGATAGTTCTAATGTGTTATACTTCCTAGCTGTTATAAACACATTTCGTAAGTACTGTTCCTTTTAAGAGATGAGAAAAGAGTACTGAACTGAACTAAAAGTCGGCTGGGTTGTGGTTCGGGATACTACTATTACTAAGTTAAAGATAATAATAATTGTTTATTAAGTAACTAGTTTATGCCAGGCCCTGAACATGGGCTTCTCCATGTGTTCTTTCACTGACCCCTAAAACAGCACTGTGAGGCCAGACATTTGCCCCCTCCTGAATATGTATGAATTGCTTTAGCCCAAAATCACTTCTGAGATTTAAAATGAAGACTGGGGGAATTAAATAATTTCAGTAGGCCTCTCCAACTCTGACATTCTATGACTAGATTGGATTCTCTGGGAGTAACTGATTTTTGGTGTGTAAGGTATAAAATTTGTATGCTGAGAAAAAGTCTTGGGAGCAGAGTTTTCCCTAATATCTTATATTTATTATTAGCAATCATGCATTGAGTGCTTCCTAGGGGCATGCACTTTACAAACTTTTATTTTTTTCTTTCATTTTTGTCTGCACCATAAACCAAATAAGAAGAGAAATTGGATTGGAACCAATGGAAATTTAACTCCACTATGCTACAGAAAGTATCCTTCTCTGACTCTCTAGCATCTGCCCTAATTTAGGAAACTTTCTGAAAATCAATGTTAAATATAAATGAATAAATAATATTTGCTCATGATCTAATTTGTTCCACTACTGTATAAATAATATGAATAATAAAGCAGATGTGATTTCCTGGCCACATTTTCAAACAAGCAGGGTGGAAATTCTCACTAGTGCAGAGTAAGTTCTGTGTGTTGCAGAGAACAAAGCAAATATGAGTCTGTGCTTGTACCCAAAGGATGGTCACAGTTCAGTGGGGCTACAAGAATAGAAATGCACAAATATAGATTAGGTACTACTGTCAAAGGCCAAAAGAGTAGAGTGTAATTTGAACACTGCTTTTTAACTGGGAATATGTAATGTGTGGTGTGTTTTAAAATACAGATGCCAGGACCTTACATGTTTTGACCAAATAAATTTCTAAGGTTGGAGCCTGGAAATGGGTAATTTAAAACTCCACAGGTGATTCTGAAATGCACTATGAATAATAACCCCTGGAATAACATTAATATGTTAATTATGCAGATTAAAAAAGAAGAGGTTCATTTGGGCTGAGATTTTAAAAGATGGCTTCACAGAAGAGATGAGATTTGAATGAAAGATGAGATATGGACAGAAGGTAGGTGAAACAGACTTTTTTCTTTTACTTTTTTAGCTCAAAATAAAATCTTGACTTTAATGATTTTTTTCTGCATTTGAGATTCCTAATTGGATTAATTTAGAATACATAATAAAATTTATGACAATAAATACCAGGAAATGTTCAATTATCTTCTAACATATCCATGATATGGCTACATGAAACTCAGGTTTAAAGTCTTGCTTGAAAGCTCATAAATTTCTAATAGATTAGCATTAATATCTTAATTTAAAAGTTTTATCACAATTAGTAAATGCATTTTAGACTACAAATTGCCAGCTGGTGCTTTATTCAAATTTGGATTGTTAGATCTTTAACATAGGGATTGGTATCTAGAAGATGAATGACATATATTTGTTTGTTGAATGAATGAAATATTTGGATTTAATTGGTTTATTCACTCCACCTTGTTTGTGGGGCAGCTTTCAATAGTCTCCATTTGAAAGATCAAGAATTTTACCTATAAAGGTTTTGGTTGGTTTGTTTCTTTCTTGATCCAGAACCAGTGAGCTGGCAAAGACTTTCAACAATCCTTAGCTTTTAGGCTTTTTCTTTCCCAATGAAAAGACGGAGGGGAAAGAAGAGAAGTGGAAAAGCCAAAAGAGCTCCAAGCATCCTAACACCAGGGGAGTTCTCCGGCCACCTGTATGCCTACCCCAGGGAGCAAAGCCCCCTCCTCAGGCCAGTCTCTGCAGAGGGAGGAGCAAGCAGAGTCACTAACCTGTCAGTGGGAGGGAGCAAGGCCTCCCCAGCTTGACCAAGCCCCAGACTAGGGTTTCTGTAGAATAAGTTCGTTTTGTCATCCTTTTGGTTTGGATTGTTAATAGAATTGGAAAGGCATGACAGCCAAAAAGGTCACTAAGAATCTTTATCTTGTTACATTACATCTCGGTGCTGCTGTTGTTATGGAAAAACTGTCAGAAGATATTCATATTTCCTCTGTAATTTTATAATACTTTTGGAAACAGTTTCTTAGGGGGAGAAAATAAGAAGAAAAAAAATGGATAGGAAATGAAACACAGATGGGAAGAAAGTATGGTAAGCGAATAACAGAAGACTTTGATTTTATTATTCATATACGTGTTTTGGAGAGCAAAGGGGAAGAAAATGGAAGGCATCACAGTGTTTAGTTATGGACATCTATTTGTAAAATATTTTTAGTGTTTGACAGCTTTAATAATAAGGATAGACACTCATGCTGGTATTAGAGAAAGCAGGGGTGGCATCCAGAAGAGGGAGCTTGGGCAGAAGCAGCTGTCAGAGTACAGGATGCCTGTGAGCTCAGCCTTGGTGCCATTCAGGAGAAGTCCAGGTTCTCTCACTGACTGCTTATGGTTTAGTTGACACAGCTCTAGGCAGGAAGGGCTTAAACACATACTTCTCCCTGAAGAGCTATTGAATGAACTCTTGAGATGACTACATTCTGTCAATATAGCACATGGAATCCTTAGTTGTACCAAAACTCAAGACTTCCAGATGACTAACTGGACTCTTAGTGACTGTCCTGGCTGCAAAATAATCTCAGGAACTATTTTGAAAATGTCTGGTGCCTGGCTTAAGGCATGTACCTACTGGCCATCATATTGTTGCACTTTTTTGGCCCCTCCAGCTGCTGCATGATCACCTCATCCCAGACAAGCCTGACTGTCATCAGTGAAAAACCTACCAAAAATAGATGATTACATAATTCTTTATAAGCAGTGATTGAACATGAACATATCTTAAACAGCTGAATTCATATTTAGTTGCGCAAAACAACTGAAAATAAAATGAATTTATGTTTTAACAATATTTCAAGAATGGCTCATCACCTTCACGGCCTGCACGTCATCCTGAGTAACCTTCACCAGACAGGGGTGTGCCGCAGCCACCAGTCCATGACACCCACATAAGTGCATCTCTCCTCAACCAGGTCTCGGTTGTATCACTTTGGGAACTTGAAATGGACACTGGTGGGACTTTTATACCACGGAAATTGGCAAACAGGATATCTTAGTCCCTTTGGGCTGTTACAACAAAATAGCATAGACAAGGCAGCTTATCCACAGCAGAAATTTATTTCTCACCTTTCTGGAGGCTGGACATCTGAGATCTGGTGCCAGGACCGTCAGGTGCAGGCCCTCTTCCAGGTGGCAAACTTCTCCTTGCATCCTCATGTGGGGGAAGGGGCTAAGGAGCTCTGTGGGATCTCTAATCCCATTCAAGAGGGTACCACCATCATGACCAAATTACCTCCCACATGCCCCACATTCTAACACTGTCAAATTGAGCATTAGAATTCCAAGGTGGGAACTTGGCAGGGGGTGGGACACAAACATTCAGACCGTAGTGTTCTACAAATCAGGGCTTTCTATTTTCTTTCATCGACAGCCACTGAGACAGTTATCCAGCACACCACTGAGTTACATGCACATTTTAGAAGAGACCTAATATAAACATACGTTTTTGTTATTAAGAATATTGCTTGCTGGGTAAATATTTAAAGACACTGCTTAAAGAGATGGTATTTTGTTGGATTGCCAAGGCTCACATTATTATTAGCCATCAATTAACCTCCTTGTGTCTTGGTCTTCCTAGCCTTAAAATGAGAACAGTTACTTCATAGAATTGTTCTGATGATTAAATGCATTAATATATGTGATGCACTTTAGAAAGTGCCTGGCACAGATAAGGTGCTCAATAAGTATTTTCTATTAGCATTAACAGGAGTTAAGACTGTATGTTAGTTTACAGCCCTCATGTAAAAG
Source organism: Hippopotamus amphibius kiboko (assembly GCF_030028045.1). Taxonomy (NCBI): domain Eukaryota; kingdom Metazoa; phylum Chordata; class Mammalia; order Artiodactyla; family Hippopotamidae; genus Hippopotamus; species Hippopotamus amphibius. The sequence continues at coordinate 49,004,673 of NC_080196.1, forward strand.
TCTACCTAAATTGTGTTATTTTCTTTGTTGAGCTTTTATATCTTTTAGAAGCCCACACTCAACTTCCACAAATGCTGTGAAGATCAGTTAAATGAAAGCACATCAGATCACTTCCGAAATGCATAAAGCACTATGTAATTAAAGGTGGAATAATTATGTAAAAGGCATCATCTTGAATTTTGTTTACACTGCATCTTTGAAATGAGCATCAGATTTTTCTCTAGGCTGTTACTGCTCCTAGAGAAACAAACACAGATGGTGTCCGAATCTCCTACTGAATAGTTTTAGGCAATGGCATTTATCAAAGTACTGCAGGTCACTCAATGTACAAAGACTCAAATCAAACCCCACATCTCAGTGTCAGGCCAACACGGTAATTTAGGCAAATAAGCCTTTGATAACTCAAGGATCTTCTGATTTGTAGAATGCATTAGTACAACAAACAGAAAATCTTACGTGTAGGCTAAGTTTTGCAAGATAGGATATTAAAGTGCAATTTCTTTTAGAGAAAAAAATTAGTTTGTCTTTTATGATGAGTGTTTCTAGCCAAATTAAAACTAATTTTGGGGTGTGCCTGCAGATGCTCCCATTTTGTGTTGACCTTCTTGCCAAGCACTGCAGAAAAAGAGAGGAAACATGTTTTAAATGTCTTTTCTTACACCCAAAACTTCTAAGAATCCAGTCTTTGGAGTGCAGGCTTCCTTTTTTTTCCAGCCACACGGTCCTGTGATCCCTCTTAATGGAGTCTTGGGTGGGTTTGCCCTTGGGTCACCTGGCTCAATGATGCGGAGGGAGATCTGACCCCTGAGGCCTCCCCTCCCCACAGCTGTCTCTGCTGATGGCAGCTGGGAGTAGGGGCAATGGTGCAGGACTGGAGGTTGCAGGGAAGGGACGAGCCGGGCTGTTTCTCCCAATACCCAGCTTGCCTCCCGCGCCTTCTCAGGCAGCAGCTAGGTCTCTTCCATGCTCTACCTCCCACTGCTTGAGCCTGCCATGGTTACAACTCTCATCAGGTAACCCAACCTGCTTTGCAGGAGCACCTCCTGGTCCCTGTGTCCCTCCAGCCTGGGGTTGGTTATGGCTTGTCCCTGTTGCTGATTTCTGGGTTGCCTCACTTTTCTCCAGTTGGCTTCGTCTATCCTTTTCATCACCTGTTTTGTGCTTTAATCAGTTCCCTGCACGAGAAGCCGACATTCCAGGTGAATCCTGTTTTCCTTGACTGGATGCTGATTGGCCCAAGATTTAACACAGGCCACTTGCTCAACTGAATTCTCAGGCACATGACACTGTTGAGAGTGCAGTTCCTCTGTACCCATCGCAAAGGTCTGTTGCCTTAAAATGTATATATATATATGCACAACCTGAGAGTTGCAAGTTAAGTTTTATTTGGGGCAAAATGAGGACTGCAGCCTGGGAGACAGCATTGCAGATAGCTCTGAGAAACTGCTCTGAGGAGGCGAAGGGAGAAGACAGGATATGGGAGTTTTGGAACAAAGGACAAGTAGTGGAGAATGTCAAAAGATTATTGTGAGTTAAAGAAAACCAGATATCTCAAGTTAAGAAATTTAGCACTTTTCTATGTATGGTAAGATGCAAGCACTGGGCTTTCTGAAATCATTCCTTTGCTATGCACCTTAGCTATCTGGGGCCTGTATTTTCCCATCCTGAGTTTCCACATGGCTCACCACAGGGAGTGGCTGCAGTCAGATGGCTGCTAGATGGCAGGTATTCTTTTCAGCCCTGAGTTTTCTTGGCTCACCAGCTCACACTGGAGGCCTACAATTGTTGATGACTGTGACATACTTTGTTTATTAATATGGCAGGAAATATTCCATTTAAAAATATTCCATTTATCAGTCCCTCCTCTTGGTTGGAAATCTGAACAATGTTTGGGAGACATTTCATGACCAAATTTTATCCCACAGCACTGGGAGGTTCATCCCAGATCAGGCGAAATTCTTGTTGATATGCCACTCCAGGTGTTAAAAATTTTTTGATTAGGCCCAGTTTAATCATCAGATTAAAGATTCTCTGGATCCTCTGTCTTACTGATCTATTATGATCCTGGAAATGTTTTCCCTTGTTGCATCTTCCCATATCTAGAGTTGCACTATTACAATAATTGATCACATACAGAACTATATTTTTGATTAACTGTTTCAAGTTGTCTAGTCATCATTATTTTTGTTGAAGGCTCAGGCACACATTTATTAATACAAAAAACAATAGTCTTATAAAACAGGCAGAATACAAATAATATAGCTAATAACACTAATAGAGTTATAAGTAAATATTTAAGCCAAGAACTTCCCACACCAAACCAGTTTTCTAAGATGTCGTTAGGACTTGGGAGTGGGTCACTTAAGGCAGAAATCTAATTTTTTATATGGTAATTAAATGTATTATACTAGAGGATTCATCAGGTATGAAAACACAGCATTCAGTTTGAATCATGGCACAGCTACCTCCCTGAGATGCTGTAAGGATGTCAAGGGACACGCAGTCTTGTAGCACTGCTTTTTTCACCATAGAGACCTAAGAATTCAGTAGGCTAGTATATTTCCCAAAGTCATAAAGTTATAAATCATATTCATCAGTTCATTCAGTTCCATGTAATTGATTCTTGTTGATTTGGATGAAGTAATCAGGTTTTCCATCATTTGTTACATAGTTCAGTGGGATTATCTAAAGGCCATCAGAAACTTATGTGTGTTTAAAAAGTTCTTTTTCTGAGTCCTCTTGAAAATCTTCATTTGGTAAAAGCATTGGGACAAAATTTAAAGCAGCATGGTTAAAGATTTGAGTACAATGCAACTAGTAGGAGACTTGGATATTTCTGACATATAGCAATTTAGAATAACTAGAATTGTGACATTGTATCAAGACATCTCATAATATGTATCCATACACATAATATGTACCCATACCCAAGGTTCCTCTCCAATCACTTGGCAATGTTTCTGAAGTAATTAAACATACCAAATAAACTTAGTTTAGCATTCATCTCTGAGATGTCTTAGGATGCTCCTTCGAAGCATCCCAGAGTCAGCTGGAGGCTAAAAGAGCTTTAGTTAGATTTTGAGAAGCTTATTAAAAATATCAAAAAGGTTTGAAAACACAACAGGATCATAGGTCACTGTGAAACAATACTTATTCATTTAATCAAACTCACAAAATGATTAAAACAACAAATCCAGATCACTTAAGGGCACAGAAACTCACACAATCTGCTTCATATATCTGCATGATGCCTGTTTCTCATGTGGAATTGTCTGGAAACAAAAAGTACAGGGTAAATGTGACCACTCAACAATGTCATCAGGAAATAAATTTCTACATGTTTTCTGACATCACAATTATAACTTTCAGGATAGAGTCAGGAACACAGGGTCACCAGATATAAGAAGATGTTCACTACAGAAATCAGACACAGCACAAATATGTTAAGAACTGGAGAAAAGAGGATGTCAGAGAAGGTCATCAATCCAAGAAAGTATAAAATCAATGGTGTGTGTGGACATGGTGGAGCTTGCCAGAAGATCCAAATTATAGACTGGAACACAATGATAATTAGAAATAAATAAAATTATCTGACATCCCAATTAGTTACATACTTTAAAATACACTTCAGGTGGACATCCCTGGACAGAAACCATTTTAAACAACTCTGTCATCAGACAAGGCCACTGGGTGTGATGGAGTCAGGCCCAAGCAAGAGCAGTCTGAGATCATGTCATCACACAGGATCAAGAGAGAATTATGCAATCATAAAGATGATGAAATATAAAGCTGACTTGTTTCCTTATGGTCCCATCTTTTTGCCATCCAAATAAACCAACTAGTTCTAAGACATGCTTTCTTTCTTTTCCCTCAATAAAATGTAATTCAATTCCGCATACCTTCTTTACTGAAAACACACATTCTATTTTCCTTCTGTACACTGAAATGTTTCCATTATTATTTCTATTGACTTTAATTACATGTTTAAATTAGAATCCTCAACTCTTAAAAACCTTAATTTCTAGTGAAAGTTAAGTAAGCAATTATGAACTGTTTTTTTACATTAGCATTCTGTAGATTGGTGAACATAAATATCAGTGATGATTTGTAAAAACATTTGTTTTCTTTATAGAAAACATCTCAGGGTCGCATCCAACATTTTCCTTAATAGTCCTAAATACTTTAGTTTCTTTAATTAGTAATTGATGTTTCAGTATCTTATTCTTTTTTTGAAAATTATCTATTTTATAAACTTCCATTACTTAAACTAGCATAATTCTAGTATTTTGGGTTACCAAATATCTGTAAAGATCATTTTAAGTAGACATTTCTAAAATACAATTATTTTAAAAGAGTTTACCCAAAAGTTCTTATCTCATTTACATTTAAAGTCTCATCATATCAAGTTATTTTCCTTGCAATAGATATAATAAGGTCTTATTTGATTCCTATTAAACCTAGGTAAATAAAGTATTATACTTAATAATGATGACTCTGAAGCCAAGTCTATATTAATTAGATCAAAAAACAAACTTGAATACCAGGTATCAACTTAATATTGAATATTTTCCAGTTCATGTGAACCTGAAAGTCATTTTGGCCAGTTTCTTTTATATTTAATTTGTAAGCACTTACTTTTAAATTTGAGCTCTTTATAAATTCAATTTTGATAATACTTTTCAGAGTTAGAAATATCTCATATGTATAATGTGTACATAGACATATAAACAGGCAAAACTAGAGATCTCATGTCTTGCTTAGAAACTTAGTTATGAATCGGGTATTACAACATAAAATTACTAGTTTACAAACAGTTGGAATACATTAAAGTTACTTGCTCAGACAACTAAGGCTTTACTATTTGTAAAGTTTGGCTGAGGGAGCATTTTCAGTGGTTTGAATTTTAAAACTGCCACTTTTTTTCCCCCTTGGTTTCAGGTCTTGCCTGATTGAGCCAATTAGGCTCAGTCTCAGGTCCCTGTGCCCTTATTTACATGCTGTTTCATGGAGATTTGCAGGAGAAAGACAGTTGTTTTTAGTTCCCCAAAGAACAGGCCCCTCACCTAAATGATACTAAAGATTTTATAAGTGACAAGATTTCTAACTAAACTGAAATTTATTTTAGGAGTTCTATGTTCTAGAACTTTAAGGTTTAATTTATTATGCCTTCAAAGGTTTGTATAAGGCATTCAGTAAAGAGCTTCATTTTGAGTTACAAGTTAAGCCCAGAGCAAAATCACTACTTTTATCTTTTATTAGCCCTTGAATATTAGTTCCCAGTTTTTACTGTCGACTTTAAAAAAAAATGCACAACACGAGAGTTGTACAACATGACAGTTAGGTTTTATTTGGGGCAAAATGAGGACTGCAGCCTGGGAGACAGCTGCCCAGAAAGCTCTGAGAAATTGTTCCAAACAGGCAGGGGGAAGTACAGTATATATGTGGTTTTGGTGAAAGGGAAAAAACATGCAATCAAGCACATATTGTTTACAGAAAGTTACTGCCAGTCACGAGGAGCACTCGTCACCATGAAGGATTTTAGTGTTTTTCTGGATATGAGGAGATACAAGAATTAGGCTCATAAAGTTGGCTCCTGAAAATATCTATCTAAAGACCTGTTCTGCCAGGTTTCCACAGATCACAGAGGGCCTCATTTCAGCCCTCCACCCTGAACACCTCTCAGGGGGGCGTTGGCAGTCAGCAGCTGCAGCAGCACAGGATTTAACCTTTGTGGAGGGAGATGGCAATGCCAAGGGCAAGTGTCAAATGTAGTTGACACTATTTTTATATAAAAGGCTCTGGGATCCCAAGAGTGAGGTTGAGCTGAGGAACTCAGGCCCTTTGGCCTACTTGTTGCCCCAGATAATCGTTGGTCAGGTATCTCAGTGTAAATTGTTTCTAGCCCCTTAAATGTATATTTTAAAACTGGGGTAAATAGAACAGAACTGTTTGGCTTTGAAAGTTGGGGACAAGTAGTGTTACTGCAGGGAGCTAAATCAGACTCCATGTTAGATCTATTTCTTTGACTTTAACCTTTGCTTTTTGTGGCTTTTGTTATTGTAATCATACATGATGGCCTGCCTCCAGGAACACTGCCCCTCTGCCTGAATGTGGAACTGAAGTGCCTCAGTTCAGCCCACCAGCAGACAATCTGCCCTGCCCACCTGTGTGAATGGCTGAAATGAACATATCCTCACATTGAGGCTGGTTATTCCCAGAGATCTCTTGTAAGACTGATGGCCCCTTAACTTTACTTCCCCACAACCCCTCCCTCTCTGGTTCTATAAAACAAACTAGCATCCAGATCCCAATAAGATGGGTTTTTAGGAGACATTAGTCTGCTGCCTTCTCAGTTTGCTGGCTTTCTGAATAAAGACATATTCCTTGCCTCAACACCTCTTATCTAATGCACTGGCCTGTCATGCAGTGAGCAGAAAGAGCTTGGACTCCATAACAGTAGGGGGTCGGTCCCTTTTGGCCCATTTAACCTTAGGTAGTGTAGTAATATCAAAATCTCATGTTTTAATCATATAAATGTCCATTTTATTTATCCCACTTTAAATAACCATCCAAAGATTTCTTTATTCATTTGAGATAATTCTGATACCGAGCAGGGCCCTGTGGGGCTCCTGGGCACAAAGACTTTCTGTGACCCCTATTTCTTTGATTATAGGAAAACAGCCTTCATTCAGCCTCCATAACCTTCCTTGAGTTCCAGTGGTCAGATTCAAGCAGTTGTTAATTCATGAAGGGAGGGATTGCATGAAACCTGGGAGAAACAGGCAAGAGCAGCCTTGGGGCAGGTCTTGTTTCCCCAGCAACAATACACACAACAATATCTTTGAGCTATTTTGCAGAAGTTGAAACCCTCTCCAGGTGTGAGAAGTTAATGATGGTATGCTGCACAGAAGCATGTAGACCCCAGAGCAGCTGGACGTGAAGGTTGATAATGCTGACTCCTGCTTAGCTCACCACCAACCCATCAGAAGAATGCAGGACTGTTACTGCCTTGATCCTTATCGCCTACCCCTGACCATGAGCCCCAACTATATGACCTCTCCCTATTCCCCAGAGAGGGGGTCACAGTTCTTGAAGCGCTAGCCATGGTTCCCCCTTTGCCTGGCAAAGTAATAAAGCTATTCCTTTCTACTCCTCCAAAGCTCTGTTTGCATATTTCTATTAGGCATCAGTGAACAGAGGCCAGGTTTTCCTTAGCAACAAACTTCTTTAAAATTTCTACCTTGTTGGAAATAGTATCTAGACTTTCCTTACAGGATTTTTCCTGTTAACATTAATTATTCTAATGCTTTATTAGCATCTGTAAGACCACTGAGGGGAAACAAAGACCAAGAATGAAGCTTCCCAATCCAGTTTTTCCTGTTTTAAAGTTCTTAGGTTAACCATTAGATATATCTATCCCCTTTTTTTCCCATCTTTAGTTTGATTTCTGTTTTATAGGTACCAATACAATAGCTATTTATAAGAGCACTCTAGATTCACCAATTTGTTAATTTCTCCAATTTAAAAGGATCCATCATTTGGCCATTAATAAAATACACAACACTCACACAGAACATCCTAGGAAGATCAGGTACGACATTTACATCTAAAAGACACAGGAAGAGAAACATGTTTCCCCCCAGAAGGTCTTTGTTTAAAGTCAATTCTGAAAAGATATTTTTATCAAGCCAGAATTTTAATCTTAATTTAACTCAATTGCATAAGCAATAAAAAGAGCCTCCTCATTTCTAGGTTGAAATTTCCTTAATTTCCAATTAAGTAAATACTAATTGATATTGAGGCTTGTAGTTCTGAATGGGTAACTACAAATCCCAATGGTTCGAGAAATTCCTTAGCCAAGGATCTAAGTTCTGCTCAGGTCCAGGGTGTGTAAGTAAGCACTGAGGACAGTTCACCTCTCCCTGTAATATGTTTCTTCTTACAAGGAGCTATAATTGTTGCAGAAATTGATCCCACAAGAAACCAAGCACCACACTCAGAGAGCCAGAGAACTCAGGTTTATTGAGCTGGCGGACCCAGATGAGCTAATGCTCCAAAAATTCTGGGCCCCGTTTTGGGCCAGTTTTCTTCTTTTATAGATTAAGACATATAACTGCAGTTGGTACTAACTGATTGGTTACACAGTTTCTATAAATTACAGGTGGTTACAGAATGCGGGGGTTGCTAAGGGTTACAGGACGTGGGGAGTTCAGAAAAAGGCGAGCAGAGGCAGGAATAGTTCATTTTATATTTATTCAATCATTTCTATGTAATTATTAACAGGCAGGGTTCACATAGCAGGCCTCAAACTATAGATTTCAAATCTTCTTCATCATAATCACTTCTGAATTTTTCTTTTTTTATCTTCCTATACTGGGGAAGAGGGAGCAGCAGGAGGCAGAAGAGTTGAAGAGAAGAAGAGCTCCTGGACCAGGGAATTCTGATAGAAAAGGATTTGTGGGAAGAGAAGAGGGAGAGATTTGAGTCAGAGATAGAGTGCTAGCAGCCTCTTTTTAGTTCTGACATAGTTTTAGAAAGTTACTCTATCATTTCCCCGTTTAGAAGCTTCTACATTCCAGTCAAAGTAAATATTCCATTCAGTCTGTTTGATCTTACAGCTGGCTTTTTTTATATCTGTGTGCACAAAAATAGCAATTTTTGAAATATTGAAGAACCCCAATTTCACCATTTAGGTTGAGTTCTCCTTTAGTATAATTTTCCCAATTAACTATGTACTTGCAAGTATGAGCTCCATACGTGTTGTACATGAATCTGGCTGGGATGTTAGTTGGAGGTTAACTGATGCCCCTCATTTCTGTGTTTGAGAGATTCTATCTCTCATTTTAAGTTGAATTTGTCAGGGATAAAATTTACTAGTGTAATTGTGTGGTGGGCCAGTGTGCTGCTTGTGAGCTTAACTCCTCTAGGAGTCACCCCAGAGTTGTTTCAGCCTTCTTACATGTCTCAGTCTTTCCCTTTGGCAGTCTAAGACCATGGCGGGTGCTCAGATAGCTGAATGGCCAGTTCTTATCTGCGAACCCTGGATGAGCAAGTGTGTTAATTAATGAGTGGGTTTCCCTATGGCACCACTGCATGGTATGAGGACTCTGCTCCACCACTCCCATAAATCTCCCAGTCACCTAAGGAAGCCATAACTGGTCAGGAGGAGTCTTGTCCCGTTTCTTTGGACCAAAGCTCTCATGTAATATTTTCACTTTTATCCCCACATATTCTATTAAGGTAGCTGAATTGAGGAAAAGCATCAGATCAGCCACTTACCTAACCACTCAGTGCAGGCCATTCAGTTTCCTACAACTGAGCAAATACTGGTATGTTTCAGCCTCCCCACCCTGCCTCTGTTACCGAGTCCAAGCTTGTTCTGCTTGCTGCACGACAGGCCAATGCATCGGAGGCGAGGTGTTGAGGCAAGGAATACGTCTTTATTCAGAAAGCCAGCAAACTGAGAAGATAGCAGACTAATGTCTCCTCAAAAACCCATCTTATTGGGGTCTGGATGCTAGTTTGTTTTATAGAACCAGAGAGGGAGGGGCTGTGGGGAAGTAGAGTTAAAGGGGCATCAGTCTTACAAGAGATCTCTGGGAATAACCAGCCTCAGTGAGGGGATATGTTCATTTCAGCCATTCACACAGGTGGGCAGGGCAGATTGTCTGCTGGTGGGCTGAACTGAGGCACTTCAGTTCCACATTCAGGCAGAGGGGCAGTGTTCCTGGAGGCAGGCCATCATGTATGATTACAATAACAAAAGCCACAAAAAGCAAAGGTTAAAGTCAAAGAAACAGATCTAACATGGAGTCTGATTTAGCTCCCTGCAGTAACACCTCCAGTATCTCTCAACTGGAAGGAGGCAGGTACTTGCTGCACCACCAAATAAAACTCAGGATCATCAACCAACACAGGAGATCCGAGAACAAGGAGATACTTACCCAAATTCATCTGGACTCTCCAGGGAGGCGGATGGGTGCAAGAGGCCTCTGCAGGTACCAAGGTTCCAGTTCATTGTAGAGTTCAGGCAAAGGAGAGAAGTCCATTCTGGGTCCCTTATTTGTGGTCACCTGTTGACTTTAAAAAAAATATGCACAATGTGAGAGCTGTGAGTTAAGTTTTATTTGGGGCAAAATGAGGACTGCAGCCCGGGAGACAGCATTGCAGATAGCTCTGAGAATCTGCTCTGAGGAGGTGAGGGGAAGAGCCCGGATATATGGAAGTTTTGCCACAAAGGACAGGTAATTGGCAATGTCAAAAGATTATTGTGAATTAAAGAAAACCAGATACCTCAAGTTAAGGAATTTAGTGCTTTTCTAAATTTCTTATGTATGGAAATATGTACGGAAAATTGCCAGCTCTGGGTTCACTGAAATCATTCCTTCAATATGCACCTTAGCTATCTGGGGCCTGTATTTTCCCATCCTGAGTTTCCTCAGGGCTCACCACAGGGAGTGGCTGCAGTCTGTTGGCCGCTAGATGGCAGGTATTCTTTTCAGCCCTGAGTTTTCTCGGCTCACCAGCTCATGTTGGAGGCCTGCAACTGTTGATGACTCTGACATACTTTGTTTATTGATATGGTAAGAAATATTCCATTTATCAGGTCTCAAAGGCCCTTCTGGAGCACGAACTCCTGCCATCACTGTGCCTTTTGTAGCTCTTCCCCTTTAGTTAAATGAGAGTTCTACCTCAAGCCTGCTCTGTGCCATGTCTCTGAAGATGGAGACCAAGAAAAAGTAATTTTCTTTGTTTCTGTTAACATCAGAGTCACAAGATCCTCAGCCATTACACTTGTTAGCCTAGCCTGTCCCTCTTCTTCGGGCCACATCCCTCAAACTCACTTACAGGTGGTGGTTCTCTCAGATGTTCGTACCCTTCCTAGAAAGTCACAAAGGATGACAGTCGCCAGATAATTTCCATATATGTGAATATGGACTAGAATATGGATCTGTGAGTTGTTACCATTATAAAATTTTATCCCTTCTGCTTTCTTTTCAAGGAAGTACATTTGGGTCACAAAACAACTCCATATCTTAAATTGGTCTTAGGGAGTTTAAATTTGTTCTATACATATACTCTTAATCTGAAAGTTTCAAGCTAGTGTTATATGCCCATGCATTTGTTAAACTTATTTTGGACTCTGAACGTGGAAACATACATTAATGCTGAGTTTCTAAAAATAATATTTTATAAAGATTGTTCACATTTTCCCCTACACTCCATCCTAATGCATTGTCTGTGCTGCTCCCCCTCCCTGAAATTATCTTCTTTATCCATCTATTTTCCTTTGTTGTGCTATGAATTCTCAGTCAAATAACCATCTTTCCAGAAGTGTTCTCTGCACTTTCCTGCTCATTTGACTCCTGTTTGTGCCCCAAAAAGATTTGTGTGAAATACATTTGTATCTCTATGTCAGTTAGACTTTAAGCTCTATGTTTCATCTTTGTAGACCTACAAAGATGACTTGGTACTTAGGAATTAACGTCCTTGGTACTTAGGAATTATTCAAAAACATATCTGTTAACTGTTTCTGAACAACACCCTAAAGATTCCAAGGCTTCTCATGCTGGACACAAAATTAATATTTGGATCTTGGAATGGAGGGTTGTTTTTTTTTGTTGTTTTGGTTTTCTTTTACCAGGAATATTTTACTAACAAACATGTAACAGACAGGGGTTATTTCACAAAATTCCTAGTGTTTGTGCCCCACATATGGAAGTACTTATATTTTTGTTGAACAACTTTGATAAATAGGGAAATAAGATTTGAATTCTCCAAGAAGAGAATGCTGAGAATATTATGGATATATATAAATTGGAAAAACAGATTGAGGAATTGCCTAAAACTGAGACAAAGCACCAAATATAGTTACACATGTATGAGAACAATTAATAAAGATGTAAGTTTGCAGAAGGTAGGTACTGTTTCGTCCTGTGAAGTCCTGTGGGATTGGCTAGCTCTCTCCAAATCATAAAGGAGATGAATTTGTTTAAATTCACCCCTATTAATATATCTGGTTCTAAAAGAAAAAATCCCACCTTTTTTCATACTAAAAATATTGTATTGTCATAACTAAATGCATTAAATATACATTCTAAGTGGAATATATTATATATTTGATGAAATACATATAGCATTCATCAAAGAAAAAATATACATAACCATAGAATGGAAAGATGGCATGCACAAAAAATGAAGAGTTCTCGAATACTGCAACAACCTTACAATTATACACAGTTTGAAGAGATTCCACACAAGAGGAGCAGTAGCACTTTAAGAAGTTTAGAACAAAATTTCTCAAATCTTTCTCTTGTTTATGTTTCTGCTTCACACAGAAGTTGCATCCTCTTTCTGTGTTTGTCTTCCTAAATTTAAGCCCTTATTTTCAGTGTCCATCTAAGATTACAACCATTGCCTCCACTGCCAGTTAAGTAAATACCATGTCTCTAATTAATTTCCTTTGAAAAGGAGCTCAACTGTGCTCTGTTTATTCCATGTAGAGTGATTCTCTTTGTACATTTTGGTCCATTGACTCTGGTGTCATTTCTTATTCATCTGTTTATTCTACCCAATTAGACTCAGAGCTTGGCAGAGGGAGGTACGTTTTCTTTTCCATCTCCTCACAGAATGTTCACATCATAGGCTTGTGCACTAAATGTCTTCCTGATTTCACCAATATCTGTGGTAATATTTTCAGCTCCTCATTGGATGAACACATTGGTTGCTCATGGTGTGGCTGGACTCACAGGCATTTAGTCACCCACATAGGACACAGCCCCAAAAGCCTCCTTCATCCCACACCAGTCTGTGGGCTGGACACACAGAGACTTCAAGATCCTTTGCCACTTTTCTTTAAGACCAGGAACCAGGAATATCCCTAAGCTACTTCTCCCACCATTGATAGTTGGTTCTCTGTCACTGAAATTGTTCATGTCCTTCATGGTACTTGTGATAACTTGTACAATAGGAAGTATGTGCAGAATAAGCACACAATGTAAATAAAGTTAAATATACATAACTACCTAAAATATATAATAGACATAAAATATATGCATAATCATGTATAAGTAATATATACAAAAAACATCCATACCGTGAGTGTACATACGTGTATGTTTTATGTTTTCATTTTCTCTTCCGCCCACAGATTTTCTTCTCCATGACTTGCTTCACCACTTAACACCCAAACTTAACTGGGTGTTAAGAGCCTGACATATCTCAGAGGTACTCAGAAATATTTGTTGAATAAATAATGTGTGACTATTCATTTCCAAATGAAAATATGAGATCAAATAATTATTTCCAGTCTTAGTTACATCAGATCTTAAGTTTACTGACCACAAAGTGAAAAGAGGAGAGAATTAGGAGTCAAAATTCTCTCTACTCCAAAATTTCATAGGTTTATAATCTGTCTCCTCCGGGAAAGAGGCTTTTTGTCTAGAAAGGAAAAAAGAGGAAAACAAAATTTTTGCTGTTCATTGTTGATGCCACTCACTAATAAAAACTACTTATAGTTTAGCAAAAAGCTAATGATTTCCAAATAATGTAGCAATAAATGAATTACATGCTTTACTATTTATTTTTATTTTCTATGAGTACAATCATGTTATCTTTAGAATATTTTTATAGCATGTGCACATCTTTCTCCTAAATAAAATTTCTGATGCCTAAAAAGAAAGAGTGGGACATCATTACAGAAGTAGCTGCAGAATGCAGGAATTGACAAGGACTGCAAACCAGACTGCCTGGCTTCAAGCCCTGGCTCTACTGTGTTCTAGCTGTGAGATCGCAGGCAATTAGGTCACCTTTCTTTGTTTCTATTTCTTCATTTGTAAAATGGAGATAATAATAGTACCTAACTCATTGAACTTCTTAGTTGGATTAAATAAGTTAGAACATATAAAGTTCTTAGATTAATGCCAAGCACATAAAAAACACTCGTAAGTGTAAACTAATCATATTCTTATTCTTTGTATTATTATTTTTGCCACCATTTCCATATTAAGGCAGTTTTGTTTCTAATGTAGAATGGATAAATTCCCATTAAGACTGAGCAAGGGAAAAACAGAGAATATACACATAAATAACATTAAGTAGGAAAGGAGAATATAGTCGTAGATGCATTAGAAAAGGCAAAAGGCAGAGTATAAAGTCAGGATTCTAGGATTTTGTTATGTCCTCTTGATAAAGTTTTGCTTTAATTCTTACCCCTAATAGAAAGTTTCCTTCCTATACCTTTTAAATACCTAATGATGAAGATCCCTCTTATTCCATCTTCTTTGGTCTAAATGAGCCATAAAGACACTGCTACCCTCCGAGCTCTCTGACTGAGAGAGACTGCCTGCAGCACTGCTGGGTGATCCCGCGCAGACACGGAGGCACCTCTCCAGCACCCTCTCTCCTGGGGATTTCCCTTGACTCCACTTCCTCTGAGTAGTGGCCCTGAGCCTTCTTCTCTGGACAGACTCTTGCTGTGAGGGACTTCTCCCAGTAAAGTTTGTGTGTGCTACTGCCACCTTGTCAAATCTGTCTTGTCAAATCTCTGTCCTTGCAAAATCACCTGCAACCCCCTAGAGAAACTCAAAGGGAAGATCTGGCCTCAGAAGTCTACCTGGAAATAAGCATAGACATGGCATGAAGGCCACGAACCCAATGATACTGCTACAAGAAGAGTGTATAGAAATAAGGCAGGAGGGCCCAGAACTAAATCTGAAGTTACAAAGTAGGAGATCTTGTAAGGGGGAGCGGGGGAACATACAAGTGTAACCACCTGGTCAATTCCTACTTGTATTCTATCACTCAGGCTGTAGCAGAAACTAGTTGAGACACCCCCATTATGTTAGCCCTTATTCAGCCCTTTTCCTTTCTGCCCATTCAACCAATCTCCTACCGATGTTTTTCTTTCTTGCTTAATTGCACTCTGAAAATGATTGCCCTCTAGCCAACCAAACACCTGATGTTTACTTCTCCAAGACAGCACTCCTTAACACCCCTGTCCTTTGTGAGCATTCTTCATTCCAGAAGCAAGGTCATGGAATGATAACCTCAAGGACCACCAGAACACTTTCCAGAACCACCTGACGCCAGCCCTAATGAACTCAATGTCTCCAAGGAGGAAAGAAGAATGCGAAACTACATCAAACCCAATCCTTACCTACAGCCCTATTTTCCACTCTGAAACTGTAAGACCCCTCCCTATTTCCCAGGAAGGGGGCACAGTCTTGAGAGCGTTAGCCTGCTGTGGCTCCATTTGCCTGGCAAAGTAATAAAGCTACTCCTTTCTCCTCCTCCAAAACTCTGTCTCTGCATCTCTATTCAGCACTGGTGAACAGAAGCTGGTTTTTTGGCAGCAAGGCCAGACACTGGCTCCTATAGGACAAAATCCTGCCTCCTGACCTACAAGTCAAGCTGCATTAGAATAACTGCCTTCTTTCTGCTCCTGGGGTTTTTTCTGTATTATTGCTAGACCACATGTTATTGAAAGTATCTGGTTATTATTCATCTGACTGCATATGAGGCTGTCCTTGATGGCAGAAGATCTGTTCATCTTTAAATTCCAGGGATCTAGCACAGCACCTGACATAGAGTGATAAACAAATATTTTCTAAATAATGACCTACAAATGAGTGAATCACACAATCTGACTGTATTAGAGTGAAAAGTGCGGTGCTCACGTGGTGGTGATAGAGGACTTGACGTGCCTGGAGTCTTTCATTTCATGATGATGGTACTGCTGTCTGTTCCTCTTTCTCCATTTGAAGTTAGGTTGAACTCTTACCTTAAGTAAAGACGTGGGGCTTATATGTATCGTATCATAGGAACTTTATGTAGACATAAAGGAGTAATGTGAAAATATTTCAAATAATTAGAAAGGCAGCTAGTTCCATTAAGAACTCAAGGTGGCACAATACTGTGGGACAGTTTAAAGTATATCTTATAATACTATTGTAATTTGGTTTTACATTTTTAGAAGAAATTTAAAATAAAGAAAAAATGGCATTTTAGGTCAAGTTGTATAAAATCTGAATCCGAGTCACCTCTGAGACAATTTTCCATTCTCATTAAGACCTCTTTTTGTGATTTCAGTGCCTTTATCTTTTGGCTTTCATTTAAAGGCACAAGGCAGGTTCAAGAATGTATGGAATTGTTGAATCATTGCTTCCATATATTTTTTAAGTAAGATATATAGTCATCATTCACAATTTGGGCTTTAGAAGAAAAGACTAACTAGTATTAGATATTCTGTTACCTCTACATCATAGCACTTAATGACCAAAGTAGAATAAGCATTCATAAATATTTCATAGCAAAGAATAAATGGGCTGTATAAAAGATCTTGGCAGCCAATCAAGTAATATAAACTTACATCCACAAAAGTTCTCTAGATGTAGTGGTACAAATTCTCTACTTCTTTAACTATGAAACAAAATTCACAAAAGCTTTTCAGTATAAAAGATAAATAGTCAGCAATTTTTGGATATTGATTATAAGAAGCACCCTGATTTAAAAATTTTAAATTGAATAAGTACGTCTTAGAATAGATTTTTAAAAACCTTTTGAGTCACAGCTGACAACTGAACTGAATTCATTTCTATGGCAGGAAACAA
The DNA here is from genome assembly GCF_030028045.1 of Hippopotamus amphibius kiboko. Taxonomy (NCBI): domain Eukaryota; kingdom Metazoa; phylum Chordata; class Mammalia; order Artiodactyla; family Hippopotamidae; genus Hippopotamus; species Hippopotamus amphibius. Next base: position 49,021,283 of record NC_080196.1, read on the forward strand.
TGGTTAAATATATTTCAGAAATCTGTATTAATGTTACACAATTATCTATGATTATATATAACTATAATTACATATTAGCTTACATAAACATATTTTATTGACTTATTGATGTCTGTGAAAATACTGACTGAGGATGATCCCTCCTTTAATATAAAACAAGTAAAATTATAGGCCTAAGCAGGAAAATCCCCACCTACTAATTTATTACTGTTGCTATCAGTAAATATATTTCATAATTATTTTCCATTTACATAATGCTTTCACAATCATGTCTCAGCATTCTTATTTTATCTTTAGATCCAGAACAGTAGAGGTTATTAAGGCAATAGAATTTGCCCATTTTAATACTCATTTTCTACTTGTTCTTTCCTGATAAAAAAAAATTTAAAAAGTCCAAATACCTAATAAATCTTTCCAGTTGCAGAGGTAAATTGTGTTTTTCTCTGGAAGGTGAAGGTGGAATTATGGTTGCCAAGGAACCTCAGGGGTTTTTCTGAACATATGTGAATGTCAGATTACAAAGACCACAACTTTATAAATTCAAGAAACCAGGATAATTATCTTCTTAATGTTGGGCAAATCAATAAATAATGTATTGCATAATCTTTCTGTAATTTTGCAAATGCCATACTTTTTGCATACTGAGAATAACACCCAAATAAATTTCTTGCTTCCTTATGTAATAAATGATCCTCTAGAGATGAGAAGTTCATGTATTTTTTTTTTAATCCCACAAAATGGAGAAAAAGGATAGTCATCCTCTGAGGTACAGACACTGTGCACATCTGGCCCTGAAGACACCTGCCTTCTCCCCTAATCTGGGCAGGCTCTAAATACAAACTGTTTTAAAACACTTGGTGCTCTGGAAGCTTATTCAGTATGTATTGCAGGAAAAATACCTCTGTTTACAGCTCTGTGTGCTCATTTACATCACATTCCTATAACTGGAAACTACTAAAAGGAAAGATTGCCACTGTATGGAATTCCTGTTTTCTAGCTGGTCTACAAGAATCACCCAATATCATTGCCATTATTGAGTGACTGAACATGGTGCTAAGCACTTTGCAGAGACTGACTCATTCAGTCCTCTTAAAACCTTTTCAATAGGTCAGGTATTATGCTATAGGTACTATGCTATCCCTATTTTACAAATAACTTTCCATAATCATACAACTTGTAAATATTAAGCTGAGAAAAAAAAGGAAATTGTTCAAGGCACAAAAATGTGTGTGTTTATTGGAAGGAATATCACAGTCATCAATTTAAGTAGTTCAGTTCTGCTTTCATGGGGTACTGGGGGTGTTATCAAAGGTTATTTAAGAAAATATGAGTGATGCATTATCAAATGAATTGGAAAAAAAGTTAAACATTTGTTTCCTGACAAGTGTTTCTGAACTTTTGATATACCATTAAACTCCATCAGTCTCCAAGAGGGGATGTAGTTTATCCAAAACATTTGACCATATCTCTCCCTTCTGCCACCTTCTGTGTACAATAGCATCTTGGGCAGAGAGCATTGCAGGAAACACTTTGGAAAACTTTAACTTTGGAATGTGCTAAGGTTATTCATCCACCTACACCAAAACTCCATGGACTACTCAAACACCACATTTCCTTCATGAAAACTTTCTTGTTTCCTTTATCCCCAAAAGAAATTTCTTTTCTTGAATCATTTTTAAAATTTCTGATATGCAGTAGTTAGTTGATATTTATGATATAACTATAACTAGGGAAATATGAACTTTTAAAAATATACTTTTTTCATATATATACACATATATACACATATGCATATGTATACATATGAAAATAGACACCCACAAACACACACCCACCAGAATTTACACAATCAAATGAGCTCTCTTTCAAGTGGCCACCAATGAGGAGCCATGCATCATTCAAATAATTTATTAAATTTCTTTTTGGTGTTCGCTTTAAAGTTTAAAGAACTACATTTTACATAGCTATAATTTTTTTCTTGTGATGAGAACATTTAAGATCTACTCTCAGCAAATTTCAAATACGCAGCACAGTATTATTAACTATAGTCACCATTCCGTGATCATTTTGCAATATATACAAATATTGAACACTATGTTGTCTACTTGACACTAATATGTCATATGTCAATTATACTCAAAGAAAATAAATAAATAAGAACTACATTTTAAGTATCCTCATGCTGCTCTCATCCTTTCAGGGGTGAAGAATTTCCAGAATGTATCAAAACACTTTGGAGCAAGATGAAATTGAGACTACCAAGTAATGAAATTGATTTTTTTTTATGAGCCTTAGAAATTGGTTCTGAGAACAGTTACAAAAGTGGATTAGAACATATGTGTTAGAATATGGTGGAGGTAAATATGCATGTAGGCTCATGACATGCCTACTTTGGGAAGTAAATATGACTTGTTACATTAAGTGAGGATTATATATTTAATGTCTTCAAGCAAATTAAATATGTGAAATCCTTGGGTGTAAGAATAATAGATAATAAAGAAAATAACGAAAATAGGAAAGTGAGTGTCCCAATTTGTAGGTAAAACTAAAAAATAAAAACCTTCACTGCAAAACAAAACAAAAAACCACAAAAAAACAAGAGAAGCTTCTGATATTGAAGTAGGGATTGGGGGGGTAGTTATCATCTGTGTGAGTCTGTTTAGTCTCTTGAGGTGTCCTTTGGGTTATGTATTCTAAACCTTAGGGCTCCCCAGAAACATTTAATAATAGAAAGGTGATAAAGTTTAACTTCAAGTAGACCTAAATTTGAACCAGAAAAACCATGTACAAACAAGTTACCAAATCTCTTTAAATCTCACTTTCCTCATCAGACAGTTATCGAATTGAGAGAATTCAATGTGACAATGCAAAGAATGCATTAGCCTAATGCCTAATTAAATGCTGATAATTTATTTAATAACTAGAATTTAAATATAATGTTTCAAATTTGTCAAAGCAATGTTTTGCCTTGATCTCTAATGGTCTCTGCATAGAGCATTGGTAATATTTCTGATACTGAGTTCAGAAATGTTGCTCTGCTCACCACACAACAGGCCAATAAATTGGAGACAAGCTGTTGAAAGCAAGGAATATGACTTTATTCGGAATGCTGGCAGACCAAGAAGATGGCAGACTACAGTCTCAAAATAACTATTGTAACTGAGTCTGGATGCCAGTTTCTTTTACAGAACAGAGAGGGGGAGGAGATAAGGAAGTAAAGTAAAAGGCCATAAGTTTTATGAATATCCCTTGGAGGCCAGCCTCAGGGAGGGGATGTGTTAGTCTCTTCTTTCTGCAGCCACCCACAGGTGGACAGGGTCCAGATGTTTCCCTAAACAAAGGCACTTTGGTTTAAGATTCAGGCAGAGGGGCAGTGTTCCCCCAGGCAGGCCATTATGTATAGACAGTGTCCTTTTAGTGAACAAAAAAGCAATGGGAAGCAAAGCTTAAAGTAAAAGAAACAGATCCAACATGTAGTCAGATTTGGTTCTTCCCTATCAATCTTTCTATCAATCCTTTAACCAATGTATACTAAACATATTCTAAGCACAGAGAGGAGGGAGCCAAAGGTCAGGGATACAAAGATGAAAAAGATAAGTTGTGTTCTCAAAAGCTATGGTTGATTGGATAAATGAAACTCATAGCATGTTAGAATATCAGTGAGAGGAAACATCCCAAGATACCCATGAAGCACTGCTGAACCTTACAGAGAAAGACATTGATTCTAACAAGGATCAGGGAAGACTTTATGCTAAGGGATAATGAAAGAGGAATTGGAGGGGTTTCAAGTAGAAATGGATGGAAAGAGATGCTTTAAAATAATAGGAACATTAATAAGATAAAAGAATGGAGACCCAAAAGTATGGGTATTTTCAGGGAAGTGAAATTAGATTTATCCGTTTATACTTTCAAGGGCTTAAAAAAGGCCACAATTAGACTGTAAACTCCAGACAGATCTGTGAGACCTGAAATGCTGAGTGAACAAGATTGCACTTTATTTGATAGGATGCAGTGAGCCACTGAAAACTTTTGAACGTGGGAGTGGTGTGATAAGGGCCATATTTTGGGAAGCCTAATCTGGAAGCACCTTTATTGGAGAAAGAAAAAAAAAATAGAAGAAAAAGACCAATAGCTGTTGAAGTAACCCATAGGGAAATTAAGATGCACCTTTGTCAATGGAAGGCGGAGTGTTAAAAGCCGGGAGGGGAGAGGACTTCTTTGGCGGTTGTGTCACTTTAACATGCACAAGAATATAACTTAGATTGTATGCTTTCGGGGGTGTGTGATTTGGGGCATGACCTTGGAGATAACCAAGGTCAGAAGTTTTGAATCATCACCTGAAGGAGTTGTAAAGAGGAACCTGTTAAGGAAAATGGCTTCAAAGATGGAAAAACAAGAATAAGTATTAGAGAAAGATGACAATGGCAAAGTCTAGTGTTCAAATCACCAATACATCTGTTTTCTGTCTTTGACTGCCATCTTTCTTTGGTATTTACTACTTGGTCATGCCCACAATTTCTATATCCAGTTACCTAATACCCAGTATGTCTATTAAAGGAAAGTTTTCTTCACACAATTTCTCTTCCATGACATTGGGAATGAATGGATCCAGTTCAGTCCGAAAAGAAAAAGAGTATTCTCTGCTTTTTACAGATTTGTTGGTCATTCTCAGGATAAGAGAATAAGACATTTTTAGGTCAGTGGTTGGTTGTTGTGTTGACTTTAACTTCCTTCAAGCTAGACAGTTGAGATAATAAAAAAAAAAAGGGTCCTTAGAGAAGGGGGAAAAGGCAGACTCACTAAGCACCCAATAGTCTTCTGTGACATACAAGGGGATAGGACATTGTACAACTAAAGTGATACTTTACATTTTGAATTGTTTCTAAGTGTTGAGATAAACACTGTAAAATAAAAATGTATTCAAGTGAATAGAGTCTCTGGTAGTTAACATATTAAATCACTGAAAGATTACTTTCCTACTGCAAGAATGACTGAAAGATTATTCTCCTATAGCACTTTATATGTATTCAAACTTTTTATGTAAAAAAAAAAGACTTCCACTGAATATCTCTCTAGGGCTTCCTAGGTGGCGCAGTGGTTAAGAATCCGCCTGACAATGCAGAATATCTCTCTATATATTATATACAATCAACACTATGTATTCATCACTCTGCTTCAATAATGATCAGTGTTTTGTCAAATTTTGCCAACTTTTAAAATTATCTCTCATACTTTTTATTAGAATATTTACAATCAAATATCAAACATGCCATTTGTAAATAAAGTATACATTTCTAACTAAGAACTATTTTTGACACAGAGAGCATACTTTTGTCATATAGCTCCTTATTGTCATCTATTACCCATTCCTTATACACATTTCTCCAGTTCTGTCAAAGATATTCCTTTACAGTAAGTTTATTCAAATCAGTTTCCAAATAAGGTCCACACATCACTTTTGGTTATGTCTTTAACAGTCTTCCTTTCAATTTTTTTGACCCTTATTCACTGGAAAAACAAATTTCATATTTTATAACCAGGTTGCCCAATATTTTCTACTTCTAAAGAAAAACCACAGTTTATTCAACATTTGTTCAACTACTGTGTAATGAACAGTTACTATGTACAGGACAGTGTACTGGTGCTGAGTGTGATTCAAAGATGTCAGTAAATCATGGTCTCTACTACTAAAACTTTACAATCTGGAGGAAAAGGAAAAAAAATGATACACAAATATAATGACAACAACATTGCAAAAGAAGTTAATTAAGTGGTATAAAATGCTATAGTTTTAAAGGCAGAAGTATGGTTTAGAAGATGAAGGGAGTCTTTTTACAGAAGTTGGCTTGTGAGATAGATGCTTTGCAGTAACCAGCTATTCAAGAGGCAGTTGAGTTGGGAAAGGGGTAAAGAGAGAGAGTGAGTTATATAAAAGAAAAACTTGGGAAAAAAATAGCATAAATCTTAGAGGTGAGGAAAGTAAAAGATACATTCAAGGGATTATAAGTGAAATAACTCAGATGAAGAAGCACATTTGTGAGAGAAATTCAGGTGAATAGGGTCAGATTTGGAAGGATCTTGAATGGTAGGCTAAGCAGCTTGAACACTAGCTCCATTCATTTTTCCACATATAGGAGATGGTTGGACATGACATAAGATAGATATTCTACTCGTAAGCAAAACGCATCAGCCACTTCATAAGAAAACTTAACTGTTCATATATTCCAATAGCAATCATTTTCAAATATTTCTAGCAAGTTATCAAGATAATCTAATGTTTCATTTTGCCCCAAAATTAGATGTTCCACTTAGAGGAACATAAAAAATTGGGAGCTGATTTAACCAACACACACTACCCAGCCCTGAGATACCTTCATAACCCAAGAATAATTGTTTATGGCATAGTATAAAACAATGACAACTCAACAAACCTACCATAGGAGAGATAGATGACTCTATTAAAGATATATATATATATATATATATATAGAGAGAGAGAGAGAGAGAGATAAAACACTAGCACTGCAAACCTCAAACTCTATACTTTTCATCTACTACGAAAATACAGTTTGTAATATGTCTGTTTTGTTGCCTATCAACAATAAATGTGTATTGACCTCTAAATTTTTTCTCTACCAAAACAATGCTAATTGATTTTCAGCATTAAAAGATCCTCCTGAATTATCAAACAGTTCAAAGAAAGTATACATCAACTTAACGTAGGTTGGTTGGTAAGTATTTTCTTCTTGCATACTTATTCTTTAATTAATGGTGATCCAAGTATATTACATCATAGATTTTTTTTTTAATACTTTTGTGTGCCCACATATACCAGAGTTTTTACTAGGCCTTTGAGGGAATATGATTCTGCATAAGATGTGGTCTTGGCATTCCAGAGGCTTATATTCCAGTACAAATGATTAAACATGTACATTGACAAGGAAAAGGATAGGCAGGAATAGAACAGAGGTGTCACAGTGGATTAAGTTAGGGTTTTCCAACAACAGCACTATTGACATTTTGGGTCAGATCATGTTAGTGGTGAGGTACCTTCCTGATACTGCAGGATGTTTAGCAGCATCCCTGACCTATACCCACTCAGCGCCAATAGCACCACCCCAGCTGTGACAACCAAAAATATCTCCACATATTGCCAAAAGTCCCCTGAGCACTCAGGGAAAAATCACCTGCAGTTTTGAACTGATGGACAGTCCCATGTGCATTTTGCTAGTGAAAATAACTTCTAGTTGGAGAAACCAAAGAAAGTCCACAGAGGAGCAAGCAGCTAATATAAGCAAGTGTATAAGAGGAGAGTATTTCAGGGGTAGAGAAGATAATGAGAAAGGGGCTAGCCTGGAGATGGAAAGCCAAGTTGATAGGCATAAATTACGTTCAAGCATGTGGCAATCATGAGATGGTTAGTAGAGAAAAAACTGATAAAGTAAAAAAGCAATCAAATTATAGAGGTCTTTGAATATAAAATAGAATATCTTTCATTTGTAGGGATGCCATTTGAACGTGTAGGTGAAATGAAAAAATTATCATTTTGGAAATGTTAATATGGCAGTTCTAGGAAGAATGATTTGGGCAAATGAGATAGTCGATATTTGGTGTGGTTCTAGGTTGAGGACATAATTTGGCAGAAATCGGAGAATATATTTGTGAGATATGTATTTCTCAATATGGGATGAAAGAGGAAAATCAAGAGAAGAAGTAAACTCTGTAACTTGTTCCTATGTTTGTTCTCATAAACTCTTGTTGAAATTGTTTTCTCACAGTAGAGTGGACACTTAATAACAGAGCTGATTGTCAGATATGCCCTGATTCTCTGGGATCCATGAACTGGAAAGTTGTAATTGATGCTGCAGAGTTGTGAAGACAAAGATGATATTCTCAGAATAACTACAGTGACATATAAACTATGAATCAAGGAATTTAAATAACTTTGCTGAAGAAAAGTAATCAATTTAAATTCCAAGGCCTGGCACAGAAAAATTATTCACTACTTGTCTGCTAAATGACTTTTATCCACATTGAGGTTCTCACCACACAAACAGATTTTAAATTTTCTTTTTTAATAAATTTATTTATTTATTTATTTCCTTATTTATTGGCTGCATTGAGTTTTTGTTGCTGCACACGGGCTTTCTCCAGTTGTGGCTAGTGGGGGCTACACTTCATTGCAGTGTGTGGGCTCATCATTGGGGTGGCTTCTCTTGTTGTGAAGCACAGGCTCTAGGTGCATGGGCTTCCATAGTTGTGGCACATGGGCTCAATAGTTGTGGCTCACAGGCTCTAGAGTGCAGGCTCAATAGTTGTGGCACACGGGCTTAGTTGCTCCGCAGCATGTGGGATCTTCCTGGAGCAAGGATTGAACCCATGTCCCCTGCAATGGCAGGCAGATTCTTAACCACTGTGCCACCTAGAAAGCCCCAGATTTTAAATGTCTCTTCACCTTTCCTATACCTTTTGAGAGTTTTGATCTAAGTTTATCCCTACTTGGAACATATAATGTTAGGACAGGACATAATTCAGTTTCATGTGATATACAAATGTAATACTAAAACCCCTGAAAACACCATCTAAAGGGTTAAAATGTGTACTCTTGAACTACACTGTTCATTTGCTCTGAAAACATTTATTATCTCTTCAAACATTAAAATCTTCCATGTACAGATGACATGGTATTAAAAATAGGGAGAAAAGCAACATCAGAGAGACCTCTTCACACACACATCTTTTTACACTCTTGCCCAAAGTCACTCCTGACCTGGATCTGAGAAAGAGCCATTTTCTGAAGTCACAGAGACCGTTTATTTTTTGTTTGCTAACAGACTAGTACATTTATTTCAGAAATTCTTAAGGTTACATTTCTAAGATAGCTATATTTGGTAGATACCAAAAAACTAAAATGCATTTTTTGAAAAATACAGATGCAGTGAAGTAATAAGAGATTGACTAGATCAGAATAAATGAGAACCTAGGGAAATTGATGGAGAAAATATAATCTCAGGTACACAAGAATTTTGATTTAGTTAAATAAGCACACTTTTTTATAAGCAGGGAATTAAATATGGTGGAAATTAAAAAGAAGGGTTTTTCTTCCAGCAATTAGATATCAAATGGATAATAATGAAAAGAAACTTGAGTGAGACAGGAGATTGCTACAATAATCCAGATGTTGTTCATTTATCAAAAGCAATTTATAAATATCCACAGTATTAATGATACTTTATTAGATGCAAATCAATGCATACTTGAACTAGATCAGTGACTACACAAATGGAAACGATCCAACTGAATATTAATAAAATGATTAAAGCAGTTCAGTGCCCATTTTTTCTTGAGCCATTTATTTCTATGTTTGCTAACCTCTAAATATTTGAAATGGATCCACAAGTTTGGGATGCTTTCCTGAAATAAATTACATTAAAAATCATGGGGAGAATTTTGCTAATAGCTGCCTGCTTGTCACTCTGTACCAAGATGGCATATTCTTCTGAGTTAAACCGTACAAAGTTGTGAAACTGAGAGGAAGGAAAGGTAGTAGGGAACAATGCACCTCACTCTAGGTTGTATCAAAGGCTCAATTCTGCCAATTACCAGAGAAGTGAAATCCATTCCAACCCTGTAAAAATGGTTTTAGCAAGTTGTGAGTGTGTTCATCAAAATAAATGAATGAACCAAATAGCTATCATTATTGACCATTTCTGCTCTTGGGTCTTTAGACTGGAAGTGGTTTTCTGGGGTCCCAAAAGTTATTTCTTGTTTCCTTTTCTTTTTTTTTTTTTTTATTTGATCTGTAGCATTATGAACACGTCTCGTTCTAGGCACATCTGATCTCTTCCATCAGGCCACTAGGAGTGATTGTTAATGAATAAAGGAAATGCCTCTGACAGTCTTTTAAAATTCTATATAATTTTAAATTTATATTGAACTAAATAAAAAGACAAAACATATTTTTAGAAAACTTAATTTTAGTCCCACTTCTGACTTTGGCTTAAAGTATGGATTTTAAAAATTCAAAAGATCCAAGAAATCTAAAAAATATAATTGAGAAGTGAAATCTGACATTCTCCTAGCTGATCAACGTAATTTTCATCACTTGGAATTTTTAACGTAATATTAATTATAATTCATGCTTTTCGGTATTTTTTATCTGTTAGGTGATAAAAATTAGTTTTATATAAGTTCTTTTTGGAAGGATATTTAAACATAATCAGTGATCATATTCATGTATGTTAAACACTTGATCAGTTTAAAAGTATCTCAATCTATGAAATTAATATATACTGTTTTTTATAAAGAATTGACCATGGGCTCCAGTTTTGGTTTCCTCATTTTTACATTTGGCAAACACTTGTTGATACATTATGTGTTAAGTGCAGTACAAGGGACTGGGCATATGAGGGTGTATAAACAGAGCTCCCCATTTTCCAGGAGCTGACAGCCTAGTAGAGGAGAGAGAAACTGATAACTGCACAAAAATGTGAAAGAGATGAGCACTTAGGAGGATACATAAGCCCGAACAGGTGTTTTGTATTGTAATGTTGTTTATTCTTTTTCCAGTATATTTAAAATCCTGATAAAAATCTTAGAAGTTTCTTATGAAAAATGCAAGGTGAATATGTGCCTTTTATAAACTGTTCAATATCCTCATAACATCTAAAGTACCTGTAGGATCTATAGTAATAGTTTCCTTTACATAAATTCATAAAATATTTCCCATATTTTGACACTCCTATGAAATCTTTTAAAACCCACCACATATTATTTTGGGAGTATCTTTCTCAATCAAAAATATTGTTTTTCACCACTCTTTCTTACCCAGTTTTCCCCTAAATAAGTAAGTCTAGAAGCAGTTCTGTTCTTTGGCTGGTAAATATGATTTATCTGCTTTTGGAAGAAAAAAAGGAAACCACTGAAGAAACTGTGGTGCATTTTCTGCTTCAGTAAATTGGTCACACTTTGTCAAATTCTGAATACATTAAATTTTTGTGAAGCTTTGTTTTTCTCAAATACTAGATTGCTGCACTGGATATCAAAGGGTAATTTATTTTGTTCTAAGTAGGCTTTTATGTAGGGTTTTTCTGTTTGTTTTTTACATCAAATCATGATTAGTTCAAAAAAGATAACTCAGAGATAAATTAGAATATATAAAGAAGAATATTGGTTTTTACTTATCTTTATGCAATTACACATTGCCCTTCCTATATGGAGACGATTATTGTAAGGTATCTAATTTGTTCTTTTTCTTGTGGCAATGATGTTTTTGAGGTATTCGATCCCTTAGAAAAAATGACCCTATCAGAAAAATGGTCCCTCCACCAAAAGGGAGAACAAAATTTGCCATCCTCATAGGGACTGAACTTGAAGCATAGGCACCTGCAAATATAACTACATATAAACTAAGGTAAAAAATTTATATAATCAAGAATATGCCATTCAAAATCAGTTCCCTAAGTTTTCAATTTGATCTGAACATTTACTTTTTGACTTTATTTTTCAAAATTGTTTATGCTATAAGTTATTTGTTAGGATAAACTAATGTCATTCCATTAACTTTCCCAACTAAAAAGATAAAAGGTAATACACACACATCCTAATTCAAGAAATAGTTTGTTGCAGTAGAGCAGCCAGTGCAAAGTCTGAAATACCATAAGTATTCATTAAGTATTTTCTTCTTCCTCCTTTCCTCCATATTTATCATGATAAATTATTTTGAGTTAGCTTAATTCTCATACTAGGACTATGCTTAGTGCCACACAACACAATTTTCTTCTAAAGATCACTTGGTATTAAAATAATATCTACCAATTACTAGGTATATTAAAATTTATTTTAACTCCCAAATTTCTATTGGCCATACTCACATTATCTGGTGCCAGGTTTTAAGAAACATAGTCATTTCTATTTTCTTTTAGAAAATTATGTTCATAATGCTCAAAAAACAAAAAACAAACAAACAAAACAGCAGCAGCCCTGTTAAAGGAATAAATGGGCATATAAGTTGAAACTAATACCTTCATCCAGGAACCAACTTTTATCTTCTCTATTTAGATGTATTTCCACATTTCTCTCAAATTCTATATTTACATCTCCAAAGAGTTTCATAGATTTTGAACCAGTTAGCAGTTAGGTATTCTTGTTGATTGATCTATGACTTTCTTCTAGTTTCAATCAAATGACCATTCATGAGGAAAAAACATTTGAGACAACCTCAGAATGCAGATTCACATTCTGACAATGTGTGCTTTCCCCATAATCACCATCATAGATTCAGGTAACATCCTCACATGTAAGTTGTTGACAAAACAAGTTACCAGCTTACCTCCATACCTTCAATCCCCTTTCACTTAATTACCCTGCTGACAGAAAGCCTTAAAAGAATTCCTGCCATATTTTTGCTCCTAGCTTAAAATTTTAAATGATCTCCCATTTCTATCAAATCAAATTTCCCCAGTTTGACATTCAAGGCCCAATACTTTGAATACCATTGATATAATTACTTGTTACAACTCAACAGACAGCCCTCTACGCAAAGAAAGTCACAAGCACATGTATTTGATAATTACACTTGGTTCAACCACTCCTTTTCAAAAAATATTTTTTTTAATTTTAACATTTTATTTTGTGTAAAAAAAGGGCAAATGTAGTGAATCATTTTCATCTTGTGCACAAAGTTATAATTTTAATGCTTTTCACATCCATGCTGAAAATTTGCAATTTGGTAAAAATGAAAGGAACATAAATTTCTCCAAAGGAATTTTTCACACCATTATATACAGTTTGTGAGAAAGTTTCAAACACTTTCTCAATGATCACAAGTTACCAAGAAAATAAAAGATTGAATTTGTACAGATATTGATCTATATATAAAATACACACAGAAATGATGTAAAAACCTTATGCAGTTGATTTTGATCTCCATCCTCAAAAGATTTGTCCAGGGATAGATGCTTTTCTTTCATATAAATGACTGCAGCTTTATTTAAAATATGAAAATCAAAGGAAGAAATCCAATTTAATCACAGTATTTTTGAAATCTTTTCCCAATAGTAAAGGATCATTACCAAATGTATAGCACCACAATTTTGTAAGAAGGGGTACCCCTTCCAGGGCCCAAGTGTGGGCTCTTGTCTAACACTTGGAAATAAATTGTCTGAGGAGACACACATGCTGACAAAGCAAGAGACTATTGGGAAGGGGCGCCCAGGAGGAGAGCAGAAGGGTAAGTGAACCCAGGAGGACTGCTCTGCCATGTGGCTCACAGTCTCGGGTTTTATGGTGATGGGATCAGTTTCTGGGTTGTCTCTGGCCAATCACTCTGACTCAGGATCCTTTCTGGTGGCACATGCAACTGTTCAGCCAAGATGGATTCCAGCGAGGAGGATTCTGGGAGGTTGGGAGGACATGTGGACTGGCATTCCTTCTCTCCTTTTGATCTTTCTCGTATTCTTCCGGTTGGTGATGGCTAACTCATGCAAATTGTTACTGTCTTTGCCTGGCTAGGGAGGGCTATTTCAGTCAGTATTTCCCCTAACAATAATACAAATATTGATGGGAGAGAGTATCCACATCACACAAAATTAATAATAATAAAAACAAAGAAATGAAAACCCATGTTAGTATCCATAGAAAAAGAAGTTGATAACAGCCTTAGCTTTCCTCATACACAGCAAGGAAAAGCTTAAAGAGTTTAAGCTACCAAAAATCCCCAAATAATCCTAACAGGAAAGAAACAAAACAAGCCCAAGGTCAGCAATACATTTGAACCATAAAAGAAAATGGGGCTACTGAGTTGTACACTTGCAGTTGTGGCTAAGACATAAATCTCCTCTGCATCAACTCATTTTCTGTTCATTGGCCATAGGAGTTAGAGTCTGAACAATGAAGAGGGCTTCAGATTGTGTTTATTTGGTGAAAATAAACATTTTAACTGTTGGTCATGGGATTAAGACAAGAAACACTTCATAAATAGGTGGGAAATTTGAAAACAGAGCCTGGCTTTGCTGTAGAATTGGAAGCCTATAAAACCTGGCTACAGAGAAGCTTTTCACAGAACTAATTACCAGGCTCCAAATCAAATCCCTCCTGGTTTATTCAGCTCACCATAGAGCCCCTGAGCCCAGGGTACTGTTAGAGCACACAATACAACTGGTTTCTTGTGCCCACATCATGGAATTGGAGTCCTAGGTTTAATTCACTAAGCCTGAGAATAAAGATTGTTGTAACCCTTGTTTTGGAAGTCTTCGAGGCTTTAAGTTTATGGGGAGAATCTTAAAAGTTAAAGATTTGGGAAGTGTGAAGATGTCACATTTTCAGTAGATCCCTCTAGGTAACATTAAGATAAATATCCAGTAATTTAACAGCTGAATTCACATGTATTTGACACATGAGAATCAACTTGGTGTTGATATAATCTGCATTTATGCCCCTAAAGAGTCAGTATTAAGAAATGTTGACATGCGATTCCATACATTCTTACACTATAAAGTAACAAATTTTTACTTCCAGCAGCAACTGCAAAACCTTATATTAACCCCTCTTGCATAGAATGAAGTAAACTTGTTCATATTACCAATGCTATTATTCCCAAAAGTAGAGCAATATTTTAGAAAATAAATTGCTGGTTTTTAATGTTCTGTGCATTTTACATTTCAAAAAAATCTTACCTAAAATGGTCTCCTGGGGCTTTCCATTAACATTTTTTAAAGCAATCCATAGGCTGAAGGACTGTAGAGGTTAATCATTTTGATTAATTTCTAATTAGCCCTACCTATATTCCAGAGGATATGGTCAGTATTACCACTCTGCAGAGGCCAGACTAAGATCCAAAACCGCTTCTAGAGCAGATGCAATTAATTCCTGAGAGTTTAGTTTATAAACCTCACTGGTAAATGCTAAAGCTCTCTCATTCAATCACAACTCAGAAGGTCAGAAAAATGCAGAGAGCAAACCTTTTACCAATTTACCCTTATATCCTTTTCTTAAAGGAAACATTGAGAATTTTAAAATAGGGAATGTTCAAAATGGTTCAAATCAGTTATTATTGTTAAAATTAATTCTAAATACAGTTAAAGACAATTCATACTAATATATATATATATGGAATTTTAAGAAAATTAAATTCTTCTTCAAATGAGTTTTCTAAAAAGTCCAGGATAGTTAAAAGCAGAGCTGGAATGATTTTGAAATCTAAACTTATCTTGGCTTTAAACAACTATTAATTTGATTTTCCTGGTAGTATAGAACATGTGTTTTGGGATATGATTATACCAACTATTATCTCACAGATGGAGAAAAATGGCAGAGAACTGGTGGGAATCCCTTTTGTGGAGTATTTTTTAGTAAGGAAAATAAAATAAGCCTAGGACAATATTGCATTTTCTCCAACCCTTCAACATGTAGATTGAGAGCCTGTATATTTTGTTAAACATTCCAGCTTAACACTTTAGTGTTAGGATAATTTTACTCATATTTTAATTAAAAGAAAACATATAAAAGTATCCAGAGTTCTTCCAGTTTCATACATAACTCCAAATAAATTTTTCACAGAAGGAAAAACATTTTTGTACATATATTTAAAATGGGCTGCAATAAAATGCCAACAAGCGGAATTAACTACCCTTCCATGATCTATGTGGTGCTGAGCTCTTCATGGAGGTGGGATGTTCAGTTGCATACTCTGCAGCAGAGGAAGCTAGAGACGTGAGTGGCCTAAATTCCCAAATCCCAGGATCTCCCAACAGGTACCAAAAAGGTTCATTTGTAATGACATTTCATTTGCATGTACAACTATATCCTTCCTAAATCATTTCCTTCAATCCTGATACCTAAATTTTAATCTTACCAAAAACATTAGAATTTCAGTTCTTGTTAACAATGCACATAAATCCAAACTTGGAAAATATTACCAAATTCTTTCAAAAGCTTCAAATACAACACAAAAATTGTCCATCTTCGTAAATCAAAGAAATTTCCCCCAAGGCTAAAATAGTTTTCTTACCCACTTGAAAAATCTGGAACTGAAATTTTCTCTGTTTAGCAAAATGTCCCAGCAAAATAGCCCCACTGTACAGCTGGATTGATTATAAATCAATCCTGTGTAAAATTCTCTCCCCCCCACATTCATTTTCAGAGCAACTTCAGGGCTCTGGTTTGATATAGAAGTTAGCAGAGCTATTGCTTTCCTGATCAGATGCTCCTTGGAGGAAATTATAATCCTCTCCATCTATCAACTCCTCTTTCAGCTGCAATGTAGTCATTTTCTTATGTCCTTTGTATTGCTGGGACTTAGATTTTTCTTCTGTTTTGATGAACCTCATTGGCTTTCTCTTGATGACTGTGATGCTGGAGGCTGTAACTGATATCCAGTTGACACCATCCTACAGGATAGAGGTCGGAGGACTCACAGTCTACCCACGGATCATATTCTTCTTCCCATCCATCAAAATGTATCCTCAAAAGACTGTGAATAATTTGAGTTACTGTGGCTACACATATTAATCATGGCTCCATGAAGTCTACTGCTTCTAATTTCATTTCTACATGAGATTTGGAACATCCTTATTAAATAGTTTCACTGGTGCTGCAAAATGGAGCCAGTTTCCCTGAGGTAGTCAAACCATTTAAAAGAAAGTTTTGTGTACCCTCTGGGTGGAGTCAGTTCAATCATGTTAATTTCACAGAAACCAACAGGGAAAATAGACAGGGAGGTTGCATGATAACAGAGCCACTCAGATCCATCTGCTGCTTCTGAGCCATCGATCTCAATCATCAGGAATCCATCAGCCAGCATCTTTCTAATGGTTGCAACACCTATTGTGGAAAGATTTAATGGGTCTACAGCTTCCCATTTCATTCCTTCCTTGAACCATCCCCTACTCTGGTCTACATCTTTTACCTTAGCAAACAAATGTGGTCATGTATCAAAATGTCCACCTGCTTCTTTGTAATACCAGATCTTTTGAATTGGTGGCCTATACTTCAAGACCAACAAATACGGTGGATTAATGGGCTATGCGTCTGGCACCAGAAGTCATGTGTTCTATCTTCACTCTCTTCATACACTAGTCTTAATCTTCCTCCAGTTACACTTTAACCACTGCCACTCTTGTTTGACACAAATCCCTCTTGTCAACCACTGCTACTCTCATGCAAGGTTTGAAACGATATTGCATTCTCGCTGAAACCTTTCTTGAGAAATCAGGAGGAAGTGTTTTGGCACCAGTAAGTCATTTCACTAGAAAAGATTTCCAGTTTATATACTTATGTTGAATAGTTCTAGGAGAGACAAGAACTTTTCCACTGGCTGCCACCAGCCAACTGAATGTATATCTGAACCACATATGTTGCACCAGAAGTCCAGACTAGAGTAATTTTCAAATCCTTCATGTCTTAAAAGGGCATTGTAACCTGCTAATTTTACAATTTGAGCAATCCAGAAGACTTTGGTAGGTAGGCTTCAGTCTCTACTGGGAAGTACTACTCACATTTTCTGAGATATCACCCCAGCAGGTCCCCATAGGTGCATGTTTAAAGCAGGTAACTGGAGCTGCTATAAAGCTATTGCTATTGATGTAGTTACCCCAGCTGAAACCTTCCATGGAGACTGCTGATTTAGTCTTTGCTTGATTTTGCCAGGTAGCTTGATACTGAGCATATGCAGCTAGTTTACCAACTAAAGGTTGTTTCTGAAGAACTTTCACTTTCTTTGTTGGAGGCTTACCCTGAAGTCTGGACAAAATGCTTGCCTTTTTGGCTTTAGATGAGTAACTTTTTGAACATGAAACTGCAGAAACACTTTGTTTTAAGAGTAAAAAGCATCTCGCACACCAACCATCCCACACATTTCACAGGTGGCCATGCCAGATTTACCATCTGGTTATGTGAACACTTGGCTACTGTTTTTGATGATTGGGAGATTACGGGGTAAAGGAGCAACTTCCTCTTCACTCTCCTCAGAGCTGGAGCTGCTACTTGTGACCTCACTGCAGCTATCATAACTGGCAAACATCCCAAATGAGTCTCTTCTTTTCCTTTCAAATTGTGAAGAAGGTTCAGTCACACAGGAAGGATGTTGGAAAAATAAAATAATTCACATGAATGGGCTTTCAGTTCTTCAGAAGAAAGTTATGAATCCTTAAGTATGAACCTGAAAAGTACTTGTCAGGGAGTCTGTGCAGGGGACAGGTGCTTTGGGTGAATTCTAATGTCTCTTCCCACTCAGATCCTTTGTGTTTTCCCTCAGGGCCTCATGGCTAGGGGTTGTCTGTGCTCCCCAGGCCCCCGGTGCCCCCTCCCAAGCTGGAGGCAGGTGCCTCTCACCTAGACTACGGAGACTACAGGCGTGCCCCAACTTAGCCCAGACCAGTGGCAGCTGCAGCAGCTAAAAAATATTTTTGGCTCTTCCTCCTTGTCCCTGATGTGGGTGGGTTAGGTACACTTCCCCTTCCAGAGTACCTCCAGCAAAGTTCTCAGAGGAAGACACATACTATACTGTCATTTTTTGCTTATTTATCCACATCCCCCATTAGGATATAAGTTTCTTGTGGGCAGAAACATGTTCTATTTATCTCTGTAGCTCAAATGTCTATCAAAGTGTTGGCATGTAGGAAATGCTCAAAAATGACTGTTGAGTGAATGGCATTTACTGAATTAGACCTTTACTGAATTATTGTGTTTCTGATGCCAAAAATGTACTGATATCTCTCTTCTAGGTAAAATGCTGCCTTTCCCTCCTTTATCTTTCTTCCCACCTCAAATTTAACTTCAGATGTTCATCAGAGAAAGGAAGAGATGTGACTTCAGGCCCGCAACATGAATCAAAATAATTTGTTTCTAAAGCAATACTTTTTAGACTCCTTGAAGAGTCAAAAAAGCCACAGAATCAAAAGAGACAAATAAACAGTATATACAGAATCCTGACATAAGACATCATCACTCAGCTTAGCCCTAGAAACATGCACTGAACTCCAAGATGTCTTCTGTGGAACCGTTTTATTTCCCATATATAGAGTGCCAGCTCTCCCCTCTTGGTGATATGATGAAATCTGTTTCCTGCTCACCACTCTTAGCACTGTGGCCTGGCCACTTTGTTCTTTCACCTGATGCCCAAGGACCCCCTAGGACAGAAAACACACTCCAATGTTATCTATTCTACACTTCTTCATTGTAGGTGTCATTTCAGAACTTACTGAGATCCATAGGCATACACAGCACTGTTGCCACAATTCAACCCCTTATTGCATGTGAGAAATTTCCCAGAAAGTCTCCCTCAATCATGTACTTCTGGTATGGCTGCAGGTTCTTGCCTCCAAAGACAATCATGTTCACCATGGAAGACACTGGAACCTCCAGTAGTACTGAGCTGGGGGCCTTCACCAGAAAGCAGTCATTCACCTCTGTTTTGGCTCTGCCTTTTGCTGCTAAAATTAACTTTGGTCCAAGTATGATCTTTATTTACCAGACAGTATCATATTCTGTAAATTTGACAATAAACACATTTAAAATATGTATCTGTCTACATTTCTTTCCACTAGTCTGATTTCTTACCACTTCAATATAATGCTTAACAAGTAATTCGAGGCAAGATTAAAAAAGTTAAAATAACTGAATGTTTCAGTCACCATCTCATTTTATATACCATTATATCACTACATAGTTTTGCTATCCCTTTGAGTTGATGGAAGTTAGTTTTTTAAATTTCTGCTGAGTGATTTTTAATGTGTATTGACCACAGACCTGTAAATGAAAGTACTATTTGAGAGAAATCATTAACCCAGGTTTAGGAATATGGAACCACTACAAGACTACATTTGACAAAGCAAGATCTATAAAAATATATTTCTATTGACTGTGAGTAAAAACAATATGGAATCTTATATAATAATTTGAAATTTATTAGATAATACTTTTCAGAGAAGTAAGTTTTCACTATTTTCTTTATCATTTTCAAACACGTTCATCTTTATTCCCAGATTTTATGTACTGTACTTTAAAATTCAGCTTTATAACAACCAAGTTTTACAGCATTGTCATTGATTAGTCAGTCTAAAAACACACAAACCTCTTTAAAACAAATGTAGAGGAGACAGTTGAAGATGGCAGAGTAGAAGGACATGTGCTCACTCCCTCTTGTAAGAGCACCAGAGTTACAACTAACTGCTGAACAATCATTGACAGAAAGACACTGGAACTCACCAAAAAAGACACTCCACATACAAAGGCAAAGGAGAAGCCACAATGAGATGGTAGGATGGGCACAATTCCAATAAAATCAAATCCCATAACCACTGGTAGGGTGACTCACAAACTGGAGAACATTTGTGCTGCAGAAGTCCACCCACTGGAGTGAGGGTTCTGAGCCCCATGTCAGGCTTCCCAAACTGGGGGTCCAGCAACAGGAGGAAGAATCCCCAGAGAATCAAACTTTGAAGGCCAGTGTGATTTGATTGCAGGACCTCCACAGGACTGGGGAAAAAGAGACTTCACTTTTGGAGGGCACACAAAAAGTAGTGTGCACACCAGGATGCAGGGGGAAGGAGAAGCGACCCCATAGGAAACTGAACCAGACCTACCTGCTGGTGTTGGAGGGTTGCTTGCAGAGGAGGAGGGGAGCTATGACTCATTGCAGGGGCAGGGACACTGGAGGCAGGCATTCTGGGAAGTGTTTATTAACATGAGCTCTCCCAGGGTCCTGCCATTAACCCTTCCAAAGAGCCTATAAGCTCCAGTGCTGGGTCACCTCAGGCCAAACAAGCAACAGGGTGGGAATGCAGCCCCACCCATAGGCAGACAAGCTGATTAAAGTTTTACTGAGCTCCACCCACCAAAGCAACACCCAGCCATACCCACCACCAGTCCCTCCCATCAGGAAGCCTTCACAAGTCTCTTAGATAGCTTCCTCCAGAAGAGGGTAGGAAGCAGGATCAAGCAGTATCAGCAGTATTTCATTCTGTGGAACTGGAAACCACAGCCACAGAAAGATAGAGAAAATGAAAAGGCAGAAGATGTTGTACCAGATGAAGGGACAAGATAAACCCCAGAAAAACAACTAAATGAAGTGGAGATACACAACCTTCCAGATAAAGAATTCAGAATAATGTTAATGAAGATGACCCAGGACTTTGAAAAAAGACTGGATGCAAAGATCAAAAAGATTCAAGAAAAGTTTAACAAAGACCTAGGAGAATCAAAAAACAAACAAAAGAGATAAGCAATACAATAACTGAAATGAAAAATACACTAGAAGGAACCAATAGCAGATTCACTGAGGCATAAGAATGAATAAGTGATCTGGAAGACAGAATGGTGAAAATCACTGATGTGGAAAAGAATAAGGAAAAAAGAATGAAAAGAAATGAAGACAGCCTAAGAGACCTCTGGGACAATGGTAAACACACCAACACTCATATTATAGGGGTCCCAGAAGAAGGAGAGAGAGAACAGACCTGAGAAAATATTGGAAGAGATTATAGTTGAAAACTTCCCTAACATGGGAAAGGAAATTGCCACCCAAGTGCAGGAAGTGCAGAGAGTCCCAGGCAGGATAAACCCAAGGAGAAATACTCCAAGATGCATAGTAGCCAAATTGACAAAAATTAAAGAAAAATTATTAAAAGCAACAAGGGAAAAATGGCAAATAACATACAAGGGAACTCCCATAAGGTTAACAGCTGATTTCTCAGCAGAAACTCTGCAAGCCAGAAGGGAGTGGCATGATATATCTAAAGAAATGGAAGGGCAGAACATACAATCAAGAATACTCTACCCAGCAAGGATCTCATTCAGATTCAAGACAGAAACCAAAACTTTGCAGACAAGCAAAAGCCAAGAGAATACAGCACCACCAAAGCAGCCCTACAACAAATGCTAAAGGAACTCCTCTAAGTGGGAAATGCAAGAGAAGAAAAGGACCTACAGAAACAACAACAAAACAATTAAGAAAATGGTAATAGGAATATACATACCAATAATTAACTTGAATGTAAATGGACTAAATCCTCCAACCAAAAGACACAGACTGGCTGAATGGATACAAAAACAAGACCCATATATATGCTGTCTACAAAAGACCCATTTCAGACCTAGGGACACATACAGACTGAAAGTGAGGGGATGGGAAAAGATATTCCACATAAATGGAAATCAAAAGAAAGCTGGAGTAGTGATACTCATATAAGATGAAATAGACTTTAAAATAAAAAATGTGGACATTTAGGTTGCATCCATGTCCTGGCCATTGTAAATAGTGCTACAGTGAACATTGGAGTGCATGTGCCTTTTTGAAATATGGTGTTCTCTGGGTATATGCTCAGTAGTGGGATTACTGGGTCATATGGTAACAGTGTGGAGAACATCCACACTGTTCTCCATAGTGGCTGTATCAATTTATATTTCCACCAACACTGCAAGAGAGTTCCCTTTTCTCCACACCCAGCAATCCCACTACTGGGCATATACCCAGAGAAAACCATAATTCAAAAGACACATGCACTCCAATGTTCATTGCTGCACAATTTACAATAGCTAGGTCATGGAAGCAACCTAAATGTCCATCAACAGATGAATGGATAGAGCAATTGTTGTACATATATACAATGGAATATTACTCAGGTGTAAAAAGGAATGAAATTGGGACATTTGTAGAGATGTGGATGGACCTAGAGACTGTCATACAAAGTGAAGTGAGTCAGAAAGAGAAAAACAAATATTGTATATTAACACATATATGTAGAATATAGGAAAATGGTACAAATCAACCAGTTCACAAGGAAGAAATAGAGACATATGTAGAGAACAAACATATGGACACTAAGTGGGGAAAACAGAGGGGGTTGAGGTGGGATGATTTGAGATATTGGGATTGCTATATATACATTATTAATAAGAAAAAATATCAAATTGTACACTTTAAAAAATAAAAATAAAAAAATAAAAAATATGGCAAGAGGCAAGAAAGGACACAATATAATCATCAAGGGATAAATCCAAGAATAGGAAATAACAATTATAAATATATATGCACCCAATGTAGAAGCACCTCAATACATAAGACAAATGCTAACAACTATAAAAGAGGAAATTGACAGTAACACAATAATAGCAGGGGACTGTAACACCCCCCTTACACCAATGGACAGATCATCCAGACAGAAAATTAATACAGAAACACAAGCTTTAAATAACACAATAAACTATCTAGATGTAATAGATATCTATAGGACATTCCATCCAAAAACAGCAGATTACATGTTCTTCTCAACTGCACATGAAACATGCTCCAGGAAAGATCACATTTTGGGTCACAAATCAAACCTTGGTAAATTTAAAAAAAACTGAAATCATATCAAGCATCTATTCCAACCACAATAGTATGAGACTAGAAATCAATTACAGGGAAAAAAAAATGTAAAAAACACAAACACGTGGAGCCTAAACAATACACTACTAAATAACCAAGAGATCACTAAAGAAATCAAAGAGGAAATCAAAAAATACCCAGAAACAAATGACAACAAAAACACAAAGATCAAAAACCTAAGGGATGCAGCAAAAGCAGTTCTAAGAGGGAAGTTTATAGCAATACAATCCTACCTCAAGAAAACAAGAAAAATCCCAAATAAACAATCTAACATTACACCTAAAGAAACTAGAGAAAGAAGAGCAAACAAAACCCACCCAAAGTTATTAGACAGAGAGAAATCATAAAGATCAGGTCAGAAATAAATGAAATAGAAACAAAGAAAACAATAGCAAAGAATCAATAAAACTAAAAGGTGGTTCTTTGAGAAGATTAACAAAATTGATAAATATTTAGCAAGACTCTTCACGAAAAAGGAGAGGACTCAAATCAATAAAGTTACAAATGAAACAGAAGTTACAACAGACACTGCAGAAATAAAAAGCACCATAAGAGAGTACTACGAGCAACTATATGCCAATAAAATGGACAACCTGGATGAAATGGACAGATTCTTAGAAAAGGGTAACCTTCCAAGACTGAATCAGGAAGAAATAGAATATATAAACAGACCAATCACAAGGAATGAAATTGAAACTGGGATTAAAAATCTTCCAACAAACAAAAGTCCAGGACCCAATGGCTTCACACATGAATTCCATCAAACATAGAGAAGAGCTAACACCCATCCTTCTCAAACTCTTCCCAAAATTTGCAGAGGAAGATGCCCAAACCCATTCTATGAGGCCACCATCACCCTGATGCCAAAACCAGACAAAGATACTACAAAAAAAGAAAATTACAGACCAATATCACTGATGAATTTAGATGCAAAAATCCTCAACAAAATACTAGCCAACAGAATCCAACAACACATTAAAAGGATCATAAACCATGATCAAGTGGGGTTTATCCCTGGAATGCAAGGATTCTTCAATATACCCAAATCAGTCAGTGTGATACATCATGTTAACAAATTGAAAGATAAAAACCACACAATCATCCCAATAGATGCAGAAAAAGCTTTTGACAAAATTCAACACCCATTTATGATAAAAAATTCTCCAGAATGTGGGCATAGAGGGAACATACCTCAACATAATAAAGCCCATATATGACAAACCCACAGACAACATCATTCAAAATGGTGAAAAACTAAAAGCATTCAAGATCAGGAGCAAGACAAGGGTGCCCACTTTCACCACTATTATTCAACATAGTTTTGGAAGTCCTTGCCACAGCAATCAGAGAAAAAAAAAGAAATAAAAGGAATCAAAATTGGAAAAGAAGTAAAATTGCCACTGTTTGCAGATAACATGATACTGTACATAGAAAGTCCTAAGATGCCACCAGAAAACTACTTGAACTAAAAAATCTGGTAAAGTTGCAGGATACAAAATTAACACACAGAAATCTCTTGAATTTCTATACATTGAAAATGAAAGATCAGAACGAGAAATGAAGGAAACAATCCCATTCACCATTGACACAAAAAGAATAAAATACCTAGGAATAAACCTACCTAAGGAGGTAAAAGACCTGCACTCAGAAAACTATAAGACACTAATGAAAGAAATCAAAGATGACACAAATAGATGGAGAGATATACTATGTGGATTGGAAGAATCAACACTGTGAAAATGACTATACTACCAAAAGCAATCTACAGGTTCAGTGCAATCTCTATCAAGTTCCAATGGCATTTACAGAACTAGAACAAAAAATCCTAAAATTTGTATGGAGACAAAAAAGACCCCGAATAGACAAAATCATCTTGAGGGAAAAAAAATGGAGCTGGCAGAATCAGACTCCCTGACTTCAGACTATACTACAAAGCTACAGTAATCAAGGCAATATGGTACTGGCACAAACACAAAAATATAGATCAATGGAACAGGATAGAAAGCCCAGAGATAAACTATGGTCAACTATGAGAAAAGAGGCAAGGATATCCAATGGAGAAAAGACAGCCTCTTCAGTAAGTGATGCTGGGAAAACTGGACAGCTATATGTAAAAGAATGAAATTTAGAACACTCCCTAACACCATACACAAAAATAAACTCAAATGGACTAAAAACATAAATGTAAGGCCAAATACTATAAAACTCCTAGAGGAAAACATAGGAAGAACACTCTTTGATATAAATCACAGCAAGATCTTTTTTGTCCCACCTCCTAGAGTAATGGAAATAAAAACAAAAGTAAATAAGTGGGACCTAATGAAACTTAAAAGCTTCTTCACAGCAAAGGAAACTACAAGCATGATGATAAGACAACCCTCAGAATGGGAGAAAATATTTGCAAATGAATCAACAGACAAAGGATTAATCTCTAAAATATATATACAGTTCATGCAGCTCAATATTCAAAAAACAAACAACCCAATCAAAAAATGGGCAGAAGACCAAAATAGACATTTCTCCACAGAAGACATATGGATGGCCAAGAGGCATGTGCAAAGCTGCTCAACATTACTAATTATCAGAGAAATGCAAATTAAAACTACACTGAGTTATCACCTCACACGGGTTAAAAAAATCTACAAATAGTAAATGCTGGAGAGGGTGTGGAGAAAAGTGGACCCTCTTGCACTATTGGTAGGAATGTAAATTGATACTGCCACTATGGAGAACAGTATGGCAGTTCTTTGAAAAACTAAAAATAGGGCTACCATATGACCCAGCAATCCCAGTACTGGGCATATACCCAGAGAAATATCATAATTCAAAAAGATACATGCACCCCAATGCTCATTGCAGCAGTCTTTACAATAGCCAAGTCATGGAAGCAACCTAAATGTCCACCAACAGATGAATGGATAAAGAAGATGTGGTACATATATACAATGGAATATTACTCAGCCATATAAAGGAATGCAATTGGGACGTTTGTAGAGACATGGATAGAGCTAGAGACTGTCATACAGAGTGAAGTGAATCAGAAAAACAAATATCATATATTAACACATATGCAGAATACAGAAAAATGGTACAAATCAACTGATTTGCAAGGCAGAAATAGAGATGCAGATGTAGAGAAAAAACATATGGACAACAAGTGGGGAAAGTGGGGGGGTTGGGTGGGATGAGTTGGGAGATTGAGGTTGCCATATATACATTACAAATAAGAAAAAATACAACACATTGTACACTTTAAATATATGCAGTTTATTGTATGTCAATTGTATCTCAATAAAATTTTCAAAAAAAAACCCCAAAACTCCAACAAAATTTATAGCTATAAAGGTATACAAGTGATAAATATAAGGGTTCTCCAAAAAAGAAAACAAAACATTCTAACAATTTAAAAGATCAAGAGCAGAAATGAGTAAATCAAAAATAAAGATAAGAATAATAAAAGAACTGTATTACTGGAAAATATAGAATAAAAATAAAAAACAAAACAAATGTAAATCTAATGCCCCAGAACCCATTTGCCTCAAAGGCTTAGAAATCTCCCTGTAGTCACCTCTAGGATTTGAATTTTTTAAGGGTTTGTTTTCTCACAAAATGGCCATTTCCTCCCAAAGCCATTTTCTTCTCTGTGAAATGAATGCTGAATTGAGTTTCATTTTTGGATACTGAGATAGTAATCTTGTTTTTCTTCTCTTTGCCACAAAATAAGAGACTTATAGAATGCCAATACTTAATCTTCAATTATATATGGGCATTGGGTAAAATAAGAAGATATGCCAATTTAAGGATTGTGAGCTGTCTAAAAATGTTCTACTGCTTAAAGTTTGGGACATGGTTCCTTGCCTGTTTAGAAACAGTGAGAGTGGTCCTGTTATGCTTGCAAGTGCACTTTTGGCTTAGTTGCACAGTGGGAAATGTGAGCCTTTGTTGGCTTTGAAGATTCAAGTGAGAAAATTTGGATTACATCAAATAAGTGAAAAATCACACATGCCCTGTTGAAGAATGTGTCTTCTCCTCTTTTAGGATGGAATGTCCTGAGATATTTATTAAATCTAACTGGTCTATGGTATCATTTAAGACCAGAGTCACCTTATTGATTTCCTGTCTAGATGATCTGTCAATTGATGTAAGTGGGGTGTCAAAGTCCCCTACAATTATTGTGTTATGGACACTTTCTCCCTTTATGGCTGTTAATATTTACTTTACATATTCAGGTGCTCCTGTATTGGGTGCATATTTGTTAAAAAGTACAAAGTCCCTTATTTCTCTTTTACTATGGACTTCATTTTAAAGTCTTCTTTGTCTGTTATGAATATTGCTACTCCAGCAGTCTTTTCATTTCCATTTACATGTGATATCTTTTTTCATCCCCTCACTTTCAGTCTATGTGTGTCTTTTGCTCTGAAGTGAGTCTCTAGTAGGTGACATGTAGATAGGGCTTGTTTTTTATTCACTCAGCCACCCTATATCTTTTTGATTGGAGCATTTAGTCCACTTATATTTAAAGTGATTATACATTACTAATAAGAGAAAAATCTCAAATTGTATTCTTGTATGCAGTTTATTGTATGTCAATTATATCTTAATAAAAGTTCTTAAAAAATAAAGTGATTATTGATAGTCATACGTATTCCCATTTTATAAATTAGTTTTCTAGTTGTTTTTGTAATTTGTTTCTATTCTTTTCTTCTTCTATTCTCTTCCCTTGTGGTTTTCAATAACTTTTGCCATTTTAATTATGACGTCTTGCTTGGGTCTCTTTTGGTTCATATTGTTTGGGACTCGGTGCTTTTTGTACCTGGATATCTGTTTCATTTTTGGGGCTTAGGAGTTTGATAATTTTATCAAATATGTGTTTGATCCCCTTCTCTCTCTCTTCTCCTTCTGGAACCCCTATAATGTGAATGTTAGTATGTTTGATGTTGTCCTAGAGGTTCCTAAAACCTTCCTTCCTTTTTAAAATTCGTTTTTCTTTTTGATTTTCTGACTGGGTAATGTCCATCATTCTATATTCCAGATCAGTTATACATTCTTCTGTATCACCTAGTCTACTGTTATTTACTTCTGGTGTATTTCTTTTTTTTAATTTCCTTCCTCCCTCCATCCCTCCCTCCCCCTTTCTTTCTTTCTTTCCTCCTTCCTTTCTTTCTTTCCTCCTTCCTTTCTTTCTTTCCAGCACCATGCAGCATGAGGAATCTTAGTTCTCTGATGAGGGATTGAACCCATGCCAGGTGCAGTGGAAGGGCAGAGTCTTAACCACTGGACCACCAGGGAAATACCCTTCTGGTGTATTTTCAATTTCAGTTATTGTATTCTTCAGCTGTGAATGGTTCTTTTTTATATTTTTATATTTTCTAATTTCATGATAACTTTTCAGTGTATTTATATATTATTTGCCCAAATTCAGTTAGCATTCTTACCACTAATGTTTTGAACTTTTTTTCAGGTAAAATATATGTTTCATTTTTTTTGGAGGGTTTTGTTGTTCTTTTTGTTCAAAGCAGGTTTTTCTTTCTTCTGATTTTATTTTCCTTAACTCTATGAAATTAGGTGAAGCAGCTCCCTCCCCTGGCCATGAAGGCATGTCCTTGTGTGGCAACATCCCTGTGTTATCTTCTTGTCTCTGTGGATTTGCTGGGAGAGCTAGATCTGAGGTGCACAGAGTCTCCATCTTTCCCTGGCTGTGCTGGCAGCCACTGCATTGATGGAAGGTAGGGCTGGAGGTGGAAGGACTAGAGCCAGAGCCAGGTACAAGCTGGGGCTTCTCCTATGCTCAATGGCTGTCACTGCTTTATTAGGGGTGGGGTGGGAGTGGGGCAAAGGGCTGGAACATGTTCCCTGAGGGAGCTGAGTTTCTCCCAAGGGTGATGGCAGTCTCTTGGTTTTGTATGTGGATAGGGCCTGAAGGCTTGGTACTGCACTTTTGTGCTATTTTCACTTTTCCCCTGGTGTATTCACCTTGGTTAGAGGCTGGGTCTAGGCCAGGGTGTTTGGTGCCACACCACCACTGAGTTGGCCCCACTCTGTCCCAAGTGTGCACAGAGACTTGCACCCTGGTAATGGTAACCTCCCTAGAGCTACCTTCGGTCCCTCTGGAGTGTGTGCGGGGATGCACAAGCTGGCAATACTTGCCACTGCCCTTGTCAAGGGCAGGGTTTAGGTCTGTGCCAGTTCTCTTTCATCCCAGTGTACACACTCTCATTGGTAATAGCAGCCTCTGCCTTGGTGGGGAACAGTGCAGAAGCTAGAGAACCTGGAGCAGGAGCCTTGTGCAGGCTGGGGGCCATGCTGGGGCAGTCCTGGCAAGCCAACCCAGAGCCCAAGGCAGTTTTCAATCTGCTGCTTCCGCACGGTGACTGGGAGTAAGCAAGTCTATGCATGTGCTCTTCAAGAGGGAGCCTGGTTTCTTACAGTCCTCCAGTAAGTCCTACTGTGTTCAAATCAGTTAAGGGTGCTCATCTTCCCAGTGTCAGACTTCAGAGCTGTTGTGATTCAAACATCTATTCCCCAGCGAGGGTCCCTATGCCTGTGATATTCACTAGTGGTGTGGGTCCTGACCAGATCATTTCTCCCCTCTTCCTACCAGATTCTGTGTGGATCTTTCTTTACAGCCTTGGTGGTAGAAGAGCTGTTCTCTGGTCCCCTGGCTGATTTCAGCAAGAGTCCCTCTATATGTAGTTGTAGTTTTGATGTGCTCATGATTGGAGGTGAGCCCAGCACTCTCCTACTCTGCCATCTTGATCTTCTTTAAACATTTCTGAGTGCTTGGTTTGAATCACAATGATTTGAAGTTCCATAGGCATTATCTGATGTCTCAGTTTTAATTCTGTGAGAAATAGATGACAGGACAGAATTAGATGCTTAAGTTATTTTCTGGGAGAAATGACTACAGA
This sequence comes from Hippopotamus amphibius kiboko, assembly GCF_030028045.1. Classification (NCBI taxonomy): domain Eukaryota; kingdom Metazoa; phylum Chordata; class Mammalia; order Artiodactyla; family Hippopotamidae; genus Hippopotamus; species Hippopotamus amphibius. The sequence continues at coordinate 49,051,559 of NC_080196.1, forward strand.
GGATAAAGAGGAAAAGCAGGAGCAGAAAAAGCCTGCAGTTTCTGATGTGTGTCTGCCATCTGTGAAAGGAGAAAAGGAAGAAAGCAAGCTGGGTAGGAGAGCACTACAGTGCTAAAGTAAAAATTGCCTATAAGTAGAAAGTTACAAAAGGCAAGAATTAGCTAGCTCTAGTACCTCCTTTGCACTCAGTTATCAGCCAGGGGAAGCCCAGGGAGAGCATGAACACTATGGTAGCTCCTAAATGTGTAGGAACTAGAGGCTATTTGCCAACGATTCATCTTGCAGCAGGTTTTCTAGAAGGGATGTCATGGCCATCACAGTCTACCATTTGTATGTCTCGTAAAGTCTCTCCTCCATATATTTTCAGGAAATATCTCCTCATTTTTGTGTATCTCTCTTTCTGAGAGACATTTTAAAACTGGGACATTAGGAGGATAAATTAGAGCCCTGTTTCTACAGTTAGTCTTTGAGTGATAATTGTAGGTTCCCTAGTTTACTTGGTGACATAATCCCAGAACTCATTCCTGGTGGGTTTGAGCACTAGCAAATCATACCTTTATCAAGCCAGGATTGCTGCATATGATCACTCACTATATAAATTAAACAAGGGAATATCACAAAGTATCAAACTAGATCACCTGGATTCCACACACATGCCTTTCTTCCCCTCTCATGGCAAAAGCAGCCTTACCTCATTCTGAAAATCAGATTCAATTACTCTTACAAAGATGGTGACACCTCTTCTTACCTACTGGTTTCTGGACATGAAGAATCTAAACTACCCAGCTGGCAGTTGTAGCTTGTAGCTTAATGGGACTTCTTTTTCCTTTAGCAAGAGTTTGCCCCTTTTCAGACTAGGACCTCTAATGGAAAGCACAAAGTCCGTAGGGGGTCATCAGGAGTAATACTAGATGGTAAGGGTCATCACTCCTTTCCTATCACTTGCTTCTTGGGCCCATATATTCTTCCTGTTTAGACCTATGACTTAGTGTGTATATTACATCCTGAAGTATGGCAACCCATCTTGGCATGGTATTGGCATCAAGTTAGTGCTCCAGTTATGCCATCAGAAGGCTATTCCAGCATTTTGTGACACCAGCTGCCTGTGAATGGTGAGTGATGTGGTTCAGTCAGTAGATCAATGGGTCAGTGGCCCATCTATACTGCATTTGTTGTGAAGTAGTTTTCCTGATGGATGCTGTTCTGAAGGATCCCATACCTGTGGATCAGACTTTTAGTAAACCTCCAAATGGTCGTGCTGATGAAAACTCTGTGGAAAGGTAAGTCAAACCCATAAGTATACCAATGCTCATAACTGGAATCTATTCCTGTGGAGATGGACTCCTGGCCCTTAGAGCATGGAGCAACCCCAGTGTAACTGAATTGTCAACAAGTGTTTACTTGTTATCTGTTTCTGGGGGTTTAACCTTCAGAGGTGGCGGATCAGCCTTGGTAAATGGGAATCCCTGCTGTAGGGCCAGTGGATAGCCTCCACCTCTTTCGTTGTGATTACTTTGTTCATATGTCCATTAAGCCAGTTCTGGGATGACTCATTGGCTGAGCATTTCATCTACTTGATTATTCAGTACTTCTTCAGTAGATTTCTTGTTGGCATTGAATTATGATACAAAAATCTTCCACAAACTTCTACTCTTTGTCTTCACTACTCTAAAGCTTTCCTTGTCCAGAGGAAGGCCATGACCTCTGCCCAAGGATCTGTGATGTTTTCACTCCAGGCCTACTTTTTCTTCCCCCAGAAGTACATAAGCAGGTGAGTTGCTTCAGCTTCACTCATTGTGATGGACTTCCCTCTTCACTGAATTCCTAAGCTCCCAGGTCCTAGCAATGTGTGCACAGGCTGATAAAGATCTAGCAGCCTGGGATCACAGGCTCCCAAACCAACTTTAAACTCTTCAAAAAACTTTTGGGTATCTAACCTAGGTTTAGGAAATTCTTTAACTATAACTCTTAATTCAGACTTTTACCAAGGAGTGAAAAGTACCTGAAAGGGTTTGTCTGCAAACTTGAATAGTTTTATTTTAAGTGGTAACTGTGTAACAGTCTCTTCAAAGTGGAAAAGCAATTCAGACAGAGAATTAGTAAAACATGAGTACTCAGCTGAAAAATTCAGGTGGGGAGCAGTAGGGGTCACATCAGTCCTATCATCTTTTGTTTTAAGTAACTTTGTGTCATTGAATGACGCTATTCTGGACTCTTTTGCCTTTTGTAAGTGTCTGTGTACCAATTAAAGTAGGCATTTCATTTATTATGTCTCTATAATTTGAAATCTCTTGCTCTCAAGTGTACTTCTTAAGAAAACAATTTCATATGTTCCCCATAGGGGCCACTGAAATTCTAGGTTGTTTTTAGCAAAATCTTGCCATCTTTTTAGATAGTTGCAACTATAATTGCTAAACATAAAATAAGCAGGTGTGCCAGGGGTGGTGTGCTCAATTCTTTGGATATAAAGGATCTCTTTTATTTTAGCTTAGACTTTTGGGATTCTTGGAGCCAAATTAATCAGCTTCCAGATATATCCAATATTTCCAGCACCAACTATCCCTTATTTAATATCCAACTGAGACCTCCCACTGGACGGAGTCCGGCTCAAATCAAACCCAGTTCAATCCTGGACCCAGTTCACTTCTTAAGTTGAAACCAGTTCAACTTTGGCAGGCAATCACCAACAATTCCCAAGGAACTTCTGACTGAGGGAAAGGGTTAAACCAGCAGACATCAGAGAAGAGGGACTTAAGACTGATTCCACACAACTGAAAAACTGCAGTTAACACAAACAGTTCCCAATGTAAAATCAAAGGAAGGACTCCACACAGATGGAAAATGGAATCCGGGGACAGATCTAAGGACTAGGGTTCTACACCCGGAAATTTTGATCTAAAAAGCCAGTAAGATAAAGAGCTATTATATAAAAATAACAGAGCTCAAATGAAAGGTACTTATCAAAAGAAATCTAAATGGTGAAAAAGACAGTGAACTATGTTTCTTGTTGTCTCTGAATGCCATCAGAAGTTCACTTTGAATACTGTTGCTGCTGCCAATCTGTTAAAAAAAATTCAACCAAGTAAATTTTAAGATCTAATTGGCTTTTTTAGGTGATCTGTGAATCAGGCAGTATCCCATCCAGAAGGGAGTTCTAAGAGGTTGTACAAAAAGAAAGATGTTTACAGGAAGGAGGGTAGGGGCTATTAACACAAGGAAAGGTTTATTTTTAGCCCAGGACATCTTTTTAAGGGAGAAGGAAGGGCATAGGTTTTATCCTACAGATTGCCTCTTCCTCTGGAAGATGGAGAGGATCCACTTGGCAGATTACCTCATTAATGCTGACCATAAAAATTCCAGAATGGCGAATTAGGTTTATGTTTCTGGTGAAGATTGAAACTTAGGTTAGGTATTAAGTTTAAGTTTGGCATCTTGAGTTTTAGCACAGATGCTATTTTGGGCCTGTGTTTTTTTGTTTAACACAAGTTACTTGCAAGCTGCATTCAACACAGTTAACTTTCAGTGAATGGAAATTATATTCATTCTGTAATGTGTGTAGTGCAGCACTTAACCAACTTGTAATAAAGATGATTCTTACAAGTTACTTGCAAGTTGTGTTCACCACAGTGTTGTTTTAGGGAATTAAAGTAATACTGATTCTATGACACATGTACCAAACAGTTTCACAAATCTAGTAATAAAGATACTTATAAACTAGTTACAAACTTTATTTAGCACAATGTTCTTTCAGGGAATGGAAACAATACTCCTTCTGTAGTTCATGTAGTGAAATGTATAATAAGAATTTAATAAACATGTTTGTTACAAGTCAGTGTTCTTTGAGTGAATGCAAGCAATAGCTATTATGGAAATTGTGAAGTCTTTTGCAAGACTTGTTCAGCACAGTGTTTTTTAGCAAATCCAATCAATACCCATTCTATGAACCATGCAGTGAAGTGTTTAGCGAAACTCCTAATTAAATATTTTTAACAATGTGCCAGCAAGCTACACTGTGTTCTTTAAGTGAATCCAAATGATATATATTTTGTGATGCAGTAAAGAAGTGTTCAACAAGACTTGTAAGCAAATATTTCCTAAAATCTAGTTGCAAAGTACTTTCTGCACAAGATACTTAGTGATTCCAAGATATACCTATTCTGTAACAAATGCAGTTAAGAATTTAACAAAATGTTTAAGAAAAAAAATTTTTAAGCTAATTACTAACTGCATTATATACGGTGGTATTTTTTGGTGAATGCGGGTGTTTCCCATTTTTGTGATGATGAGTGCAGTGTGAGAAACAAAGGCTCACTTGTCTGATTACCAAAGAAAGGAAATGGAAGCCCAGAATACAGCGAGGTGAGAGTTTAAAAATGGTCTTGCAAGAGCAGGTGTTGTGTCTGAGACAGGCACACACAAAAAAATTACAACCGTCGTTTTAGTCCCTAGTTCGCAAGTCCCTCCCCTCGTTCCTCATTGGCTGAGTACTACAGGGTTCCCACGCTTTCCTGAAGGTCGCCTACCAGTGAGGTTATAATGTGTAGTCTACTACTATTTGATTGGAGGGCTTAGGCCTCCTCTATGACGTCGTGACAGTTACCACACCTCCCTTTGTTCTGTTACCTTCGGTGGGAACTTCTGCCTGTTACTTTTGGCACAAGCCTTTGGTCACATCTGCAAACTTTTACTTCCTCTACATTCCTTGGAAATGAATCACCAGGTGTTATCTCTAAACTGTAGCAATATGTTTGATAACAATTCTAACAATATATTTTTCTTTTGTTTTTTTCCTGTTATCACATGGTGACTGCCTGCTGTTTGATGCTGCCTGATGCAAAGGTGGCCTCCTCGGCCTACCATGCTCCTCCTCTGGCCCCTTTCCCAGTAGAAACACCACAGCTGCATGAATGAGAAACAGCATTGGGGTGGGGGTTCTAGGATCATCATCGATTATTACCAAAAAATACTTAATCATCCCATTTTAACATGGTGCTTATCTGGGCACAGTGCCAGAGACAGCAGTCGGACAGATAATGGGAATCAGTTAAGAGTGGGAAGAGCCTCTCCCCATATCTCTAACTCATCAGCTATAGGAAGTTCTTCTAGGCACAATGGTTCTCAACCTCACCAGATCCAACTCCCCTTTTTATAATGAATACACTATGTTATTATCATGAAATAAAAATGTAAACTACTAAAACTTGCTTTTGATGTAGTATTGATGGGCAAGAACACAGGGGAGCCTTCTGGGTTGTTGGAAATTATATATTAATTTGGCTGGTGGTTACATGGCTATATACATAAATTCATTGAACAAGGGATATTGCTGTCTTTTTTTAAATTAATTTATTTTTTATTAGTTATCTATTTTATACATATTAGAGTATATATGTCAATACCAATCTCCCAGTTCATCCCACGCCCCACCCCTTCACCCCCTGCTCTCCCCCTCTTGGTGTCCATATGTTGTCCTCTACATCTGTGTCACTGTTTCTGCCTTGCAAGCCAGTTGATTTGTACCATTTTTCTAGATTCCACATATATGCAATAACATACGATAATTGTTTTCCTCTTTCTTACTTCACTCTGTATGACAATCTCTAGGTCCATCCACGTCTCTACAAATGACCCAATTTTGTTCCTTTATATGGCTGAGTAATATTCCATTGTGTATATGTACCACATCTTCTTTATCCATTCATTTGTTGATGGACATTTAGGTTGCTCCCATCACCTGGCTATTGTAGATAGTGCTGCAATGAACATTGGGGTGCATGTGTCTTTTTGATTTATGATTTTTTTCTGGGTATATGCCTAGTAGTGGGACTCCTGGGTCATATGGTAATTCTATTTCTAGATTTTTAAGGAAACTTCATACTATTTTCCATGGTGGCTGTATCAATTTACATTACCATCAACAGTGCAGGAGGGTTCCCTTTTCTCCACACCTTCTCCAGCATTTACTGTTTGTAGATTTCCTGATGATGCCCATTCTAACTGGTGTGAGGTGATACCTCATTGTAGTTTTGATTTGCACATCTCTAGTAATTAGTATGTTAAGCAGCTTTTCATGTATCTCTTGGCCATCCATATGTCTTCTTTGGAGAAATGTCTATTTAGATCTTCTACCCATTTTTTGATTGGGTTTTTTGTTTTTTTGATATTGAGCTGCATGTGCTGTTTACATATTTTGGAGATTAATCCTTTGTCTGTTGATTCATTTGCAAATATTTTCTCCCATTCTGAGGGTTGTCTTTCCATCTTTTTTTATAGTTTCCTTTGTTGTGCAAAAGCTTTTAAGTTTCATTAGGTCCCATTTGTTTATTTTTATTTTTATTTCCATTACTTTAGAAGCTGGGTCAAAAAGGATTTTGCTGTGATTTATGTCAAAGAGTGTTCTTCCTATGTTTTCCTCTAGAAGTTTTATAGTGTCCAGTCTTACATTTAGGTCTTTAGTCCATTTTGAGTTTATTTTTGTGTATGGTGTTAGGGAGTGTTCTAATTTCAATCTTTTACATGTAGCCTGTCCAGCTTTCCCAGGACCACTTATTTTTTTTTTTATTATTATTATTATTTTCTTTAAGAACTTTTATTGAGATACAATTGACAGACAATAAACTGTACATATTTAAAGTGTACAATTTGATAATTTTTTTCTTATTAGTAATGTATGTATGGCAATCCCAACCTCCCAGTTCATCCCACCCCAACACCCCCCGCAGGACCACTTATTGAAAAGACTGTCTTTTCTCCATTGTATATCCTTGCCTCCAGTCTCATAGATTAGTTGACCATAGGTGTGTGGGTTTTATCTCTGGGCTTTCTATCCTTCCATTGATCTATATTTCTGTTTTTGTGCCAGTATCATATTGTCTTGATTACTGTAGCTTTTTAGTATAATCTGAAGTCAGGGAGTCTGATTTTTTGTATCTCCATACAAATTTTAGGATTTTTTGTTCTAGTTCCGTTAAAAATGCCATAGGTAATTTGATAGAGATTGCATTGAATCTGTAGATTGCTTTGGATATAGTCATTTGCACAATATTGATTCTGCCAATCCAAGAACATGGTATATCTCTCCATCTATTTGTGTCATTTTGATTTCTTTCATCAGTGTCTTATAGTTCGCTTTTACCTCCTTAAGTGGGTTTATCGCTAGGTATTTTATTCTTTTTGTTGCAACAGTGAATGGGATTGTTTCCTTAATTTCTCTTTCTGATCTTTCATTGTTAGTGTATAGGAATGCAAAAGATTTCTGTGTGTTAATTTTGAATCCTGCAACTTTACCAGATTCACTGATTAGTGCTAGTAGTTTTCTTGTGGCATCTTTAGAATTTTCTGTGTATAGTATCATGTCATCTGCGAACAATGACAGTTTTACTTCTTCTTTTCCAATTTGGATTCCTTTTATTTCTTTTTCTTCTCTGATTGCCATGGCAAGGACTTCCAAAACTATGTTGAACTGTAGTGGTAAGAGTGGACATCCTTGTCTTGCTCCTGATCTTAGAAGGAAAGCTTTCAGTTTTTCACCATTGCAAATGATATTTGCTGTGGGTTTGTCATATATGGCCTTTATTATGTTGAGGTAGTTTCCCTCCATGCCCACTTTCTGGAGAGTTGTTATCATAAATGAGTGTTGAATCTTGTCAAAAGCTTTTTCTTCATCTATTGAGGTGTTTATATGGTTTTTATCCTTCAATTTGTTAATATGGTGTATCGCATTAATTGATTTGCATATATTGAAGAATCCTCGCATTCCTGGGATAAATCCCACTTAATCATGGTGTACAATCTTTTTAATGTGCTGTTGGATTCTGTTAGCTAGTATTTTGTTGAGGTTTTTTGCATGTATATTCATCAGTGATATTGGTCTGTAATTTTCTTTTTTTGTGGTATCTTTGTCTGGTTTTAGTATCAGGGTGATGCTGGCCTTGTAGAATGAGTTTGGGAGTGTTCCTCCCTCTGCAACCTTTTGGAAGAATTTGAGAAGGATGGGTGTTAGCTCTTCTCTCAATGTTTGATAGAATTAATATGTTTTAGATGTTGCATGCTAACTGCAAGCTGCACAGTGTACTTTCAATGAATTCAAGTGAGAGGAGTGTAGTGAAGTGTTTAATAAGACTTTTAAGAAAGTGTTTCCTACAAGCTAGCTGCAAGTGTGCTCTAAACAGGCTTCTTTCTAAAAATGCAAGACATACTCATCCTGTGGTGCATGAACTGAAGTGGGAATTGAATTTTTCTTAAAATGTTTCTTACAAAGTAGTTGCAAACTTTCTACATAGGTTCTATGAAGAAATCCAAGAAACATCCATGCTGTGATGGGCCTAGTGAAGTGTTAACAAAACATGTAAGAAAATGTTCCTTATCCTCTATTTGTAAACTGCACACCACTATTCTCTAAATGATTTTCTGTCATACCTATTATGCTATTCTTGTAAGTGAAGTGTTTAACAAGACATAAGAAGTAAATGTGTTTTAGAAGCTAATTGCTAACTGAATTCTTCAAGGCTTCTTTCTGTAAAAGTAGGCAATACCCATTCTGAGATGCACTCAGTGGATTGTTTCACAAGACTTGTAAGAAAATGTCTCTAATAAGCTAGTGGCAAAATGTGTTTTGGCACAGGCTTCCTCCTGTGAACACAAGTGATACCCATTTTGTGAGGTGTGCAATGAAGTTTAACAAAACTTGTATTAAAATATTTCTTACAAAGAAGTTGCAAACTGTTCTGCACAGAGCTCTATCAGTGAATCCGAGTGAATATTCATTCTGTAATTCTGGTATCAATGTTTATGAAGATTGTAATATATTGTTTCTTACAATCCACTTACATACTGCATACCACACTGTGTTCTTTAAGTGAATCTAAGACACAACCACACTGTGACAGATATAAGTTTAGTGTGTAAGGAAAGGTTTTTTAAGAAGATGATTGCCAACTACACTCTGCACAGGTTTGTTTGTTTGTTTGTTTGTTTTTGTTTTTAGTGCATGCAAGTAACACACTATGATATGTGTGAGCGAAGTGTTTAACAAGATTTGTAAAAGAAAAAAAATTCTTACAAGCAGGTTGCAAACTGAATAATACACAGGCCTCTTTCTATGAATGCAGGCAGTACTCATTCTATGGTGGGTGTACTGAAGGGTGAACTGGACTTCTATGAAAATGTTTCTTACAAAGTAGTTGCAAACTGTTTCTACATTGTGTTCTACTACTAAATCTAAGAGATAAACCATTCCTTGATGCCTGTAATGAAATATTCATCAAGATTTGTAAGAAAATGTTTCTTATAATCTACTTGTAAACCGCACGCAACACTGTATTCTTTTAGTGAATCCAAGTCACACCCATACCTATTCTTTGATACATGTTAGTGACATTTTAACAAGACTTGTAAGCAAATGCTTTGGAACCTCTCTGCTAATTGTATTCTATACAATGATATTTCTGTGAATGCAGGTGATACAATACCCATTCTGTGTTGCACCTGAATTATTTAACTAATCTGGTAAGAAAATGTTTCTAACAGCATTCTGCACAATGTCCTCTCAGAGAATCCAAGAAATACCCATTTTTGATGCATGTAATTAAGTGATTAGGAGATTTCTAATAAAATATTGTTAAAAGGTAATTGCAAACAGTTACACGCATGTTCTTTCAGTCTATTAAAGTGACATTCATTGTGTAATGCATGTACTGCCGTGTTTAATAAGTCCCCCAGTAAGATGTTTTTAGAAGCTAATTGGTAGCTGAGTTTTACAATGTTCTCTCTGTCAATGCAATTTATACCTACTCTGTGATGTATGAATTGAAGTGTTTGACAAGACTTCTAATAAAATGTTTTTACAAGCTAGTTGCAAACTGTGTTCTGCACAAAGTTCAATCACTGAATCCAAGCTATACCCATCCTGTAAGCCCTCTAGTTAAGTGTTTGACAAAACTTTTAATAAAATATTTCTTAAAATGTACTTGCAAACTGCATTCCACACTGTATTTTTAGGTGAATCCAGGTAATACTCATTCTGTGATTGTGTAGTACAGTAATAAGACATGTGGGAAAATGTTTCTAACAAGGTAGTTGCAAAATGCATCCTGCACAGGGTTTTTACAGTGAATTTAAGTGATGCCTGTTCTCAACAAATATCGTATATTAACACATATATGTGGAATCTAGAAAAATGGTACATATCAACTGGTTTACAAGGCAGAAATAAGAGACACAGATGGGGAGAACAAACCTATGGACAGCAAGTGGGGGAGGGGGGTTGGGGTGGGATAAATTGGGAGAATGGGATTGCCATATAGACATTACTAATAAGAAAAAAATACCAAATTGTATATTTCAAATATGTGCAGTTTGTTGTATGTCAATTATACCTCAATAAATGTCCTAAAAAAACCCAAAACAAAACAAAACAAAAACAAATCAAGTGATGCCCTTTCTCAAATACGTGTAATGTTTAACAAGACTTGTTGGATTATGTTTCTTAAGAGGTAGTTTTAAACTTCATTCTTCACAAGGTACTTTTAGTGAATCCAAACAATATTCAATATATAAACCATGTAGTGAAAAAATTTACAAGACTTTTTCTAAAAGCTAATTGTTAACAGTTTTACATCCGTGAATGCAAGTGATACCAATTCTCTGATGCATGTAGTGATGTATTTGCCAAGACTTCTAACAAAATGTTTTTTACAAGCTAGTAAAAAACTGCATTCTGCACAGGCTTTATTCAATGAAACCAAGTGACACTTATTCTATGAAGTGTGTAAGGAAGTGTTTAACAAAAGTTGTAACAAAATGTTTCTTACAAGTGAGTTTCCTCCTGCATTCTACCCAATGTCTTTTCAGTGAATGCAAGCAATACGCATTCTGTGACTCATGTTACAGACTTCCTATAAAATGTTTGTCACAGGCTAGTTGCAAACTGCATTATATAGGTAATTCTTAATGTGAAACCAATATTCTTCCCATTCAGTGATGCTTGTAGTGAAGAGATTAAGAAGATTTCTAATAGAATGTTTTTAGATTCAGGTGGCTAAATGCATTTTACAAGCATTTTGCTTGTTAATGCAAGTAATGCCCTTTTTTGTGGTGCAAGCAATTAAGTCTTTAACAAGAATTCTAATAAAATGTTTTAGAAGCTAGTTGTTAACTCCATTTTACACAGTGAAAGCAAGTGATACTTATTTTTTGGTGCATGTTGTAAAGTGCTTGACAAGATCTCTAATAAAATGTTTCTTTTCTTTTTTTTTTTAACTCTTTATTGGAATATATTTGCTTTGCACTCTTGTACCCGTCTCTGAGGTACACCAAAGGGAATCAGCTGCATCTACACACATATCCCCATATCCCCTCCCTCCACAACTCCCCCCCACCCTCCCTGTCCTGGCCCTCCAAGGCATCTCCCATGAAGTTGATCTCTTTTTCTTATACAGCAACTTCCCACCAGCTTTCTATTTTACAGCTGGTAGTGTAAATATATCTATGCTACTCTCTCACCTCGTCCCAACTTGCCCTTTGCCCCTAAAGGACATTCTCTACTTCTGTATCTCCACTCTTGCCTGTCACTGGTTTCATCAGTACCATTTCTTCAGATTCCATATATATGTGTTAGCATACAGTATTTGTTTTTCTCTTTCTGGCTTACTTCACTCTGTATGACAGACTCTAGGTCTATCTACCTCATGACATACAGTTCAATTTCATTCCTTTTTATGGCTGAGTAATATTCCATTGTATATATGTGCCACATCTTCTTTATCCATTCATCTGTTGATGGGCATCTAGGTTATTTCCATGTCCTGGCTATTGTAAAAAGTGCTGCAATGAACATTATGCTACTTGTTTCTTTTTGGATTATGGTTTTCTCTGGGTATATGCCCAGTAGTGGGATTACTGGGTCATATGGTAGTTCTATTTTTAGTTTCTTACAAGCTAATCACAAAGTGTATTCTACATAAAGATCTATCATTGAATTTAGGCAATATTTATTCTGTGGTTCCTGTAGTTGTGTTTAACAAACTTTTATGTTTTTGACTATATACTCAAAAGCTGAATTTTACATGGTATTAAGTGAATCCAAGTCATACTCATTCTTTGACACATGTAGTGAAGTAACAACAGTTACAAAAAATTGTTTCTTAAAAGCTAGTTGCAAACTACATTCAGCACTATGTCCTTTCAGGGAATCCAAATGGTACCCATTTGTGATACATGTAGCAAAGTGTTTCAAAGTCTTCTAATTAACTTTTTCCTACAAGCTAGTTGGAAACTGCATTATAGAGTGTTGTTTTTAAATGAAAGTGTTGCTGATTGTGTAATGCAGGTAGTGAAATGTTTAACAAGACTTTGAATAAAATGTGTTAACACAGTTGCTGCGTTTTATACAGCGTTCTATCTGTGAATGCAAGTATACCTCTTCTTTGATTCATGTAGTGAGGTGCCTGACAAGACTTTTAATAAACTGTTTCTTAGAATCTAGTTGTAAACTGCATTCTGCACAGAGTTCTTTTATTGATCCGAGTGATGCTCATTCTATGATGCCTGCAGTTAAAAGTTTAACAAAATATAATAAAAAAAATTTACAATCTACATACAAACTGCATCCTACACTGTGTTCTTTTAGCTTTTTATTTTAAATTGGAGTACAGTTGATTAACAATGTTGTGTTAGTTTCAGTTGTACAGCAAGTGATTCAGTTATACATATATATGTATCTATTCTTTTTCCAATTCTTTTTCACTTAGGTTGTTACATAATATTCAGCAAAGTTCCCTCTGCCATACAATAGGTCCCTGTTGGTTATCCTTTTCAAATAAATATAGCAGTGAGTACATGTCAATCCAAAATTCCCTAACTATCGCTTCCCCCCACTCTTCCCCCGGTAACCATAGTGTTATTTTTTTTTTTTTTTAGATTCTGCATGTAAGCAATATCCTGATTTCTGTTTTTCTCATTCAGAGCTACTTCATTCAGTATGGCAATCACTAGGTCCATCCATGTTGCTGCAAATGGCATTATTTCATTGGTTTTAATGGCTGAGAAATATTCCATTGTATATATGTACCACATCATTTTATCCACTCTTCTGTCAATGGACATTCAGGTTGCTTCCATGTCTTGGCTATTGTAAACAGTGCTGCAGTGAACATTGGGTGTGTGAATCCTTTTGAACCATGTTTCTCTCTGGATATATGCCCAGAAGTGGGGTTGCTGGATCATATAGTAGCTCTAATTTCAGTTTCTTAAAGAACATTCATAGTGTTCTCCACAGTGGCTGTACCAATTTACATTCTCATCAACAATGTAGAAGGGTTCCCTTCTCTCCACACCCTCTCCAGCATTTATTGTTTGTGCATCTTTTGATGATAGCCATTCTGACTAGTGTGAGATAATATTTCATTGTAGTTTTGATTTGCATTTCTCTAAAAATTAGTTATACTGAACATATTTTCATGTGCCTCTCAACCATCTGTATGTCTTCCTTGGAAAAATGTCTATTTAGGTCTTCTGCCCATTCTCTGATTGGGTTATTTGTCTTGATGACATTAAACTGAATGAGCTGTTTATAAATTTTGGAGACTAATCCCTTGTTGGTTACATCATTTGCAATTATTACCTCCCAATTTGTGGGTTGTCTTCATTTTGTTTATGGTTTTTTCTGCTATGCAAAAGATTTGAATTTAATTAGGTCCCATTTGTTTAGTTTTGTTTTTATTTCCATTTCTCTGGGAGACAGATCAGAAAAGATATTGCTTTGATTTATGTCAGAGTGTTCTGTCTATGTTTTCCTCTAAGAGTTTTATAGTGTCCAGTCTCACATTAGGTCTTAAATCCATTTTGAGTTTATTTTTGTGTATGGTGATAAAGAATGTTCTAGTTTCATTTTTTTACATATAGCTGTCTTGTTACCCCAGCACCATTTACTGAAGAGACTCACTTTCCTCTATTGTATAGTCTTGCCTCCTTTATCATAGATTAATTGACCATAGGTGTTTGGGTTTATTACTGGGCTTTCTATCCTGTTCCATTGATCTGTATTTCTATTTTTGTGCCAATACCATACTGTGTTGATGACTATAGCTTTGTAGTAGTCTGAAGCCAGGGAGCTTGATTCCTCCAACTCCATTTTTCTTTCTCAAGATTGCTTTGACTATTTGGGGTCTTTTGTGTCTACATGCAAATTTTAAGATTTTTCTACACTGTGTTCTTAATTGAGTCCTCAATACCCATTCTGTGATGTGTGTAAAGAGACTTGAAAGAAAATGTTTCTTACAAGCTAGTTCTGCAGAGTTTTTACAGTGAATCCAAAGGATACTCATACTGAAATATTTGTAGTTTATAACAAGCCTTTTAAGAAAATATTTCTTACAGGCTAGTACACAGTAGTCATTCAGTGAAGTGCCTAGTTAACTCTTTAGAAAGACTTGCAGTAAAATATATTTTAGAAACCTGTCACAAACTACATTCTGTACTGTGTTAACTGAATCCAAATAGTATTGATTCTGTGATATTTGTAATGAAGTGTTAAGCAGGACTTGTAAGCAATGGTTGATTAGAAGATAATTGCTAACTGTGTTCTACAGAGTGTTATTTTTTGGAAACCAGTTATATCAATTCTGTGATGATGCCTATAGTGAAGTGTCTAACAGGACTTCAAATAAAATGTTTCTTACAAGATAGTTGAAAACTGTATTCCACACAGTGTTCTTTCAGTGAATGCCACTGATGAGCATCCTGTGTTGTGTGTAGTGATGTGTTTAACAAGTCATCTAATTAAATGTTTTCTACAAAATATTGGTAAAATACAATACAGACTATGCTCTTAAAGTGAAACCAAGTGTTACCCATTGTGTGATGTAGGTAGTAAAGTGTTTAATAAAGCTAGTAGGAAGGTTAAAAGAAAAAAAAAGGAGTGAAATCATCTATATTCAAGATAAGAATTTAAGGTATACACAAAACAAAAAGATGTAAAATATGTCAAAAAAAGTGAACATTGTAGGAGAATGCAAAAATGCAAGATTGTTGAAAGGTATTTGAGTTTAAGAGATTAACAAATTAAAATAACTATATATGTATATATAACTACATATAAAACTCATAGTGGCCACAAATCAAAATCTATTGTAGATACACAAACAAAAAACAAAGGAAAAAGAGAATGGAATCAAAACATAATAGTAAACATAGTCATCAAATCACAAGGGAATAGAACAAAAGAAGAAAGAAAGAAAAAAGAATCACAAAACAACCTCCAAACCATTAACAAGATGGCCATTAGAACATACTTATCAATAATTACTTTAAATGTGAATGGACTAAATGTCACAATCAAAAGACATAGAATAATTGAATGGATTACCAAATAAATAAATAAATAAATAAACAAAACAAAACAAAACAAAACTATATGCTGCCTACAAAAGACTAATTTCATATCTAAAGACACACACAGACTGAAAGTGAGGGGATGGAAAAGGTATTCCATACAAAACTTTACAGAGTTTAAAACAAAGACTATAACAAGATATCAAGAAGTACATTACATAATGATTAAGGGATTAATCTAAGAAGAAGATATAACAATTGTAAATATGTATGCACCCAATATAGGAACACCTAAAAACATAAATATTAATAGACATAAAAGGAGAAATTGACAGTAACACAATAATATTAGGGGACTTTAACACCCCACCTACATCAGTGGACAGATCATCCAGAGAGAAAATCAATAAGGAAACACTGGCCTTAAATGACATGTTAGACCAAATAGATTTAATATATATATAGTACATTCCATTCAAAAGCAGCATAATACACATTATTTTCAAGCAGCAGAATACACATATGGAACATTCTCCAGAATAGATCACATGCTAGGCCACAAAAGAAGTCTCAGTAAATGTAAGAAAATTGAAATCATATCAAGCATCTTTTCTGACCACAGCACTATGAGTCTCAAAATCAACTATTATATAAGAAAAAAAAATCTACAAAAAATATAAACATGAAGAGGCTAAACAATATATAATTAAACAACCAATGGATCACTGAAGATATCAAATGAAAAAAATAAAAAAAAATACCTGGAGACATATAAAAACAAAAACAATAATCCAAAATCTATGGAACACAGAAAAAGCAGTTTTAAGAGGGAAGTTTATAATGATACAAGTCTACCAGCTTAAGGAACTAGTTTATAATGATACAAGTCTACCAGCTTAAGGAACAAGAAAAAGAACAAAACAAAACCCAAAGTTAGGAGAAAAGAAATCATAAATATTGAAGCAGAAATATATAAAACAGAGACTTAAAAAAATAGAAAAGCAATAAAATTGAACTAGGTCTTTGAAAAGATAAAAAAAAGTTGATAAATCTTTAGCCAGACTCTTTAAAAAGAGAGAGTGCACAATTCAACAAAATTAGAAATGAAAAAAAGAGAAGTTACAACCAACCCCACAGATATACAAAGGATCATAAGAGATTACTATGAACAATTATATGCTGATAAAATTGATAACCTATAATAAAGGAACACATTCCTAGAAATGTACACTCTTTCAAGACTGAACCAGGAAGAAATTTAAAAAATGTGAAAAGACTAGTAATTACCATTAATGAAATTGAATCATTAATGAAAAGAACACCAAGGAACAAAAGTCCAGGACCAGAAGTCTCCACAATTGAGTTCTACCAAACATTTAGATAAGAGTTAACACCTATTCTTCCCAAACTATTACCAAAAAAATGCAGAGGGAGGAAAGCTTCTTAACTCATTGTAAGAGGTGTGCCTCACCCTAATACCAAAACCAAAGATATAACAATGAAAGAAAGTCATCCAAACTGGAGAGGAAAAAATAAACCTGTCACTGTTTTCAGATGACTTAATACAATACACATAAAATCCTAAAGGCACTATCAAAACCAACCAAACAAAGAAAGAAAACTAGTAGAGCTCATTAATGAATTCAGTGAATTTACAGGATACAAAATTAATGTACATAAATCAGTTGCATTTCTGTACACTAAGAGATAACTACCAGAAAAAGAATTGAAGAAAACAATTGCATTTATGATTACACCAAAAAAAAAAAAAAAAAAAAAAAAGAATAAAATTCCTTGTAACAAATCTAAGAAGGTAAAAGATTTGTACCTGGAAAATTATAAGAAACAGATGAAAGAAACTGAAGCCAACAGAAAATAGATGGAAAAATATACTATGTTAATGGATTAGAAAAATTATATTGTTAAAATAACCATGCTACCCAAGGCAATCTACAGATTCAGTACAATCCCTATCAAAATACCAATGGCTTTTTTGATATTGGGCTGCATGAGCTGCTTACATATTTTGGAGATTAATCCTTTGTCTGTTGATTCATTGATATATATTTCCTCCCACTCTGAGGGTTGTCTTCTTGTCTTCTTTACAGTTTCTTTTGCTGTGCAAAAACTTTTAAGTTTCCTTAAGTCCCATTTGTTTATTTTTTATTTTATTTCCATTATTCTAGGAAGTGGGTCAAAAAGGATCTTGCTTTGATTTATGTCACAGAATGTTGTGCCTATATTTTCATCTAAGAGTTTTGTATTGTCTGGCCTTACATTTAGCTCTTTAATCCATTTTGAGTTTATTTTTGTATATGGTGTTAGGGAGTGTTCTAATTTCATTCTTTGAAATGTAGCTGTCAAGGTTTCCCAGCACCACTTATTGAAGAGGCTGTCTTTTCTCCATTGTATATTCTTGCCTCCTTTGTCAAAGATAAGGTGCTCATATGTGCATGGGTTTATCTCTGGGCTCTCTGTTCTGTTCCATTGATCTATATTTCTGTGTTTGTGTCAGTACTATACTGTCTTCATCACTGTAGCCTTGTAGTATAGTTTGAAGTCAGGGAGCCTGATTCCTCCAGCTCCCTGGAGGAATCAGGCTTTCCATCTCAAGATTGCTTTAGCTATTCGGAGTCTTTTGCATTTCCCTACAAATCGTAAAACTTCTTGTTCTAGTTCTGTGAAAAATGCCATTGGTAATTTGATAGGGATAGCATTGAATCTGTAAATTGCTTTGGGTAGTATAGTCATTTTCACAATATTGATTCTTCCAATCCAAGAACATGGTATATTCCACCATCTGTTTACATCATCTTTGATTTCTCTCATCAGCGTCTTCTAGTTTTGTGCATAAAGGTCTTTGCCTCCTTAGGCAGGTTTATTTCTAGATATTTTATTCTTTTTGTTGCAATGGTAAATGGGAGTGTTTCCTTAATTTCTCTTTCTGATCTTTCATTGTTAGTGTATAGGAATGCAAGATATTTCTGTGCATTAATTTTATATCTTGCTACTTTACTAAATTCATTGATTAGTGCTAGTAGTTTTCTGGTAACATCTTTAGGGTTTTCTGTGTATAATGTCATGTCATCTGCAAAGAGTGACATATAACCCAATCCAAAAATGGGCAGAAGACCTAAATAGACATTTCTCCAAAGAAGACAGGCAGATGGCCAACAAACACATGAAAAGATGCTCAACATCACTCATCATTAGAGAAATGCATGTCAAAGCCAAAATGAGGTATCACCTCACACCAGTCAGAATGGCCATCATCAAAAAAACCAGAAACAATAAATGCTGGAGAGGGTGTGAAGAAAAGGGAACCCTCTTGCACTGTTGGCAGAAATGTAAGTTGGTACAGCCACTATGGAAAACAGTATGGAAGTTCCTTAAAAAACTAAAAGTAGAACCACCATATGACCCAGCAATTCCACTACTGGGCATATACCCTGAGAAAACCATAATCTAAAAAGAAACATGTAGCACAATGTTCATTGCAGCACTATTTACAATAGCCAGAACATGGAAGCAACCTAAATGCCCATCAATGGATGGATGGATAAAGAAGATGTGGCATATATATACAATGGAATATTACTCAGCCATAAAAAGGAATGAATTTGAGTTATTTGTAGTGAGGTGGATGGACCTAGAGTCTGTCATACAGAGTGAAGTAAGTCAGAAAGAGAAAAACAAATACTGTATGCTAATGCATATATAGGGAATCTAAAAAAAGGGTACTGATGAACCCAGTGACAGGGCAAGAATAAAGATGCAGATGTAGAGAATGGACTTGAGGACCCGGGGGGAGGGGGTGAAGGGGAAGCTGGGACAAAGTGAGAGAGTAGCACTGACATAGATACACTACCAAATGTAAAATAGTTATTGGGAAGCTGCTGCATAATACAGGGAGATCAACTCAATGATGGGTGATGACTTAGAGGGGTGGGATAGGGAGGGTGGGAAGGAGTGCAGGAGGGAGAGGATATGGGGATATATGTGTAAATACAGCTCATTCACTTTGTTGTACAGCAGAAACTGGCACAACAGTGTAAAGCAGTTATACTCCAATAAAGAGCTTAAAAAAATACCAATGGCATTTTTCACAGAACTAGAACAAATTATTATAAAATGTGGTATAGATACACAAAAGAACCTGAAGGACCAAAGCAATAATCAGAAAGAACAAAGCTGGATTTATTATGCTCCCTGATTTCAAACTATACTACAAGGCTACAGTCATCAAAACACTATGGTACTGACGCTAAAATAGACACATAAATCAATGGAGCAGAATAAAGAGCACATAAATGAATTCATACCTATATGGGCAATGAATATACAATAAAGGAGGCAAGGATATACAATTGGGGAAAAACCTCATCAATAAATGGTGTTGTGAAAAATGGACAGTTACATGAAAGAGATCAGGACTACTCTTTCATTGCATGCACAAAAATAAATTCAAAATGGATTAGATACTTAAAAGTAAGACCTGAAACCATAAAACCTCTAGAACAAAACATAAGCAGTTGGTTAACAGAAGGATGGGGGTAGGAGGAGGAGAGAAGTGGGGGAAATAAAAACTTCTAATAAAATGTTTTCAGAAGTTAGTTGCTAAATGTGTTTTACAATGTTCTATCCTTAATTGTAAATGATACCCATTCCTTAATGAGTGTGGTAAAGTAACAAATCTTGTAAGTAACAAAATATTTATTACTAGCTGGTTGCAAAGTGTTTTCTACCCAGGGATCTTTCAGTGAATCCAAATACTGATTCTGAGATACACAGTGTGTTTAACAAGACTTGTAAAAATGTATTTCTTAAGCTAGTTGCCATCGTAATTCTGCACCATGTCCTTCTGTTAATCCAAGGGATACCCATTCTGTGACAGGAATAGTAAAGCACTTAGCAGAACTTCTAATATAATGTTTCTTACAAGCTAGTTCAAACTGCGTACCACACAGGGTTCTTCAATTCAATCCAAGGAATGTTTATTCTATGATATGTATTGAACAGTGTTTAACAGAACTTTTTATAAATTTTTTCTTACAATGTACTTATAAACTTTATTCTACACTGGGTTCTTTAAGTGAATCTAAGTCATTCTGATTCTATGTTATGTGTAATAAAGTATTTAACAAGTTTGAAAATAAGTATTTCTTACAAGTGTTATGGAGAAATTTTCTTCTATACTCTAGGTTCTTCTGCTAGTGTAAGAATTAAATTGACATGAGACCAATAAACAGGAGAAAAATCAAACAAATTTTATAGCATGTTAGAGACCCAGGAAAACTCAGCAATGGTTTGGTAAATAAATGTTTGCTGGGGCCTATGAGGACAATGGGACTTTTAGCAAACAGGCTTGTCTAGGTTCCTTCCTGTTTATAAACCTTGTTCATGCTACAGTCATCTAGGGCCATAGTTTTCTTCCTGGAACAAATCCTCTGTCTACAAACTGGTCACAGTTTCTTCCTGAATATTTCAGACTTTGACTGTTTTCAGCTTGAAATAATCCACATGCCAAGGAGACATTTTGGCATGACAAATTTTGTTCCTCCACACAAGTTAGTTGCAAGCTGCATTCTCCACAGTGGACTTTTAGTGAATCCAAGCATTCCCATTCCTTAAAACATGTAGTAAAGTTTAAAAAAACAAAGAACTTCTTAATAAAGCATTTTTACAATCTGATTGCTTCCTGTGGTCTATACAGTGTTGTTTTAGCCAATGTCAGTGCTAACAATTTTGTGAAGTGTGTTGTGAAGTGTTTAACAAAAGCTTAAAAAATTTTTTTTGAAGCTAACTTTTAGCCTTGATCTATGCAGTGTTCTTTCTGTCAATGAAAGTGAAACTATTTTGATATGTGAATAGTGAAGTGTTTAACAAGACTTCTAGTGAAATATTTCCTATAAGCTAGTTGCAAAATGTGTTCTGCATGGTCTTCCAGTGCATCTAAGGGTAACCCATTCAGTGATTCCGTTAGTGAAGTACTTAAGAGGACTCGTAATAAAATGTTTCATAAAATCTACTTGCAAATAGTATTCTACACTGTGTACTTGGTGAATCCAAGCAACACCCATTCTTTTAATTGGTAGTAAAATGGTTATTAGCAAAATTTGTAATAAAGTATTTCATACAATGTGCACTTTAAGTGAATCCAAGTGGTACCCTTTCTGTGTATCAGTAGTAAAGGGATTAATGGCACTTGTAATAAAATGTTTTTTACAATGGACTTACAAACTACGTTCTACACTGTTCATGTAAATCTATTTAATACTCATACTGTGTAAGTAATCTGTCAAAAACAAAAGCAAAAACAAACAAAAACCCTCTTCTAAAAAAATGTTTTTAAAAGCTAGTTGCAAACTGGATTTTAAACAGGGTATTTTCAGTGAATCCAAGCAATAATCCTTCTGTGAAGCATGTGGTGAAGTTTAACAACACTTCTTACAAAGTGTTACTCACAATCTACTACTTGCCAATTCCATTCTACACTGTGTTATTTAAGTGAGTAATAGTGATACCCATTCTGTGATGTGTGTATAGTGAAGAGTTTAAGACCACTTCTAATGAAGTGTTTTCAAGCCAGTTACTAACTGCATTTTGTACATTTTTTTTTTTTCAGTGAATGCAGGTGATACCCACCTGTGAAGCATGTGACAGAGGGTTTAACAAGACATTTAAGAAAAATTTTAGAAGCTGATTACTAAAGATTTTCAACAGTTTTCTTTTTGTGAATGTAAGAGATTTTCATTCTGTAATGTGTTTAATATCACTTGCAATATAATTTTCCATACTAGTTGAAAACTGCATTCTACTCTCTGTCCTTCAAGTAAAATCAAACGTAACCCATTTTGTGATGCTTGTAGTGTAGTGTTTAAAAGATCTTTAATCAAGTTTTTTGACGCTAGTTGCTAAATGCTTTCTACACATTATTCTTTCAGTGAATGCAATTGATACTGTTGTGGCATTTTACAGAGTGAAGCAAGACACAGAGGCTATATGCAGCAAGCAGCGTTTATTTGTGCCAACACAGGCTCAGCAGATTTGTACCTAGAGGCTGAGCCCTGAACAAAGCAGGGGTATTTTCTTTCATACTTTTTGTTAACATTCTATACATTAGGCTTTCTTTGTCCCCCAAATAAGGTAACAAGGAAGGTAGCATGTGATTTGATTGGATACTCTTCTTTCATGACCTCTGGGCTGTTGTTTTAGAGTTAAAAGGGCTACATAGTAACAGAGGTAGGCAGGAAACATGCAAGAGGAGTAGCTGAGTAAACAGGCACATATAGATAACAACTGAGCCCAGCTACATTTCTCTCCAGTTGAGTTATGGCCTCTGGGTCCTAAAGCTCCTAGAGTTCCCACCACAATACATATTCTGAGAAGTGTGTAGTGAAGTCTTTTACAAGACATGCATAAACTAGTTTCCTACTGACTAATCACAAACTGTGTTGTGAACTGGCTTCTTTCAGTGAACCCAAGTGACACATTCTGAGATTCATGATGTATTTAACAAGACCTGTAAGAAATTGTTACTTACATAACAGTTTCAAACTGCATTCAGCATAATGTCTTTTCCGTGACTCCAAGTGCTTGCCTTTCTGTGATGTGTAGTACAGTTTTAATAAGGCTGCACATGTTTCATAAGCTAAATTCTGTGTTCTATACAGTGTTCTTTCTAAGAATGCAAGTGATACCCATTCTATGGTGAGTTTATTGTGGAGGAGGAAGAAATTTCCTGCTGCCCTTCTAGGTTCTTCTGGTTGGACTAAGAATGCAATTGACATGAGACAGATTAACAGGAGAAAATGAAACCAAAGTTTAATAACCTGTGTATATGGGAGAGACCCAGAAAAACTAGGTAAATTTCCAAAATGGCTGAAACCCTCGCCAAGGATATCATATTCAGCTAAAGACAAAAGAAGATGGTGGTGGTAGTGATTTGGCATCACAACGGGGCAGAAAGCAATTGACACAGAGCTGGAAAAGAAAATATTCAGTAAACATTGTTCTTTTGCTGGGTCATGAAGAAACAATGGAACACAGAAAAATTTTAATACAGACTTTGTTAGTTTCCTCCCCATCTACATACCTTCTTCAACTATTATTAACTATGGTGATACATCCCTTTTTGGAACAGACCCTATATCTAAATTCTTTAGGCAGATGGGGGATGGTAAAGATGTCTTTTTGATCTGATGGCCCTTGATTATTTTCAGCTCAAAATAATCCACATGCTAAAAAAACATTTAGGGGTGGCAAAGTTTGCTCCCCTGGTGTAGCAAAGTGCTTAACAGAACTTTGAATAGAGGGTTTCTTAAAAGGTGATGGCAAACTGCATTCTGCACAATATCCTTGCAATGAGGCCAAGATATACCCATTTTGTGTAAAACGTACCTACTGCATTTAGTAAACTGTTTTTAAAAACCTCTAATATAAAGTTTTTACAAATAAATTCCTCACTGTATTCTACATATAATCTCTCTGTGAATGCAATTGATACTCATTCTGTGATGTGTTTACAGAAATGTTTAATAAGCTTGTAAGCAGACCATTTTTAGAAGATAATTGTTGAGTTCTGCATGGGGTCCTTCTATGACTGCAATGGTAACCATTCTGTAATTGGAGTAGCGAAGTTGCAATATTTGTAAGAAAGTGTTTCTTAGAATCAACAAGCAAACAGGATAGTACACTGTGCTCTTTAAGTGAATACAAGTGCTATTCATTCTATGATGTGTAAAGTGCAGCATTTCACAGGACCTCTAATAAAATTATTTTAGAAGCTAGTTGCTAACTGCATTTTACAGTGTTTTATCTGTGAATGCAAGTGTTATATATACATACTGTAATGCATGTAGTGAAATGTTGGAAAACTCCTATAAAAAGTTTTCTACAAGCTAGTTGCAAACTGCCTCCTGCACAGGGTGCTTTAGTCAATCCAAGTGATATCTGTTTTGAGATGTGTGTACTAAAATGTTTAACAGGATTTGTAACAAAATGCATCTTACAAGCTGGTTGCAAACTGAATTGCACCTTGCACAGTATCCTTTCAGTGAATCTAAGAGATACCCATTCTGTGAGACATGTAGTTAAGAGCTTAACACACTTTTGAAAAAAATTTTCTTACAATATAGATGCAAAGTGCATTTTATACTGATTCCTATTCTTAACTTACAAGCTAGTTGCAAACTGCATTCAATACAGTCTTCTTTCTATGAATGCAGGCTTTGCCTATTCTACACCACATGTAGTGAACTGTTAACAGGACATTTATTAAACTACTTCTTACAAAGTACTTGCAAACCGTCTTGAGTGAATTCAAGGCTAACCATTCTGTAATGCTGGTAGTAAAATGTTTATCAAGATGTAATATAATGTTTCTTTTAATCTATCTGTAAACAGGATGCTATACTGTGTTCTGTAAGTGAATCTAAATCATATCCATTCTATGATATGTGTAAGTGAAGTGTTTAACAAGATGTGAAAAAAGTATTTTAAAAGCAAATTGCTGACTGCATTGTATACAGTGCTTTTTTTGTGAATGCATCAATACCCATCTGTGACTGACCTAGTAAAGTGTGAACAAAACTTGAAGTAAAACATCTCTTATAATCTATTTGCAAACTGCATACTATACTGCGGTCTATAAGTGAAAGCAGGTAATACCTATTCTGAAATATGTGGAAGCAAAGTGTCTAGCTGAACTTGTAATTAAATAGCTTTTAATAGCTAATTCCTACATCCTACACTGTGTCGTTTCTGTAAAGGCAGACAATACCCATCCTGTGGTATGGCTAGTAATTGTTTAAAAAAATAAACTGTTATGCACCTAGAGAAGTATTTAACCATACAAATAAGCAAATGTTATTCAGAAGCTAATTGCTAACTGTATTCTATACAGTGTTTTTTCTGTGATGGCGTGTCATACTCAGTCTGTGATGGTCCTGGTCATGTTAACAAAGCTTGAAATAAAATATTTCTTATAGTCTACTTGTAAATGTCATACTATGCTGTGTTGTACAGGTGAATCCAACTCATATCCAGTTTTATTATGCATGGAAGTAAAGTGTTCAACAAGACTTTTAAGCAAAATTATTTTAAAAGCTAACTGCTAATGCTGTAGGAGAGCAAAACTTTCCATCTGACTCAACTGTAATACCTATAGATTTGGGTTAATTCCTTTTTTCTTCAATTCTTCAAAAAATTCTGAGTTTTATTGCATTTACCAGGAAGTGACTTTTAAAAACCACCTGGTAAAGCTGCTGGGAACCATGTAAACAAAGTACCATGCTGTGTTTCCAAGGGGTTTGCTGGCTCGATAACATCAACCCTAGTATTTTATTCTTTTTGTTGCAATGGTAAATGGGAGTGTTTCCTTAATTTCTCTTTCTGATCTTTCATTGTTAGTGTATAAGAATGCAAGAGATTTCCCTACCTTAATTTTGTATCCTGCTACTTTACTAAATTCATCGATTAGTGCTAGCAGTTTTCTGATAGAATCTTTAGGGTGTTCTATGTATAATATCACGTCATCTGCAAAAAGTGACAATTTTACTTCTTTTCCAATTTGGATTCCTTTTATTTCATTTTCTTCTCTGACTGCTGTGGCTAAAACTTCCAAAACTGTGTTGAATAATACTGGTGAGAGTAGGCACCCTTGTCCTGTTCCTGTCGTTAGAGGGAATGCATTCAGTTTTTCACCATTTAGAATGATGTTGGCTGTTGGTTTGTCATATATGGCTTTTATCATGTTGAGGTAACTTCCTTCTATGCCCACTTTCTGGAGAGTTTTTATCATAAATGGATGTTAAACTTTATCAGAAGCTTTTTCTGCATCTGTTGAGATGATCATATGGTTTTTATCCTTCAGTATATTAATATGATGTATCACATTGATTGATTTGCATATATTGAAGAATCTTTGCATCCCAGGGATAAGCCCCATTTCATCATGGTGCATGATCTTTTCAATGTGCTGTTGGATTCTGTTGGCTAGTATTTTGTTGAGGATTTTTGCATCTATATTTACCAATAATATTGACCTGTAATCTTTTTTTGTGACATCTTTGTCTGGTTTAGGTATCAGGGTGATGGTGGCCTCACAGAGTGAGTTTGGGAGTATACCTCCTTCTGCTATATTTTGGAAGAGTTTGAGAAGGATAGGTGTCAGCTCTTCTCTAAATGTTTGATAGAATTGGCCTGTGAAGCCATCTCGCCCTGGGCTTTTGTTTGTTGGGAGATTTTATAGCCAAAATGAGGTATCACCTCACACCAGTCAGAATGGCTATCATCAAAAACTCTAGAAACAATAAATGCTGGAGAGGGTGTGGAGAAAAGGGAACACTCCTGCACTGTTGGTGGGAATGTAAGTTGGTACAGCCTCTATGGAAAACAATTTGGAGGTTCCTTAAAAAACTAAAAATGGAACTACATGTGATCCAGCAATCCCACTACTGGGCATATACCCTGAGAAAACCATAATCCAAAAAGAAACATGTACCATAATGTTCATTGCAGCACTGTTTACAATAGCCAGGACGTGGAAGCAACCTAAATGCCCATCAACAGATGAATGGATAAAGAAGATGTGGTACATATATACAATGGAACATTACTCAGCCATAAAAAGAATGAAATTGAGTTGTTTGTAATGAGGTGGATAGACCTAGAGTCTGTCATACAGAGCGAAGTAAGCCAGAAAGAGAAAAACAAATACCATATGCTAACTCATATATATGGAATCTAAAAAAAATGGTACTGATGAACCCAGTGACAGGGCAAGAATAAAGATGGAGATGTAGGGAACGGACTTGAGGACACAGGGTGTTGGGGAGGGGCAAAGGGGAAGCTGGGACAAAGTGAGAGAGTAGCATTGACATAGATATACTACTAAATGTAAAATAGATAGCTCGTGGGACGTTCCTGCATAACATAGGGACATAAACTCAATGATGGGTGATGACTTAGAGGGCCAGGATAAGGAGAGTGGGAGGGAGTCTCAGGAGGGAGGGAATATGGAAATATATGTATAAATACAGCTGATTCACTTTGGTGTACCTCAAAAATTGGCACAACAGTGTAAAGCAATTATATTCCAATAAAGAGCTTAAAAAAAAATCAACCCTAGTTCCTTAACCTGACTCTATGCATGTTCCTCTCAAAGAAGACATTCCAGTCAAAGCCACAGTGATATAATCAACGTTTCCAATTGTGTCCTGTTACAAAGAAAACAGGTTCTCAGTGAATTTAGGTAAATATATTGCCATTAAAATTAGAATACTCACTAAAATTCCTGAAGTATGGAGGGATCAGGTAGGGGTAAAAAGAAATGTTTCAATTCTTCTTACAAAGGTATAATTTACCAAATGGCTGTAAATCATAGTTAGCTTAAGAGGAAAGTATTTTACAATATATTTTAATATTTGGAAAACAAAGATTAAATTGCCAGTAGTATTTCATACAAAAAGTCATAAAAAGTATAATTATAACATCCATTCATTCAGGCCCATGTAATTAGTTCTCGTTGAACTTGATCTTTTGGTAGCAGTTTTATGAAGTCTCCAGGTCCTCCATTAGAGTTCTGCAATTTCTTGCCCATTTCAGTGTATGATCTGAAAGTTATCAGAATTCTGTACTTGTCAAAATGTCCTTTCTATGAATCTTGAAGATGAAGCATTTTTGCAAAAGCATCAGAGTAAAAAAAAAACTGTCTATAAAAGACAAAAAAACTTTAAATGGCATGGTTAAAGATCTAATTACAGTGCAATTAACAAAGAAATTTGGTTATTTCTGTGTTTTATAACTTTTTAAGATTATAACGAATTATGACTGACAACATTATGTCAGGACATATCCACATTTTAGGAATTTCATATAATTTCCAGAATGCTTATATTAATGCCATTTACCTATACAATGTAACCTAAGGTTTATCATTACTCATTTGAAAATGCATCCTGTACAATTTAAAATACCATATAACCTAATTAGTTTGATATCTCTCTTTGAGATACCATGAACTTATTTGACTTTTGGTAAACCTAGGTAGAATATAAGTTTTATATTTAATGCTGGTAACTCTGAAGACATACCTATTTTAATTTAACCAATAAATTTAAATTTACTCTTATTTACTAAATATTAACCCTAGATCACATGAGCTTGAAAAATATTTGCGTTAGTTTCTATTACATTTCAAAATATCTAATTCATAAGCATGTACTCTGAGCCAATTAAACAGAGCTCTTTTACAAATTAGTTTTGGTAATATTATCCAGAGGTAGAAAAATACAGTATCTATAATGTACATACATGCATACAGATAGACATAACCAGAGATCTCACAGCTTTCATTTTAAAACTTGTCATGAACCAGATATTACAACAGAGAACTCACTAGCTTATGAATAACAGTTGGAATAAGTTATATTTACCAGCTG
Source organism: Hippopotamus amphibius kiboko (assembly GCF_030028045.1). NCBI lineage: Eukaryota > Metazoa > Chordata > Mammalia > Artiodactyla > Hippopotamidae > Hippopotamus > Hippopotamus amphibius. Next base: position 49,080,331 of record NC_080196.1, read on the forward strand.
AGATGACTAAGGAATTTTACTATTTGTGGAAAACACTTTTAAGATTTGTATTTATCCCTCATAAACCCTTAAAGAATCTTTGAACCAGATTTTGGGTGAAGAAGCCAATTCAAACTAAGAATCTCCAAGTCCAAGGAGCTAGTACCACAAATATTTTCTCCTGATAATATAATTTTAGGAAAGGAAAAAAAGAATCTCTTACCACTTTTGTTTTTAACAAAACTTTCAGGCAGAGATTTTGGAGACTGACTGACACAGTGAGAATTATCACCTCCTGGGACTTCCCTGGAAGCCCAGTGGTTAAGACTCTGTGCTTCCACTGCAGGGGGCACAGGTTTGATCCCCAGTGGGGGAACTAAGATCCCCCTCAAGCATGGCACATCAAAAAAAAAAAAAAAAAAGAAAGAAAGAAAGAATGAATTATCACCTCCTGGAGGCTTTTATCAGGTGTCCCAGGATCTCTTAACTGCAGCAGCTTTGGGGTGAGTAGTGTCTAGCTAGTAAAGATGAGTCCCACCAGAATAACTAACTATCAAGGACATTCTTCCGGCTGGTCTAAGAATGAAATTGGTGTGAGACAGATTGACAGGAGAAAATCACCCAAAAGTTTAATAATATGTATGCGTGGGAGAGAGAGACCCAGGAAAACTGAGAGTAACTCACCAAAGTGGCTGAAAACCCTCATCTTAAATACCATTTTCAGCCCAAGACAAAAGAGGATGTTGGGGGCGTCAGTGTTTAGGACTTCAAAGAGGGAGGAAGGCAATCGACATGGAAATGAAAAGCAAATGTGTGGTAAAGGAATAGTTGCTGGGCCAGACAGAGACAATTGGACAAGTGGACTCTGATCTCTAGGCCCCACTGAGCTTCCTCCACTCTACCTAAACCCATATTCTTTGTAGTTATCTCTGGTGATATCTCTATTCCAGGAACAGGTTCTCCATGTAAATTCTTTGGACAACTGGGGGAAAAGTCAGTTTCTTTTTCAGTCTTTTAGGCCTTGATTGTTTCAGCTCAAAATAATCCACACGCAAAGAGACATTTAGGGGAGGCAAGTTGCCCTCTCCACTGCATCCTATACAGTGTTCTTCCTGTGAATGCAAGCAATACCCATTCTGTGATACTCCTGGAAAAGTAGTTAACATGATTTGTAAGCGAATGTTCTTTAGAAGCTAATTGCTAACTGATTTCTATATAGTGTTCCTTCTGTGAATGCAGGTGGTAACCATTTTGTGATGTGCTTAATGAAATGTTAAGAAAACTGTAAGAAAACATTTCTTAGAATCATCTTGTAAACTGCCTACTACACTGTATTTTCAAGCAATTCCAAGTCATATATATTTTGTGATACATGCAGTTGAGTGATTAACAAGACTCGTAAGCCAAAGACCTTTGAGGGCAATCTCTTTTCCATTGTCCCAGTTGAGTCATTTATCTTTGGACGATCATTTTGATAATGGTCCTTTGATGGGGTGCAATGTGGGACAACTAGAAGTTATTTTGGCCAAGGGTGAAAGATACTTTAGTGGGTTTCTTTGTAAACCTAGTTTTATTTTAACTGATAACTGTGTAGTAATAGCCTTTTCATAGTAGAAAAGCATTTCAGACAGAGACTTGGTAAAACATGAGTACTCAGGTGAAAAGGGAAGGGAGAAGCAGTAGGGGTCAAGTCAGACCTATTATATTTTGTTTTAGGTATCATTTTTGTCTTTTATTTTTTATTAGCTTTTTGCAGTAACTCTTTTAATAAAGCTATTTTGGATTCTTGAAGGTACGTCAATGACGTTAATAATAAAAACATTGATTGGCGACTTGCCATGAGACAGCTATGCCATGTAATATATTAGATCATTTAATCTCTGAATGACTTTTTTGCATAAGAAATTAAATGTATCCCAATATTGAATTGTTATCTATGCAAGTCCATGTGTCCAATGCACAATGAGGCCAAACAATTGGAGTTTGCAGCAGAGGTTTATTGCAGGGCCATTCAAGGAGACTGGTGGCTTATGCCTTAAAAACCCTGAAATCCTTGAAGGCTTTCAGCAAAGCCCTCTTAAAGGTAAGGTGAAAGAGGGGTGTAGTTAGTTGTTGCAAACTTCTTAGTGTCAAATTCTTTGTTCTTGCAGTTGTTCACGTGGATCAGGTCATGGTCAGGTCACATCATTTCTGCGTAAACCTCCAACAAGACAAATGATGTTCTCTGTTCAGGTCAGGTCATGGTCAGGTCATGATGTTCCCATATACTTCAAGCTATAGGTGACATTCTTTTACAAAAGTACAGAGCCAGCATGACTAAGAACAGGCAACAGAGCACAAAAGTTAAAGTAAGGTTAAAGTAAAAGGAACAGATTTAATGAGTCAGATTACTTCCCTATTACAATTCCCCCCTTTTCTTTGATACTCCTCAATTTCGAGGAGACAGGGGTTGGCCAGGAAAGGGAACAATGTTTTGGAGAGAGAGGTTAATCATAAACTTGGCAGAGGAACTTGGTTTTAGAGGGACTCAGTTTCAACTTCCAATCCTGTTCCATCCTTCCCCAACTCTTTCAAGGAATGGGGTAACACTGCTCTGTCTACTTCCTACTGAAGTGGGATGTAGTCCTCCCTTGATTGGGGGAAGGGGCACCAAGGTGAAAATATTCCCAAGATCCAAGTCCTGGGTCCGAGTCTTGTATAATAAAGATCTCATTCCCCAAGGAATTCAGGAGCATAAGCCTAAAATCCAGTCTGGACCTGGCACTTTGAGGGAGACTTGTAGCCAGGTAGTCAGCTGTCTACTTCAATCTAAGTAGGTTTTAACTTCTGATATGGTATTAACATATAGATAACAGGAGCTATTGGCCACAACACATTTCCTTTTTCTGCCGACATCTAATCTAAAACAATTTTGTTTAAAAATTTAATAGTTACAAAATGAGACCTTGAGGTCATAGGTTGCAGCTGCCACCTGCCAGCAGACATTGCCTTGAGAATGGCTGGTGGCATCCCAAGTATGACACAGCTCAGAAAGTTCAAGTTCTCAGAAATACAGGAATGCATCTGAAATCACATCTACAATGGCCACCTAGTTTTACTTTGGATTTCTGAACTACAACTATTCTATTTTTGACTTTCAAATGTATTCACTTTCCTCAATGGCCAAGGCAGATGGAAAATGCATGTTCAAAAAACCATAGAACAGGTCACTCTGGTCAGTAAAGTTTACGTTAAATCATGTATCAGCCAGAACGACTTCCCCATACCTCAAAATATGTACAGATTTTTTCCATCATTTCCCTTTTTGATTGCAAATCCTTTAACAGACCAAAACATGCCCCTCAACGCCAGGGTACTTTAGCTGCTTGCACCGAGTCTAGATTATACCCTTTGGTGCTAGGCCTCCCATATATTTGCCTGAATATTCACATTGGGAGAAAACTGATCAGATACTGTCAAGAGGCTGAGAGGTATGTTAATGGGGAAACACTTTATAGGTCACACATTTTACCACTTATACCCAATTGTCACACAAGCATTGCACATGTGCTTTTAGCAACAGACTTAAAGCAGGCAGTGATACATCATGAGTAGTTACACCGTGGGATAACTCCACTAGTTAGTTTTCCTTTCCTCCTGAACATCTGCTAGAAGGTGTGACTAACACAATAATTTTCATAAATACAGACTTCCAGAAACTGGAGAACTAGAATTTAATGTCTACTGAAACATAATCTTTTTTTTTTTCTCTAAAGAATTACTCTCATCTCCACAAACACACCACATCAAGACTAATCTGTTTCTAAAATAAATCTGGTCAATTGACTACACAGGCTTCTCCACACTGGCTGTGGTGGACCTCCTCAGACATCTTGCACTGAATTCCCAAAAGGCCTCTCAAGGTCAGGAAATCCATACAAAAGCCTGCCATCAGATTCTGCCTCGGTGGAATTCTCAGTTCCCCAAATATTGAGATGCCAGGAGACAGTCTTTCCCATTCACCTGATAAGGCTGCTCAGAACCCAAGAGTCTCCAGTTTCTGGAGGGACCAGCCAGACAGAAAAGAAAATATTTCAATTTTACTCACTGAGGTATAATTTATCAAATTCCTGTAAGTCATGAGTGACTTGAAGAGAAGGGCTTCCCTATATCTGGAAAACACAGATCAAAACCAGTAATATTCCAGACAAAAACTATAAACATTATAACCATATTCACCAGTTCACTCGGTAACCAATCCTCTTGTTAACCTTTTATGAATCCATCAGGTGTTCATTAGGATGTTTACTTTCTTACCCAGTTCAGTGATATAATCTGAAATTTATCAGAAATATGTGCTTGTCATAAAGTCCTTCCTATGAATCTTCTTGAAGATGAAGTACTTTTGCAAAGCATCAGAAAAGTAAGGTTAAAGTACTGATTACAATCTGTTGACAAAGAAGCTTAGTCAAGTTGCTGTGATATAGGACATTTTAAGATGACAGCCAGAATTATGACTGATACCAGGACATATCTACATTTCAGAAATTTTATATAATTTCTAGAATACCTATAGTAGTAACATTTATCCATACCATATAATCTGAAGAGGATTATCACTCACTTGACAATGCTTTCTGTGTAATTCAACATACCAAATAATACTAGTTAAATATTCCTCTCTGAGATGCCTCAGGGACCCTCTAAAGCATCCTGAAAACAGCTGGAGGTAAAAAGAAATTTAATTAAAATTTGATATTTTGGAAATGTGTCAAGAAGTTTCAAAAACTTGGTCAAATAAGATCATAAGTCACTGTAAGATAATACTTATTTCTTAACCAATGTGAGAAGAAATCTCAAAAGCAAATACAGATCACTTAAAGACAAGGAAGTTTACATAATCTGTTATCAAAAGCAGCATTTTAAGTAAACTTGTTCTCATAGTGGAGAGGGATGAAATCTAGTCTTGTATAAGCCCACCTTTAATAACAAAATCCATCTACCTAATTAAGTTTAATCTCAGCCTGACCATATATAAAACTCCTTTTTTTAAAAAAAATTCAAAACATGTGTCCTACTTTCCTGCTGTATAATGAAATGTTTCCTTTATTATTTTTAGTAGCTTTAATTACATATTTAGATAGCAATCCTCAACTCTTAAAAGCCTTAATTTCTACTGAAAAACAGAGTAAGCAATTATATACTATTAACATCATTTACACTGGCAAATAAATACCAATAATGATTTCTAAAACCATGGGGTTTTTTTTAAAGAAAACATCACAGTGTGGCATCAAACATAGCCGCAGACACCTTTAGCTTCTTTGCAAAAGGAAGTCAATATTCAGTACTTAGTGTTTCAGTACCCTACCATACCAGGGAATGATCTAGCTATTAAAAAGAACCCTCATCATCCAACCCACCCTAGCACAACTCTAAAAATTCAAGTTACCAAGTATCTGGAAAGAACACCCTTAAGTATAAGTGGTTTCACTACCAGTGTAGTGCAATGCAGTTAACATAACACTGGAACAACTGTACTTTAAAGGTAGACTTGAAACTAGGATACTCTAGCTTTGAAAATAAAATCTATGCATTGACTCATCTATCCACTTTTTTTAATCTTTATTGGAGTATAATTGCTTTACAGTATTGTGTCAGTTTCTGCTGTACAACAAAGTGAATCAGCCACATGTATACAATATATCCCCATATCCCCTCCCTTTTGAGTCTCCCTCCCACTCTCCTTATCCCCCTCTTTAGGTCTTCACTTAGCATCAAGCTGATCTCCTTGTGCTCTGTAGTAGCTTCCCACTAGCCATCTATTTTACATTTGGTAGTGTGTATATGTCAATATGTCAATGCTACTCTCTCACTATTTCCCAACATGCCCCTACCCCCGGTGTCCTCAAGTCCATTCTCTACATCTGCATCTCTATTCCTACCCTGCCACAGGGTTAATCAGTACCATTTTTCTAGATTCCATATATACATGTGCTAACGGTTTTGTTTTTCTCTTTCTGATTTACTTCACTCTGTATGACAGACTCTAGGTCCATCCACCTCACTATGAACAGCTCAATTTCATTCCTTTTTATGGCTGAGTAATATCCCATTGTATATATGTGCCATATCTTCTTTATCCACATTTAAACATTTGATATCAAAGGATATTTCTCTAGATGTTTCTTACAAGGCACAGGAAACACAGTTGATACATTATGTGTTTCCAGGGAGAGGAATTGATAGTCAGTAAGTCAGGCACATAGGGAACGCTAGTACAGTGTTTTACCACTGAATTTTCTCAGGCTCCAATAAATGGTTAAAACACCTAGCTTTAAAACAGAGAAAAACTGTACCATCATTTCAGGCTAGTAAGACTGGCCACAATTGTGTTGGAAAGGCACCTTTGAGGATGTGAAAATCTAAGCTTTAAAAATGGGCATATTGGCCTCATCTTTTCTGTCTGCTTGTAAAGACCTGACACACAGCATCTGTAATTCAGCATTTCTTGCCAGGTATAAGAAAGACATTGATTACACAAGTTTCTTCAAGACAAAAAAGAAAAAAAAAAGAATATATTCAGTAAGTCATGCCACTGATGAATATTATAACTGTGGTTTAGCACTGGATTTTCTAAAGACACGTTGAATCAGCAAAATGTCTAGCTTTACAACAGAAAACCAAAACCACTGTATCATAGTAGAGCTAAACTTTGTTTCCCCATTAGATATTTCGACTTTGGTAGAAGCTCCAGACAAAAAGAGTAAAAGAAGAGATTTTTCTGTGAAAGTAAGTTTTGCTCACTGTCTGCTGCATGAAGTTAAGGTAAGAATGTCGACAACTGTGTCTATAACGCAAGTTGAAATGGGGAAAATGAAGCTTTAAAAATACTGTAGTATATAGCTTTTCATCTTTTTGTGACTCAAAGACTTTGGATACTCTGTGGTCTATGAACTGAAGGAATGAGTGGAACCAGTGGTGAACTAGAGATAAAGGCTTTAGATATATAGCAGTTTGGTACAAGCTCCTAGAAAGATGGGGTAGGCACAAGTTTTAATAGTACATGTAGTTCTATGCTAGTGATAAACTATATGACAGTGTTTTGGTACTGAATTGTCTCAGGCTCCAGTGACTCAGCAAAAGGCCTACCTCATTGAACACAGAGGAAAACTGAACCATTGTTTTAGGCTACATGTAAAATCTTGTTTCTCATTAGAAGGATGGTCTTTTGGTACAAGCTGCTGGAAAGACATAATATGGCACCATAAATTCCCAGTAAAAGTAGTTTCACTCCCAGATTATAGCAAAGCAGGGAACATAAGAAAGGAACAGCCTTGTTTAAAGGCAACTTTGATGCTGGGAAACTCTAGCATTTTAATGAAGGAAGGACATCCCCAAAGATGTGACAAGTAGGGCCTTGAAAGGCAAAGAGAATGCGGGCACAGGGTTGGAAGGACTTTCCTGGCAGAGGTAAAGGCATGCTTAAAGACACAAAGGCAAGAGAGCAAATGATGTGTGTAGGCCACAGGAAGCAAGGGGGGCACCCTCTCTATGAAGTGGTGGGGAGGGAGGGTAAGGGGCGAGAGATGGGGGAGGCAACCCCAAATGCCATGCTAGGAGTTTGGTCTATATATTGAAGACCTGTCAGCAGAGAGTATTCATGAGAAAAGGAAATTCTATAAAATATAAAACTGTAGTGGTTTAAAAAAAATGAAATTGATGAATTGGCCTTTCTGTATGCATGTAAAGACATCATTCCACAGCACTTTTTTCTAGATGTTCTTAAAAGTTGCAGGAAGCACATATGCTACACTGTGTGTTTCCAGAAAAAGGAAGTTATATCCAGTGAGTCAGGCACAAGGGAACTCTAGTAACAGTGTTGTACCACTGAATTTTCTCAGGCTCGAATGAAAGGGTAAAATGCCTAGCTTTCAAACAGAGAAATGATCCCATTATTTCAGTCTAGAGGTAAAGTCTTGTTTCCCCTTTAGGTATATAGACATTTGGTACAAGCTTGTAGAAGATGGAATAGCTACAAGTTTTACTAGTACATGTAGTTCTACTCAGAGACTCTTGAATGCAGTGAATGTGACTGTCAACAACTGTGTGAAAGGCATCTATGAGGGTGTGAAAATGTGAGCTCTGAAAATAGGCTTGTGGGCCTTGTTTTTTCTGTGTTTGTAAAGACCTGATCCAGAGTGTCTGTAGTTCAACATTTCTTATTAGCTAAATGAGAGACATTATTACACAAGGTTCTTCAAGACAAAAAAGGAATATACTCAAAATGCTTCTGATAAACTGTATAACTGTGGTTTAGCACCGGATTTGTAAAAGGCATGTTGAATCGGCAAAACGCCCATCTTTACAGCAGAAAAAACGTGAATCATTCGATGTGGCTAGAGGGAAAGTTTTGTCTCCACGTTAGATACTTCGACTTTTGTACAAGCTCAAGACAAAAATAACAGGGTTAATATTCTTCTATAAATGTAAGTTTTAAGCACCTACTTGGGCATGCAGTTACCGTTAAGTCCAGTAATAATTGTGTCTCTAAGGCAGGTTGAAACAGAGAGAATGTAACTTTCAAAAGACTGTAGTATACAACTTTTCATCTCTCTGTAAAGAAAGACTAGATACCACAGCATGTTTTCTAGACGCTTCTTACGAGATGACTGAAAGACTATGGATACTCCATGTTCTGTGAACTAAAGGAACTGCTACTCAGTGAGTCATGACTGTGGTGAACTCTAAAACAGTGTGTTATGGCACTAAATTTTCTCAGGCTTCAGTGACTCTGCAAAACACTTACCTCATTTAACATCTGGAGAAACCGCACCATTGGTTCAGGCTACAGGTAAAGTCTTGTTTCCCATTAGGTAGATGGCCATTTGGTACAAGCTACCAGAAAAAAATAGAACACACAATGTATTCTCAGTAAAATTGGATCCTTTCATGGGGTCTAGCAGTGGCATGAACACAGGACAGGAACAACCTTGTTTAAAGGCAGGTTTGAGGCTGAGAGTTTCTATCATTAAAATGGAATTGATGAATTGTCTCCCCCGTACATGTGGAAAGACTTGATTCCACAGCATACATCGCTGTGTTAGTTAAAAACTCAAAAAACACATTTCATACACTGTGTGTTTCTAGGGAGAAGTCATAAGTGGTGAGTCAGGCACATGGGGAATGCTAGTACAGTGTTTTATAACTGATTTCTCAGGCTCCAATGAATGGGTAAGACACCTAGCTCTAAAACAGAGACAAAAGTTACCATTCCTTTAGGCTAGTTGTCAAGTCTTGTTTCCCATGTAGATGTATAGATATTTGGTACAAGCTCCTAGAAAGATGGAGTAGACACACGTTTTAATCTTGCATGTAGTTATGTTCAGAGACCATCGAATGCAGTGAATGTAAGACTGGCAACAACTGTGTTTGAAAGGCATCTTCGAGGGTCTCAGAATCTAAGTTTTGAAGACTGTCATGTTGGCCACGTCTTTTCTGTCTGTGTGTAAAGACCTGATCCACAGTGTATGTGGTTCAATGTGTGTTCCATGCTATATGAAAGACCTTGGTAACACAAGTTTCTTTGATTAAATAAGATTATACTTAGAAAGTCATGCCTGTGGTGAATAGTATGAATGTGGTTTAGCACTAGTTTTTCTAAGGCCACACTGAATTGCAAAATGCCAAGCATTTTAACAAAAAATACCTAAACCATACTCTCAGGCTAGAGGTGAAGTTTTGTTTCCCCATTAGATACTTTGTTTTTGGTACAAGCTCCAGGCAAAAATAGTAGGGGCAATAATTTTTCTAAAATAGTAAGTTTTCTTCACTGTGTACTGCATACAGGTAAGGTAAGCCATCAACAACTGTGTCTGTAAGACAGGTTGAAACTGGAAAAATGTAGCTCTCAAAAGACTATAGTATATAGCTTTTCATCTCTCTGTAAATAAAGACAAGATACCACAGCACGTTTTTCTAGGTGCTTCTTACAAGATGACAGAAAGACTATGGATACTCCATGTTCTATGAACTAAAGGAACCACTGCTCAGTAAGTCATGCTTGTGGTGAACTGTAAAACAGTGTTTGGGCACTGAATTTTCTCAGGCTTCAGTGACTCGGCAAAAGGCCTACCTCAGTGAACACAGAGAAAAACTGCACCATTGGTTCAAGCTAGAGGTAAAGTCTTGTTTCCCATTGGAAGGACTGCCTTTTGATATGAGCTGCTGGAAAATAACAGTAGGCACTGTGTATACTCAATAAAAGTAGTTTCACTCCCAGAGTATAGCAATGCAGGAAACATAAGAAGGGAACAACCTTGTTTAAAGGCAGCTTAGATGCTGGGAAAGTTTAGCATTAAAGTGGAATCTATGAATTGGCCCCTCTATATACATGTAAAGACTTGATTCCAAAGCATGTTTCTCTAGATGTTTCCTTCTAGGTACAGGAAACACACTGTACCATACTTTCAGGCCAGAGGTAAGGTCTTGTTTCCCATTTAGTTAAATAGATGTTTGGGACAAGCTTCTAGAAAGATGAACTAGGCACAAGTTTTAATAGTACATGTAGTTCCACTCAGAGACTAACAAATGCAGTGAATGTAAGACTAGCAACAACTACATTTGAAAGGCATCTTTGAGGGTGTGAAAATCTAAGCTTTGAAAACCAGCATTTGACCTCATGTTTTATGTCTGCATGTAGAGACCTGATCCTGAGCGTGTGTAGTTTGACGTTTCTTGCTAGCTATATAAAAGACATTGGTTACACAAGGTTCTTGGAGAAAACACACACACACATTCAGGAAGTCATGACTGTGGTGAATTGAATAACTGTGGTTTAGCACTGGTTTTTCTAACACCACATTGAGTTGGCAAAATGCCTAGATTTATCACAGAGAAAAACTGAACCATTTTGTCATCTAGATGTGAAGTGCTGCTTCCCCATTAGATATTGTGAGTTTGGTACATGCTCCTGTCAGAAATAGTAGGGGCAAAATTTTTTTCTATAAAATAAGTTTCACTCACTCACTCATGCATGCAGTTAAGGTGAAACTGTAAATGACTATGTCTCTAAGGAAGGTTGAAACTGGGAAAACGTAGGTTTTTTTAAATTTCTTAAAATTTGGTTTGTATTTCTGTCCATTTTTTTCAAATTTTTTCCCATTTATGTTATTACAGAATATTGAGAAGAACTTCCTGTGCTATATAGCAGGTCCTTGTTTGTGATCGGTTTTAAATATAGCAGCGTGTACATGTCAGTCCCAAACTCCCAATCTATCCCTCCCCCAACTCTTCCCCCGTGGTAACCATAAGTTCATTTTCTGTGAGTCTGTTTCTGTTTTGTAGATAAGTTCATTTTATAATTTTTTTAGATTCCGCATATATGTGACATCATATTATATTTATCTTCTCTGTCTGACTTACTTCAGGTAGTATGTTACTCTCCAGGTCCATCGATGTTGCTGCAAATTTCATTTGCATTCTTTTTTTTTTTAATGGCTGAGTAGTATTCAATTGTATATATGTACCACATCTTTGTATCCATTGATGAACATTTAGGTTGCTTCCATTTCTTGGCTATTGTTAACAGTGCTACAATGAACATTGGGGTGCATGTATACTTTCGAGCCAAGTTCTTCATCAGAGATATGCCCAGGAGTGGGATCATATGGTAGTTCTAGTTTTAGTTTTTTAAGGAACCTCCATACTGTTCTCCATAGTTGCTACACCAATTTACATTCCCACCAACAGTGTAGGAGAGTTCCCTTTTCTCCAGACCCCCTCCAGCATTTATTTTTTGTAGATCTTTGAATGATGGCCATTTTGACTGGTATGAGCTACTATCTCATTGTAGTTTTCATTTGCAATTTTCCAATAATTAGTGATGTTGACCATGTTTTCATGTGTGTCTTGGTTATCTGTATGTCTTCTTTGGTGAAATGTCTATTTAGGTCTTTTGCCCGTTTTTGGATTGCATTGTTGTTTTTATGGTATTGAGCCACATGAGCTGTTGGCAAATTTTGGATAATAGTCTTTTGTCAATCACATCATTTGCAAATATTTTCTTCCATTCTGTGGGTTGCCTTTTCATTTTGTTTGTGGTTTCCTTTGCTGTGCAAAAGTTTTTGAGTTTAATTAGGTCCCATTTGTTTGTTTTTGTTTTTATTTCCATTACTCTGGGAGATGGATCAAATTGCTGCAATTTACATTAGAATGTGTTTTGACTATGATTTTCTCTAAGAGTTTTGTAGTATCTGGCCTTACATTTAGGTATTTAATTCATTTTGAGTTCATTTTTTAACATGTAGCTTCCCAGTTTTCCCAGAATCATTTATTGAAGAGATTCTCTTTCCTTCCTTGTATAGTCTTACCTCCTTTGTCATAGGTCAATTGACCATAGTTGCATGGGCTCTTTTCTATCCTGTTCCATTAATCTATATGTCTGTTTTGGTGCCACTACCATACTGTTTGGATGATTGTAGCTTTATAATATAGTCTGAAGTCAGGACGCCTCTTTCCTCCAACACCTTTTTTCTTTCTCAAGATTGCTTTGACTATTCACGGTCTTTTGTGTTCCCATACAAATTGTAAAAGTTTTTGTTCTAATTCTGTGAAAAAAGCCATTGGTAACTTGATAGGGATTGCGCTGAATCTGTAGATTGCTTTTGGTAGTATAGTCATTTTATCAATATGGGTTCTTCCAATCCAAGAACATGGTATATCTCTTCATCTGTTTGTGTCATCTTTTATTTCTTTCATTAGCATCTTATAGTTTTCTGATTGCAGGTCTTTTTCCTCCTTAGGTTGGTTTATTCCTAGGTATTTTATTCTTTTTGATGCAATAGTACATGTGATTGTTTCCTTGGTTTCTCTTTCTGATCTTTCATTGTTAGTGTAGAGGAATGCAAGATATTTCTTTGTATTAATTTTGTGTCCTTCAACTTTACCAAATTCATTGATGAGCTCTAGTACTTTTCTGGTAGCATTTTTAGGATTTTCTATGTAGAGTATCATGTCATCTGCAAACAGTGACAGTTTTACTTCTTTTCCAATTTGGATTCCTTTTATTTCTTTTTCTTCTTTGATTGCTGTTGTTATAATTTCAAAACTGTGTTGAATAGTAGTGGAGAAAGTGGACATCCTTGTCTTCTTCCTGATTTTAGAGGAAAAACTTTCAGCTTTTCACCACTGAGAATGATGTTTGCCATGGGTTTGTCATGTATGACATTTATTATGTTCTATTATTTATTAGGCTCCCTCTATGCCCACTTTCTGGAAAAAGTTTATCATAAATGGGTGCTGGATTTTGTCAAAAACTTTTTCTGCATCTATCGAGACTATCATATGGTTTTTATTCTTCAATTTGTTAATATGGTGTATCACACTGATTGATTTGTGCACATTGAAGAATCCTTGTGTCCCTGAGATAAATCCCACTTGATCATGGTGTATGATTCTTTTAATGTGTTGTTGGGTTCTGTTTGCTATTATTTTGTTATTGTTTTTTTATTTTGCTATTATTTTGAGGATTTTTGCCTCTATGTTCATCAGTGATGTTGGCCTGTAATTTTCTTTATTTTTGATGTTTTTGTCTGGTTTTGGTATTAGAGTGATGTTGGCCTCTTAGAAAGAGCTTAGGTGAGTTCTTTCCTCTGCATTTTTGGAAGAGTTTCAGAAGGATAGGTGTTAACTCTTCTCTAATGTCCTAACCCTCAAATAAACAACCTAACCCTAACCCTAATCCTAACCCTAACTGGTTAACTCTTCTGTAAATGATTGATAGAATTAGCCTGTGAAGCCAGCTGGTCCTGCACGTGTGTTTGTAGGAAGATTTTCAATCACAGTTTCAATTTTAGTACTTGTGTTTTGTCTGTTCTTATTTTCTATTCCTTCCTGGTTCAGTCTTGGAAGGTCATACCTTTCTAATTATTCGTCCATTTCTTTGAGGTTGTCCATTTCATTCGTGCATATTTGTTTGTAGTAGTCTGTTATGATACTTTGTATTCCTGTGTCAGTAGTGGTGACTTCTTTTTCATTTCTAATTTTATTGATTTGAGTACTCTCCTTTTTTTTTCTTGATGAGTCTGGCTTAAAGGTTTATCAATTTTGTTTATCTTTTCAAAGAATCAGGTTTAAGTTTCATTGACCTTTTCTATTGTTTTCTTTGTCTCTATTTCATTTATTTCTGCTCTGCTCTTTATGATTTCTTTCTTTCTACTAACTTTGAGTTTTGTATGTTCTTTTTTCTCTAGTTGTAAGGTTAGGTTGTTTATTTGAGATTTTTCTTGTTTCTTTAGGTAAAATTTTATTGCTATAAACTTCTCTCTTAGAACTGCTTTTGCTGCATTCCAAAGGTTTTAGATCATGGTGTTTTCATTATTTGTCTCTAGTTATTGTTTCATTTCCTCTTTGATTTCTTCAGTGATTCATTGGTTATTTAGTAGCATATTATTTAGCTTTCATGTGTTTGTGTTTTTTACAGTTTTTTTTCCCTGTAATTGATTTTTTAATCTCATGGCATTGTGGTCAGAATGTGTTTGACATGATTTCAATTTTCTTAAATTTACCAAGACTTGATTTATGACCCAAAGGTGTGATCTATTCTGGAGAATGTCTCATGTGCACTTTAGAAGAAAGTGAATTCTGCTGCTTTAAGGTGGAATGTCCTGTAAATATCAATTAAGTCTATCTGACCCTATGTTCATTTAAGGCTTGTGTTTCCTTATTAACTTTCTTCTGGATGATCTGTCCATTGTTGTAAGTGTGGTGTTAAAGTCTCCCACTATTATTGCATTACTGTCTATTTCCCCTTTTATGGCTGTTAGAATTTGCCTTATATATTAAGGTGCTCCTATGTTGGATGCATATATATTTGCAATTGTTATATCTTTTGTATTGATCCCTTGATCATTATGTAGTGTCCTCCCTTGTCTCTTGTAACAGTCTTTATTTTAAAGTCTATTTTGTGTGATATGAGTATTGCTACTCCAGCTTTCTTTTGATTTCCATTTGCATGGAATATATTTTTTCATCTCCTCATTTTTAGTCTGTATGTGTCCCTAGGTCTGAAGTGGGTATCTTGTAGATAGTATATATATATATATATATATATATATATATATGTAGATTTTGTTTTTGTATCCCCTCAGCCATTCTGTATATTTTGGTTGGAGGATTTAATCCATTTACATTTAAGGTTGTTATCAACATGTGTGTTCCTTTTGCCATTTTCTTAATTGTTTTGGGTTTGTTTTTGTAGGTCTTTTTTCTTCCCTTCCTCTTTTGTTCTCTTCTCCTGTGCTTTGATGATCATCTTTAGTGTTGTTTGGGGGTTGCTTTTTCTTGTGTGTATGTGTGTCTATTGCAGTTTTTTGGTTTGCATTTCCCATGAGGTTTTGATATAGCAGTCTATATATATACAAGGTTGTTTTAAATTGCTGGTCTCTTAATTTCAAATGCAATTTCCATTTCCTGCATTTTTACTCTCCTCTTCTCATGGTTGCTGGTTTTGATGTCATATTTGTGTGTGGGTAATTTCCTGCTTTTACTGTATATTTGCCTTTACCAGTGATCTTTCTCATTTGTGATTTTCTTGTTTCTAGTTGTGGATTCTTCTTCTTCTTCTTCTTCTCCTCCTCCTCCTCCTCCTCCTCCTTCTCCTTCTCCTTCTTCTTTCTTCTTTTTTTTTTCCTGCCTAGAGAACTTCCTATAGTATTTGTTTTAAAACTGGTTTGATGGTGCTGAATTCTTTAGCTTTTGCTGGTCTATAAAGCCTTTGACTTATCCATCAAATCTGAATGAGAACCTTGCTGGGTAGAGTATTCTTGGTTATAGGGTTTCCCCTTTCATCACTTTAAATATACCCTGTCATTCCCTTCTGGCCTGCAGATTTTCTGCTAAGAAATCAGCTGATAATCTTGTGGACATTCCCTTGTATGATATTCCCTTGTACTTTCCCTTGTTGCTTTAAATATTTCTTCTTTGTATTTAATTTTTGTTAGTATTATTAATATGTGTCTCGGCATGTTTCTCCTTGGGTTCATCCTGGTTGAGACTCTCTGCACTTCTTGGACTTTGATGACTATTTCCTTTCCCATGTCAGAGAAGTTTTCAACTATAATCTCTTCAAATATTTTTTCAGGTCGTTTCTTTTTTTCTTCTTCTGGTACCCTGATAATTCAAATGTTGGTGCATTTAATATCTAGAGGTCTCTGACACTGTCTTCATTTCTTTTTATTCTTTTTTCTTTATTCTGTTCCATGACAGTAATTTCCAGCATTCTGTCTTCCAGGTCACTTATTCATTCTTATGCCTCAGCTATTCTGCTGTTGATTCCTTCTAGTGTATTTTTCATTTCAGTTATTGTATTGTTCATTTCTGTTTGCTTGTTTGTTCTTTAGCTTTAATAGGTCTTTGTTAAATATTTCTTGTATCTTCTAAATCCATGCCTCAATTCAATTTCTGAGATCTTGGATCATCTTTACTATCTTCATTTTCAGATAGATTGCCTATCTCCTCTTCATTTAGTTGTTCTTGTATGTTTTTATCTTCCTCTTTCATCTGCAACATATTTATCTGTCATCTCATTTTGTCTAACTTACTGTGTTTGTGGTCTCCTTTCCACAGGCTGCAAGATTCCTCTCTCTTCTGGTGTCTGCTCCTTGGTGGGTAAGGTTGGTCCAGAAGTTTGTACTGTTACCCCTTTGATAAAGGGTTTGACTAGTGTGTTGACAACAGCCTACCCTGAATATTGAGTGAGGCCTCCCCCTTGCTCTGTGGTTGTCACTACCCTGTCATGGATGGGGTCTTCTCCCTAGGTGATAGTGTAGAGGCCCCCAGATCTGTTTTTTAGCTGTATTTCTGATCTGTGGTGCAAGGTAGGTGGTTTTGGAGCACTCCCACTGGAAGAGAAGCCACTGAGTATTCCTCCTCTGGAGCTATTCACCTGTAAATGTGCTCTGTGTGTCCCCTTTCACCCATTGTGCATGCTTACAAAGTACACTGTTGTTGGCAGTGCTCTTGCTCCCACCTAAACTGTGGATATGCTAGCAATCAGCACTGGTGACTCTCAGGCATTGTTTTCACCAGGCCACTGGCACAAATCCACTGAGGTCACATCCCAGGACTGCAGCAGTCATGCACCTGGACCTGCTGTGAGAGCTATGGAGGCAGCTCAGACTCTGGTGTGGCCCAATCCCCACACATATGTGCACTCAAAGCCTACAGCTGCTAAAGACAGGCCCATCTCAGTTGCAGGAGCACTTGTCCATTCAGATGTTTCACAGGTGCTGAACTGAGGAAACCATCAGTGGATGTGTAAAAACTCCCTGACTCATGCAGTTGCAAGGAGAGATTTCAGCTCTTCTTCCTTAGTCACATGGCCCCTGGTGCTCAAATGTGATTTCAGCCCCACCTCTGTGTGTATTCCTCCCACAGGAGTCTGCTCCAGAGCCGGAGCACACAAGTCAGGTGGGAAAGGGCTAAAGTGGCAATCAGAGCAAGTGGTCTGCGCAGGCAGATTGGAATATATGAGCCCATCTGATCATGAGCTGGGTGAACGGATCACCCAGGTACAGGGGTGGCAGAGGAGGCCATGGTGAGGGCATGTGAGCTGGTTCTGGCAGAGCCCTCCCTAGTGCCCATGGAGGCAGGGGCCAGTGTGTGAGGAGAGAGGCTGCAATGGTGGGCCCACCCTTTGTGCATCATTCAGCAATGGTGCTTCAATTCTATGGCAGTCCAGACTTCCCCCATGAGCATTCCTGGGTGCAAACTCCTCACTCCTATCCCCTCAGACTTTCTCCTCACAGTCAACAGTAGTCCCTTTCCTGGGTCTGCTTTCCAAACCCCATGTTCCAGCACCCAGGCCCTATGCACATCTGTGGACACCCATCTCAGGCTGGGGCATGCAGGGCTGTGGCACGGACCATCTGTGTAGGTCTCACCCTGTTCCGCCTGCCACAGACCAGTTGTTGGGCTCTCATCCCTCCAAGCCCCCAAAGTTCCCCTTCTGTCTCAGTTGATCTCCCCACTGGTGACGGGGCTTCCCCTGATGCAGGAACCTCTCCTCACCTTCAGCTTTCCACAGGGAGCAGGTGCCATCCTGTTTCCTCTCCTCTTCCTTTTCCCTTCTTCTTTCTTGCATTCTACCCAGTTATGTGCTAGTGTTCAGCAGGTGCTCTGTGAGAATTTTTCCATTCGTAGATGTATTCTTGATGCTTTTGTGGAGAGATATGAATTCCATGTCCTCCTACTCCTCTGTGCTCTTGAGGATCTATCCTGTACATTTTAGATATAGTATTTTTCTACTGTCAAATGATTTTATCAAGGTTAATTTGTAAAAAAGCTCTACTTAAATGGCTTAAACAAAGAATTCTCAGAAATATAATAGAAACTAACCCAAATAAATCTCAGGATCACATGAAATATTCAGTATTAAATATTCACAAGAAAATATTCAGTATTAAAGCTAATTTAAGTTTTTGGTCTAATTAACATAGACAAGTCTTTAGAGTGATCAACATTAAGTTTAACACTTTTATTGTACCAAAGTTTACTAATAGTCAAGTAGGTTCATGTTATCTCTGTTATAAAATTTATCATCAAGAAAAATGACTTCATATGAAATATTGATAAATAAATTAAATGTAAATGGGATTAGAGTTCTTAGGTGAACTCTTTAAAAAATAATTATGTTTTATAATGTTTACTTAAAAATAACTTCCCAAATCTCTTGGTAACTCACACCCTTCGATTTTTGCTAAGTAAATTTAAATAATGAGTTAGTTAAATTGAATACCTAGATTATTCTCAAATATCATTGAATATCTAGATTATTCTCAAATAAGGTAAGATACTGAAACATTAATTAATGAACACAGACTTCCTTTAACAGAGAAACTGAAAATGTTTGGAACAATTAATAAACATGTTTGGAGCCACACTAAGAAATTTTCTGAGAAAGAAAGTGTTCCTATAAATTATGAAACGTATTTTAAGTTTGTTAATCTACAGAATGCTAAAATGTATAATTGCTTAGTTTTTAGCTCTCACTAGAAAATAAGGTTTCTAAGAGTGGGGTCAGCAGCTTGGGCCTCAGACTTTCAGAAGCTCAAACATGACCTGACACCTGGATCAGGTCATGTTTCCAGAGTTGGAACCTGAGAACCCTAAAGTTGAGAAATGAAGGAAGAAGTGTGTTCCATGCTGTAGGGCTGCATGGCCAGGGAGTTTTCTTGCTTCTTAGGGCCAAGAAACTGAGCCAGAGCCCTCAGGGTTACTCCTTCAATGCCTAAGGACTTAAGTCTCAGAGGAGTCTTGAGCTGGGGCTATGCAATCTCTACAAAGTCCAGGGGTGGAAGACATCATAGAGACCTTGGGGATGCAACTGGTGAGTTTGGAAGTGCTAGTATCTGTGATCTTAGGAGACTGTTCTCACATCCTGACACCACTGGACCTGGAACTGCCTGTCCTTGAGTTCCTCTGAGTGAAGGATTGTACGGATGGTAATGCATGTCTGAGGCCCTCAGCCCCAAAAAGTTAGGGCCAAAACGTTAAGGCCAAGTCTCTGTTCCCAGAAGAAGCAGCTACATTTGAGTACAGAAGAACTTCTGGAATAGCATTGCCTTGGGTACTCTCCTGCTGCCTGCCTGGGCTGGTTCAAGATGTGTGCATAGCCAGCAGCTGAGCAAAGTGCAAAAAAGCAGGTGCATTTCCTGGCTGCGCTGGGTCTCAGCCTGGACTTGGGGAAGGCCTTCAGCTAGGCTGAGGAGCCACAGTGCCCCTTGTAGGGCTCCCTACCTCCTCAGCTTCCCTTGTGAACCAGTCACCCAGGGCAGCTCCTGATTCCACCCTTCTCTTCTTCTCACTACCTCCAGGACTCCCACCACTCTTCCAGCTTCAAGCCACAGCCCTTGCACCTGGAGCATGGGCACTCTGGCGACCTGGAGCCCAAAAAGGAAGAGCTCTAACTGGTGTCAGTTGCCCCAGGCTGAGGGCCATGCTTTGCTCTCTACCTGCACTGAGGGGTGCTCCGTCTTGGACTGCTGACCAAGCTGCAACCCTACCGTTTGGAGCCACAGCCACATAATAGGCGTCATCTGGGTCTCTTGGCCTGGGTCCCATGATGCATTGGAACACTCTTACTTCTTGCTCTGCCTGCTTGTGGGCCTGATGCCGAAGGAGCTGTACCATGCATGCCCCTTCTTTGATCCTTGTTTCTGGTGTGAAAGGGCCCAGATTTCCCATTTCGGTTGAATTTGTTTAAAAAATTTTTTTGTAGAAGGTGTTCTGTCTCCTGCCAATATAAGGTGTCTGATGACTTGAAATGCCAGAGTAATCCACAGGTGTTGACTGTGAGCTCAAGAGCAGGTCACATCCTGCAACCCCCTTTGCGTATGCAGAGCACACAACAGCTGCTAGTCTCAACTGGCCATTAGCAGTCCGAGAAGCTGGAATCTTAGTGGCTAGACACTAAGCACTGGTGGGGATGGAAGGGAAGCTTTCCATCCCTTTGAGAGCCACAGTAGGGTAGACAGTGGTGACTTAATGGTCGATGACCTGTGGGCAGCTTGTAAATGCTACTCATAACTAGATGGGTGCCCTAGATACTAGACTGTAGGCATCAGGTCTGGATTGCCTTTACTCAACGGTTGGTAGGTGGGAACACCAAAAACAGGTGGCCATGAAGGAGCAGAGTAAGTGGGCATCCTGATGAGGACTTGATTCCTTCATACCTTGGTCAGACTTTGGTAATTTGTGTTTTATTTTATTTTTATATTTTCTGGCACATGTCTTGTGCAATCAATTTGTTTTTGAATGCTGGTCTTTAAGGAGGGATGGTTTCACTGTTGCTCTATAGAACAACATGGCATCCTACAAACTATGGGCCCACTTCTGACCACAGCCTGTTCTGGTAGGAACAGCAAGCTAAGAATATTTTTAAAAATATATTTTTAAATGTAAAAATTTGACCCTATTTTGTATTGTGTGGCATTCAAATTTCAGTGTCTATAAAAAAAGGTCTTTTTAAGATTTATTTTATTATTTGTTTATTTTTACTTTTGGTGGTGTTTGGTCTTCATTGCTGCACTTGGGCTTTCTCTAGCTGTGGAGAGCGGTGGCTACTCTTTGCTGCAGTGCGTGGGTTTCTCATCTCATTGGCTTCTCTTGTTGCAGAGCACAGGCTCTAGATGCATGGGCTTCAGTAGCTGTGGGCTTCAGTAGGTGCGTGGGTTCAGTAGTTGCAGCTCATGGTCTCTAGAGCACAGGTTCTGTAGTTGTGGCCCACGGGCTTAGTTACTCCGCAACATGTGGGATCTTCCTGGACCAGGGCTCGAACCTGTGTCCCCTGCATTGGCAGGTGGATTCTTAACTACTGCGCCACCAGGGAAGCCCCTATTTAAAAAGTTTTATTGGAACACAGCCATACTCCTTCAGTTACATTGTATCTGTGGCTGCTTTCCTACTACAGTGGCAGAAATAAGTAGACGCAACAGAGGTTTTATGGCGAAGTCTAAAGTATTTATTATCTGACGCTTTAGGAAAGCTTGCCAGCTAGAAAAGTTGTATTTTTTCATATTAAAATTGACATTAAGTAAAACTGAGAGTTTTACTTAAATTGCATGTAACATTTTAGTGAATTTTGCCTTTTGAAATAAAGCTCTTTTGGGTAAACATAAAAATGGTTACATGTAAAACTCAATAACCTCAGCATAAACACTAAAATACCAAATGTGCAATTATTACTGCATTGAAGAGGGGAACCCACATGCCATCTTCTATCATCTAAGAAATAATCACAAATCAATGTTCTTGAAATCTATCATCTCTCTGAATTAGCTTCAACTATAAAAATTGCTACACACTTCAGAGCTTCAAAATGGGGTGTGATATGCCGAGAGCAGCTCGGCAACTTGGGGCAAATGATGGGTGTTGCAAAGCATAAAGAAACACAAAGACAGACAAGAGAAAGATGGGACCGGAGGACTCAAGACCTCTAGGATCAAGAGCCCTGATGATTTATCCCACGTTGCTTTTATTGAGCTCTTGGCATTCAGGAAGTGAGATAGCATAAGGTTCCCATGCTCCCAGTTACGTCCCACAATTAATGTTTTCTTTGAAGTAACCAATTTTCTCTTTGTACAAAGGGCCTCACATGACTGGGGGCAGTGGTCTTCGCAAGAACAGCAGAAGAAAAATCTGTGCGTGCTCAAACAGCTTTCTAACTTGCGCTGACCCGGCATTCCTGTCTGTACCCCTCTCTCCTCCGCTTCACAAGCAGGACGTCCTGCCCCCAGGTGCTCAGCCTATGTACTTTACTTTTAGCCATATTTTCTGTTACATTCTCAAGGCTTCAGAAAAACACCTGAATGTTTTCCCACAGTTATAAGCCATAAGAATATTTAGTTTGAACTTTGGTTTGAAGACATCTGTTTTGACTGTGGAACACTTTGCAAAGCTAATTGAACAAAGAAATGTTTTAAAATAATAATTAATTGATAGAAAACAATCCAGAATTAATGAGTTCTAATTTACACTTGGAGTAAAGTTATAAAACTAGTCACACTGATGAAATAATAAATGCGTAATTTACATATGCTTATAAAACTTTTTAACAGTCAGGCTTCTCTGGTGGTGCAGTGGTTAAGAATCCGCCTGCCAATGTAGGGGACATGGGTTCAAGCCCTGGTCTGGGAAGATCCCACATGCTGCAGAGCAAATAAGCCCATAAGCCACAACTACTGACCCTGTACTCTAGAGCCCACAAGCCACAACTGTTGAGCCCACGTGCCACAACTACTGATGCCCGCATGCCTAGAGCCCACGCTCCGCAACAAGAGAAGCCACCACAATGAGAAGGCAGCACACCGCAATGAAGAGTAGCCCCTGCTCTCCACAACTAGAGGAAGCCTGCAGCAACGAAGACCCAACACAGCCAATAAATAAATTTATTTAAAAAAAACTTTATAACAATAAAAATAACCAATTATTAGAATTATATCATTTGTTAATAAATACAAAGCATTCCCATACAACTACCAGGTATTGTTATATCTGGTATGCCATTTCTCCCTTAAAAGTGAATTACTGCACACTGACAACACAAAGAAAATACATTTTGTATTTTTTATATATTTCTAAATATACTTCATTTTAGGAAAATCAGTAATGTATAGAACCTATAGTACATTTTGGGATATGCTAATTTATACATCAATAATGTGTTATTTGGCTTATATAATGTTAAATTAGGATGAAATTAGGGGCCTAATATAATGATCAAAATAGAGATCTTTTTCTCTAGTATTCTTTAAAATGGTACTCCATAGTGGCAGGGCTGGTGGAGTAGGAAGACACTGAGCTCACTTCCTCCCACGGGCACACTAAAATTACAGGTATTTACAGAGAAACTATTAATGAGAAAAACAGGAAGAGTAGCAGAAAAGATCTCTACAACTTCTACAACTATAGATATAAAGAAGGAACCACGACGAGAGAGGTGGGAGGGGCACAGATGCGGTAGAGTTGAGATGCATAACCTCCAGTCGGCAGCCCACAAATGGGAGGATAGTGACAGTTACAGAGGTCCTCTTCAAGGATCAAGGTGTCTGAGCCCCACAGGGTTTCCTCAGGTCTGGGGTCCTGCACCAGGAAGACAAGCCCCCAGAACGTCTGGATTCGAAGGTCACTGAGGTTTATTTTGGGGGAGAGCCAAAGGGCTGTGGGAAATAGAGACTATTCTTTAAAAGTACACACAATATTTCACATGCTTCTGGACCCAGGGCAGAAACAGTCATTTGAAAGGAGCCAGGGTCAGACTGACCTTTGGATCTTGGAGCGCCTCTCAGAGAGGAAGGAGGCAGGCTCCCCTGGGGACATAGACATGGGAAGCAGCCGTTTTGGGGAGCTTATTTTACCACATGGACACTGTTGGTAGCAAGCACCATTTTGGAGTCCTCCCCCAAGCTTATTAGCCTCAGGACCTGGCCCTACCCGCCAGTTATTCAGCATCAGTAATGGGGCACTCTTTCCTACCTCAGGCCAAGCCACTAGCCAGGCAGGGACACAGCCCCAGTTGCCTGAAGACCTCCTGAGCCCACTGCTGCCCTGGAACATGGCTCCATCCTCCAATGAGCCTGGGACATGGCCCCAAACACCAGTGCACAGGCAATAGATCCTGGGCCCCCAGGGCAATGTAGTTAGAGACCTTGTGGTTAGCTCTGCCCACCAGTGTGCCAACATCAGCTCAAGGATCACCATGCTCTTCAGCCAGAGACCCACTAGCCTCAGGACCCATCTCCTACCTGTGGGCAGGCACCAGCTCTGGGACCCCCTTGGCCACAGCACCACTCACCTGGAAGCCGAAACCAGCTCCAAGATATCTTGGACCCCTCAGTCAGTTTCACTGAGATCCAGCCCCACTCACCAGTGGGCCGAAATCAGCTTTTGGACACCCCAGACTCAACAGCCAGCCATGTGAGGAACTGGTCCTACAAGCCAGCAGGCCAACACTAGATCTGGGACCCCTGACCTCACAACTACCCACTCCAGAACTTGACTCACCCACCAGCCTACCAGCACAAGCCCCAGGACCCCTGGGTACCCACCAACCAGTGGCGGATTGCCTCCACCCAAGGCAGGGTCTGGTAATCAACCAGCCTGGAGGCCAACCGTACCTTTCCTAGCAGACCATAAATAGCTGTCATCCTGTCACAATTGAAGGACCCAGGCAGCCCAACTAGGGGGCAGCCCTTGGGCATACAGCTCCAGTGACCAGAGGGGAGTGTGCTGCTGGGGGGCAAAGGACATCTCTTAAAAAGGCCACGTCTCCAAAGTCACAAAACAAAACCACCCTCCCAGATACATAGAAATAAAAACAGCAAATTAGTTAAAATGAGGTGACAAAGGAATGGATTGCAAACAAAGGAACAAGATAAAACCTCAGAAGAACTAAGTGAAGCTGAGATAGGCAATCTACCCTATAATAGATAGTTCAAGGTAATGGTCACAAAGATGTTCAAAGAACTCAGAAGCATGGATAAATAGAATGAAAAAGAGTTACAAAATAAAAGAAGAGCCAAACAGATGAACAATACAATAATGGAGATGAAAAATACAATAGCAGGAATCAACAGGCGATTAAATGATACAGAGAAATGGGTCAGCAAGCTGGAAGATAGAGTAGTGGAAATCACTAAAGCTGAACAGAAGAAAGGAAAAAGAAAGAACTGAAGACACTTTAAGAGACTGCTGGGACAACATCCGACACACTAAGATTCACATTATAGGGGTTTCAGAAGGAGAAGAGAAGAAGGGGCAGAGAACATAGTGGAAGACATAACAGCTGAAAGTGTCCCTAACCCAAGAAAGGAAACAGACATGCAGGTCCAGGAAGCACAGAGTTTCAAGCAGGATCAACCCAAACTGGACAATACCAAGACACATTGTAATGAAAACGGCAGAAATTAAAGATAAAGAAAGGATGTTAAAAGAAGCAAGGAAAAAAGCAAAAAGTAACATACAAAGGACTCCCACAGGGCTATCAGCTGACTTTTCAGCAGAAACTATGCTGGCCAGGATGGAGTGTCATGATATATTTAAAGTGATGAAAGGGAAAAACCTATGCCCAAGAATACTCTACTTGGCAAGACTCTCATTCAGCTTTGATGGAGAGATCAAAAGCTTTACAGACAAGCAAAAGCTAAAAGAGTTCAGCACCACCAAACTAGCTTTACAAGACATGTTAAAGAGACTTCTCTAAGCAGAAAAGAAAAGGCCAAAACTGGAAACGGGAAAATTACAAAAGGAAAAATCTCATTGGTAAAGGCAAATATACAGTAAAAGTTGTAAACTGGCTATGTTACAAAACTAGTAGAAAAGTTAAAATAGAAAAGCAGTAAAATTATCTATATCTACAATAAGTAGTTAAGGAATTCACAAAACAAAAAGATGTAGAATATTATGTCAAAAACAGTAAACTTTGACAGGGGGCAGTAAAAATGCAGTTGTTAAAATGCATTTGAACTTAAGAGATCAGTAACAACATAATCACAGATATAATATGGTAAATAACTATGTAATAACTTTTTATGTTGTATAGACTTATTTTGGTGATAATTTTGAAATGCATAGAAATAGAAAATTATTATGTTGTGTAACAAGACCTAACACAGTGTTGTGGGTCAGTTATACTTCAAAAACAAACAATCAAAAAAACTCACAGAAAAAGAAATTGGATTTGTGGTTACCAGAGGCAGGGAGTTGGGAGGGTGGGGGAATTGGATGAAGGCAGTCAAAAAGTACAAACTTCTAGTTAGAAGATTAATAAGTACTAGAGGTATAGTGTACAACACAGTAAATATATTTAACACTATTGTAGTTTATACAGGAAAGTTAAGTGAGTAAATACCGAGTTCTCATCACAAGAAAAAAATCTATATCTTTAATTTTGTATCTATATTTTGAATGCTCGCTAAACTTATTGTGATAATACTTTCATAGTGTATGTAAGTCAAATCATTATACTGTACACTTTAAACTTATACAGGGCTGTACATCAATTATTATCTCAATAAAACTGGAAGAAAATAAAGAAAGAAAGAAAGAAAGAAAGAAAGAAAGAAAGAAAGAAAGAAAGAAAGAAAGAAAGAAAGAAAGAAAGAAAATATTACCACACTGATTCTCAAATAAAATGGATGATAAATGGAATTTTAAGAGGCATGTACACCAGTTTTTCTATTCTAATAAAAACCATTATTGATTTTCAAAAGTGTATTTTGGGATTCAAACAACAAATTTTAAAAGTACTTATTTCATAATTTTGTGAACAGCTACCTTGGTTTTAAGGAACAGAAATCTAGCTTTTCTCTTCCCAAATCTTACAGAATAGCTTTCTAAAGATTTGGAATTTTGTCATATATATACATGTATATATAACTATAAAAAGAGTTTTATTTTTGGTTCACTAAAAGTGTATAATGTATATTGAGCAGAAAGCACAGATTCTCTAAATTAGAAATAAAATTTGCTTAAAATTTTTCTGTATTTTGGAGAATCTCATATATAAAACTATTTTCTATCTATAGTTATTTAAAATTTATTACATAGACTACAAAAAGAACAAATAAACAAAAACCATTTTTCTCACATGGATCTAAATGGTTAACCTAATGGAAGGAAATGCTTGTGTTAAGGGGTATTCCTTGATTAGATTTATCTTTATTGGCGTCTAGGTTAAAAGCCAACAAGATTAAAATCAACAAGATTAAAACCAACAAGATTATTAAACCCATTAGAATGGAGCCCACAGACAATTCCCTGCCTGATTCTAGAGAGAGAATAAAGCTCTGGGGTCAGGA
Organism: Hippopotamus amphibius kiboko; assembly: GCF_030028045.1. Classification (NCBI taxonomy): domain Eukaryota; kingdom Metazoa; phylum Chordata; class Mammalia; order Artiodactyla; family Hippopotamidae; genus Hippopotamus; species Hippopotamus amphibius. The sequence continues at coordinate 49,107,645 of NC_080196.1, forward strand.
GAGTGGTGACTGCATATTCAATAAAGACAGAAACTCAATTTTCCCATTTATTTTGTTTCTGGTCATTACTGGAGAAAATTTTCCCCAGGAGGAACCAAAGTTGTTTATTATGTCAAGGAATTTGTAATGTAAAGATGGTCATTTAATTTGATTAAGGATGTTTTGGTCACAGGCCATCTGAGGTCAGTTTCAGTTGTGTTCATGGAGTTTCCGTGGATTTACAGTTCATATGTAATAGTATAGAGAAACTTGACTTGTGAGTCTGCTGTTGACTTTCCTGCAATTTGTCCAGTAGGAAATACAGGAAATAAAGGGAAAAATCCAGATGAATAGGGATGTAGTGAAAAATTAGATGTGTTGCCTGTAGTTTTTATTCAAGACAACAGGCAGGGGAGAGTTACTTAGGTAGTACTTTAAGAAGGACTTGCTGAAGGATTGACATTTAACCTGAAACTGAAGCAGTATAAATGTAGCTGGAAGTATGTACCTGGAGATAAGAGTGGAAATGAACAAAGATAATAGCACTCATTGTAGAGATAAAATCAATGCTTGATTGTATTTGTGTGGTTCTGAGGGTTTATGTCAATGTCTGAACTCTGAATTTAGTGGAATCACTAAGATTGAAGACTAGAGAAGTAGCTTTTATTTGGAGAGGAAATTACTGGCTTCAGTTTCATATACATTTCATTTTATGTACCTGTTTCACATGCAAGTACAGATGATACTTCCAAAATGAAATCTAGACCTGAGTTTTTAGACATTGTTTATTGTAGAGGTAACAGTGGAAGATTAAATAATCACATGAGATTTTGAAGAGTGTATAGGAAAAGAGAAGAGGGGCTAAGATGGAGCCTTGAGATGTTCAAATAATATCGTTTGAGGAGGACCTTTTCACAGGACACTGGGAAGAACTGATTAATTTCAAGGCAGTGGGGAATTTGTGTTATCAGAGGATCTTAGGAAATACAGTTTCTGAAGGAGGTCATAGTCCCGTTCTGCTTTGGTTCTAAACAAAAGACTGAGAAACATTCACTGAATTTAATTAAGGAGAGATGACTGTAATGTTATCAAGATTGACAAATATGGGGCTTCCTAGGTGGCGCAGTGGTTAAGAATCCGCCTGCCAACGCAGGGGACACAGGTTCAATCCCTGCTCCAGGAAGATCCCACATGCCGCGGAGCAACTAACCCCTTGTGCCAAAAAAAACCAAAAACAAACAAGATTGACAAATATGCAGATCTATATTAACATGGAGATTACCCTTAGTAAGTCAAATTGTGGGAGGGAAGTTCAGAGATTATAACTAACCATGCACTTGCTCTTTCAGTTTACTTTTAAAGGAGAAAATACATTTTGCAGGAACTAGAGATAAATTGGTTCAGGTGTTTTTTTTAAGAATGAAGAAACTGAAAAAGTTTAAAAGGAATGCATTGGGAAGAATGGGGAGTTTGTTGATAAAATAGCTTTTGGTTACAACCAATAATAAAACATTCTCCAGAGAGCAGGAGAGAAGGGGATATATTTGAGAAAATGGATTTATTCAGGGGTAGAAATGACTTTGAATTTAAACAGGAGAGGTGTCATCAATGGGTGAAAATGCATGAATATTTGTAGATTTCATGGCAGAGACTTGAAATATTTTTTTCAAATTATGTAATTCATCCCTGTAGTAGGTGTTGATCCCATTGTTGAAAGTTAGGGGAGGGTTGAGAATTTCAGGGATTCAAGAAACAAGGGGAGTATGTGAAGTATACACAAAGCATGAGAAAATGCTTTATCATCACATGCTAGCAGGAGTTTTAAAACCCAATGGGAGATATGTATGACAGATGCAGCCATAAAAGGGGAGAAATTTGCTGTCATCTGTGATTGGGGTCTTGAACATCAGATGTGCTGAGAAGTCAGAGGGGCCTGAGAACTGTTTGTGTGGGTGAAACTGATCCATAACACTCAGAAGACGTGTGGCTGATTTGGGAGGTTGGGTCAGTGCACTGGAGCTGCAGGGAATGGTTTCATGGAAGACAATTTTTCCACAGACCTGGGTGGGTGGTGGTTTGGGGATGACTCAAGCTCATTGCATTTATTGTGTACTTTATTTCTATCATTATTACACTGTAACATATAATAAAATAATTATACAACTCCCCATAATGCAGAATCAGTGGGAGCCTTGAGGTTGTTTTCCTGCACCTGGATGGTCCCATCTGGGGGTGATGAGAGACTGTGACACCCACAGTGTGTTGCTTATGTCCAGTCTACTCCATAATCTCATTTTGGTTACTATCACTGCAGAAAACCCTGCTTCACAAAGATGGGATGTTGGAAATGGAAGCAGGCTTTTCAGTGCTTTTGTGACAATCTCAGGATATTCCGCATTGATTTTAATTCAGAATGTATGGAGATTTGAAGTTATCTCAAACATACTTTTAAGGCCACCGTCATTTGGGATCTCAAGCAGTTGATCCTGTTCTAGCACAGACAAAGTTGATTCACCTTGCTTATTCACAAATGGGTCAGGGGTCCATTCCTTCCTAGTTTGGGGGTCTTTTGTGTTTGGGAAGTAATGCGCAAACTCTTTTGAAAGCTGAGATAGGTGATCATGCACCAGCTGGGAGAAAGAAGGACCTGGCTTAATCTCTTCCAAAATCTCTGCTAATGTTTGAAACATGTCAAAAATCCCCATGTTCACTCATCGCCCCTGTAATTCCAGTTTGGCTTTGAATGCAGCCACTTTATCTGCCAACCTGAACACAGTTGTCATTCTCCCCTGAAATGACAGATTGAGTTTATTGAGCAGGTTGAATATGTCATGCAAGTAAGCAAGTTTTGTGACTTGTGTCACTGAAATGTGCTCCCAGTGGTGACTATTTTTCTAAAAGAAATCTCTGGAGCAGCTCTCATAACTCAAAAACTCTGGCTGCTGATCTACCTTTAGAAAGCCACCTCACTTCTGTGTGTAAGAGAAGACGTGTGTGCTCCATGTCCATCTCTTTGCAGAGCTGTGTGAACAGACGTGAGTTAAGGGCATGTATTTTAATGTGGTTGATAATTTTATTCACATGCTATAAAACATTGTTAAATTCAGGTGACATTTTCCAGCTAGCCAGCACTTCTCTATGGATAACACAGTGTGTAGACTCACATTCAGAAGTGATCTCTTTGACCCAAGTAATGAAACAGAAAGCCATCAAGTCATGGCAACCACTCCATCTGTGCATATAGCGACACAAAATGACCAACTCAGTTTCCCTGATATGTAATCATTGAAAGACTTGAATAGTTCTGCAGCTGAGGTATTGGTTGGCAACTAAAGTGCACATAACATATCCTCATGCACATCCTCCCGAAAAATATATCACACAAAAACAAGCATTGTTGCCTTGTTGTCAACATTGATAGACTCCTCAACCTGGATTGTGAATCACCATGACTCATTAATCCTCGCTAACATTTGTGCCTCAATAGCCTCTATTTCATCAATTCATCTAGGTATGGTAATAGCCGAAAGAGGAACACGTGCCACCTATTGAATGGCAGGCTCCCTATTTGTTCATGACAAATGTCCTTAGCAGCAGGCAGGATCAACTCTTCACCAACAGTAAAGGGCTTCTTAGCTTTAGCAATGTGGTTCCCACTCAAAGTGATGCTCTCAGTGCAGACACATTTGATGAAGTGGTGGCTTTCAATAATTGCTTCTGCTGTTCGTGTTCATATTTTTTTCTTTTGCAAAATGCCAAAGGCTTTTGTTTTAATGCAGTGTGCTTGGTCTCCATGTGGCAAAGCAGTTTTGAAGCTTTCATGACTTCATTGGATTGCTGGTTGCCACATATTATTCTAAGCAGGCTTGGAGAATGTGAATCACCTGTTGCAATGAACCTGTAATTTAAGTAGGACTCTTGATATTTTCTTTCAAATGCAGCTTTCTTTTTGTTGGCAGCCTTGGACTCTTCTACTGTTTCATCACTGGGTCTTTCCCCCTTTTCAAAGCAGCAAAGAAGCTTTCCAGCAGCATTTGTTTCTATTCATTTTCACTAGGGTTTGCTTGTGGGCTTAGCAAAACTGTGACTGAGTGGACCATGCGCAGACTAAAATAACTGTCGGATTCTGACCTAAAGCCTGCCACCAGATGCAGCTTAATTATCACTTGCACCCACTGATAGGGTTTTGATACAACTCGGCAAGCAATTGATTTATTATGGTCTCTGTGCAGTCAGGCCTCTCTACTCGTGATAATCTGTATTTGCAGCCTCTCCCCAGCGCTAGCATCACCACCTCAGCTCCACCTCAGATCATCAAGTGTTAGATTCTCATAAGGAGTGCACAACCTAGATCCCTCACACGCGCAGTTCACAGCAGGGCTCACACTCCTGTGAGAACCTAAGGCCACTGCTGACTTGACAGGAGGCGGAGCTCAGGTGGTGAGGCGAGCGATGGGGAGTGGCTGTAAATAGAGATGCTGCTTTTCTTGCTTGTCCGCCACTCACCTGCTGCTGCGTGGCCCGGCTTCTAACAGGTCACAGACTGGTCTGTGGCCCAGGGGTTGGGGACCCCTGCGTTGGAGGATTCCTGTGTGGGAGCACCTGGTCAAGGGAGTCATTGTGTGAAGAGGCTGGAGGGGAAGGGCTGCGATAAGAGGGAGGATTCCAATTACTGATCTGATTTATCCAGGTAAATCTTGAGTCTGGGGTCCACCCCTCAACACCAGCATGTGGAAGTTCAGGGACTAATTCGGCAGGTGGGGGGGAATCCCTCTTTTTGTAACTCACATTCATTTGTTCCAAACTCCATTAAGGCTGTGACTTCACAGAACAAATGGAAGAGATTTTCATTAAAAAGAAAAAAAATACAGCCCTTAGGCTCAGTAGAGAAAAATTCCCTAATTTACCATGTTAATGACAACAAAGGCCTCGGGCATGTGGTGAACACAGGTGACAGCAATAAGCAAGAGAAGTTTTAAGACTGGGGGAGCAGATGTGTCTTTGGATGAGTAGAATGTGACAGGTGCTGGGGTGGAGGTTGGTGTTGGGCAAGAAAGAACAATGAGGAAATATTTACTTTCTCTAATTTTAAAAAGATTAAACTTTTTATAAAATGTATTTCGCCCCCTTCGAGTTGGGGGCAAAGGGGCTAAATTGGACTCAGCCTTCCTGAATAGATTCACACGGGGGTTTAGAAGTTCAGCGGAGGAATTTGGGGAAAACCAATTCACTTCATAACACATTTTTTAAAAAGACTACTCCCCAAAGGAAAAACAAACATTTTAACATTTTGATAACTTCACTAATGTCCTGACAGACATTCATGAAAGATTTCAATTTCAGTAGTATATAAATATCCACCTGCTTTCAGAGTCATAGCAAGTGATTCGAGGAGTGTGGGACGTACTTTTCCTCCCATGGGACGATAATTTTTCCAAAGCCAGTGCACCTACGACGAAGGCTTTTATTTTTCATTGACTATTTCTTCTCCTCTTTCTCCTCCTCCTCCTTTCCGCCTTCTTCATTAAAGGATAGGTGACTTACATTATTCTATCAGGTTCAGGTGTACAATTCACTAATTTGATGTTGTAAAATTTTTGTTTGGTCATAATTGTTTTTATTCTTAGTAATTTTTTTAATGGAAGTACGCTTGCTGTGTAATATTACGGAAGTTACAGATGTGCAGTCTAGTGATTCACAATGTCTACAGGTTATGCTCCATTGATCCTTACTATAAAATATTGGCTCTATTCGTCCTGTTGTCCAGCATAGCCTTTCAGCTGATTTCACATCTGATCCACACCTGATACTGTGTGCCTCTTGTGCCCCTCCCCTCTTCCCTCCGCCCACTGGTAACCACTAGTTTGTTCTCTGCATCTGTGAGTCTGCATCTTGTTTGCACCTATGTACTACGTTGTTGTCATTTTTTAGATTCCACGTAGAAGGGATATCATTCAGTGTTTGTCTTTCCTCTGGGACTTATTTCACTCAGCATAAGGAGCCCAAGTCCATCCATGTGGTTCCAATGGCACGGTTTCCTTCTTTTTTTTTCCTGCCTGAGCAGGATTCCATTACTGTGTGTGTGTGGGGTGGGGGGGGTCACATCTTCTTCATCCAGGGCACGCTTCGTGCGGGGAGACCATTATCGTTCTTTTCCTTATCTATGGAGATCATGGTGTGGGCATATGTAAATAGGCATAGGTAAAAAATGATTCATTGTTCTTTCCTAAAAATAAATATGGGTGAAGGAGGACACAGTTATCCCTCTAAGTCTAAAATGCATGGGGATGCTACATTACCAAGTATAGGTCCATCCTTTGATGTAGGGTGAGAAAAAAAAGTTCCTTGGGTGAGATTTCACAAGGTCAAGTGATCTTGAGGCAGTAGAAAAGTCAGCGAGGAGAGGAAAGTTCCCCCATTGACCCTGCCCCAGACACCCTGGAAGCTGCAACTCATCCAGTGGGGTTTGGCCAGGACCCAGGTGGATGAGAATCTACTGACAGATACGAGGGGCAGAGACGGATTTCAGATTGCTTTGCTGTCAGTTGGATGTTCAGCTTATCCCTCAGAAAAATAGAACAGGACACTAAATGTTAGTGATGGGTCTTTATTCAGTGGAATAAGGACATTTTATTTTTAAATTAACATTGAACTTTATATTTCTACTTAGGCATCATTGGAACACTAGTTGATGAGTTTCTTTGCACAACATTATATCTGAATTTCTCCCTTCTTACACAGGTGCAGGCCCACCCCATCCCCACCAACAAAGCATGCAACTTTCTTTTTTCCAAAACCATACTGCTACCATTTCTACTCAAGCCCCCTTCTCCACCTTCCTCTCCCCCTCCTTTTAGAATTCTCCCAGTAGGTCTGCAGGATTCTTTTCTGTGAATCTTTAAAATTGATTTTGTGTGGTTGGTTTGCTCCACTCATTAAATTTTAACTTCTTTTGATCTCTTTGTTGTTGTTGCTGGGTTTTGGTTTTGGGGCTTTGTTGGTTTGTTTGCTTTGTTTTGCTTTTTGTTTTAACTTGAAACATAGTTGATTCACATTCTTTAGTTTCAGGTGGAATGCTCCTCTGATGACGAGGCTGGGAGACAGAATCAAAAGGTTTGATGTCATGGGATTGCCAGGCATTTTGAAGCAATAACCAAAATGTCCACAAATACAATGAAATACTTATTCTGTCACCTGGTGGAATTATTTCCACCTGGGAATTAGGAATTTTAAGCTGATAAGAGCCTATCTTCACAACCATAAGAATTCCACTCCAATATATGAATCGACTGTGATCTCTTAACATGTATATGAGGAGGAACTCACATCCACACACTGTGGTGCCCAGCACATAAGGCCACCTAACCCACCTAAGGGGACATAGTAGATGCTCTGTGCAAATTTCAGGAAAGAATGAAGTCTTATTGTTGCTCAGATCCTGCCTTCCTCAAAACACACTGCCTTCTCCCTTCTTGTCTTTGCTAGGTATTAAGGCTCAGCACAAAAGACTGGTTTTCTGAGACACGGTGGTGATCTTCCTGGGAACAAGCAGTCGGGTTGAGATGTGCTGGTTGGCACTAAGGTATAGGCTGTGCTCTGCTTTCTCTTTCTCTTCCGGCTAAGGGAGGGAAGACCTGGGATCAGCTTCAGCATCACCAGGAAAGTATTTGAAACTGAAAATACATGGGCCCGTGCAACCTGGCAGAATCCTCTTTTCTGAACACGGAGCCCTGGACATCCAAAAGACTGCATTTCTCTTATTGAGGCCACAGGCACTCAGTTCCACCTTATCAGCAGGAGGATGAATTTAATAAATTTAAAATATTAATAAAAAAAATCCTAACAAATGGACCAGTTGTGTTTACATATCAAAATACCTGTGCAATATGGTCTTATTGCATGGATTTATTCATAGTTAAAAGACATTTTAGAAACACAACTGTACAGAGATATTGAAGAACAAAATTTACTGGTGTCTGTAATGCACTCTCCACAGAAACCAAACCCTTGTCATCTACAAAATAAAACTCTTGTCTCAGGACAGGCACATCTTAAAAGATACAGAGCCCTCCCTCCCCCTACACCCCCCCCACTTTCCTCAACAACCCCCCCAATCAACTCAGACTAATTTCCTAGCTCCTTATGTATAATTAAATGCTTATGTTGATTATTTCACTCACTTTATTGCCAAGTTAACTGCATCAAAACCCTTTCCCATACCAGTTTCATTTGTTCCATTTTACATGCACCAGAAAGGTCCACGGTTAGAATAGGCTGTGTTGGTGTGTCTGTCTCCCAGGGCTCCTTCAGCGGAGCACACACCAGAGTTGGCTAAGCCTGGTTCATCGGACACGGCCTGCTCCCTGTGCTTTCAGTGCCTCAGTCCAATAGCCCCTTCCAGGCCACCTGAGGCTGAAAGCCAAGTTGGAGCTACTCTGGGAGCTTCTCACTTCAGTCCAAGAGCTCAGACTCCTCTGAGAGGAAACGCGATGGGACACAGAGACAGTCCATGCCCTCCAGAGCCACTGAAGGGAAGGGAGGAGGGCTTGGGCAGAAGAAGGTCCTCAGTCTCAGGAGGCTGGAGGAAGGGAGCTCTTCCGAACCTGGAGCTCCACCACCCATTGTCCAGTCTATGAAGACCGTGCTAGGGGCTGGCTTGGAAGACGGCTGGGTGGTGGGGGATGGGGCACCATGCAGGCCTGGGCGAGGGGTACCCAATTCTCTCAGTCCACTCCTTCCAATGCTGTGCCTTCTTCCCTCGAAGTCACCTGTGGATTGGGATTCCAGTGCTTCCACATCAGCTTTTCTGGCCTGCAAAACAAACCACGGTACGTGGATGTGCCTCAAGGTCCTGTCCCCACTGGGGAGAATGATGATTGGGGCCCAGAGTCATTCAATGTTTTCAGGTGAGGAAAGTACTGAAGGGCTGTGAACTTGGCCAGAAGAGCCCCTTCCCTCGTCTCAGAGCCATCGACCAACTCCAGGGTCTACGAGGCTTCCCCAGTCACAATTCTGTTGTTTTCATTCTTGCCATGGGCCCCGGCTCCCAGAGGTGCCCTGCTCTCTCCCCCAGTGGTCCTCTAAGAGTAGAACAAGCCCCTTCCCCTGTGTGGACCTGAGGAGGATACAGATCTCTTGTCGCCTTCTCTCTGAGTAATCTGTTGTTGTTGTAGTCGTTGTGTTGTTGTTATTGTTGTTGAGGTGGTAGTGGTTTTAATCAAGCCCCAGGTATCTCTGAACAAGCCTCCTTGTGAATTCTAAAGGGCAAGGGAGTAATGGATAACCTGGTCATTCCTTTTAGGCCTTTTTGCAGGTAGACCAAGGCCTCAGAATTATATCCATACTTAAAGCCTGGTTGCCCATCTTCCATCGAATGCTCCTCTAAGTCTTGGGAATATTCAGACTTCTCTGTGCAGCACCAATCCACGCTGGTGGGGATGGGGGGGCATTGAGGGTGCGGAGCCCACGCAGGGGGAGGCAGGGGTCAGCCCCCGTTGGCTGGACCAGCAGGGGGAGACCCCAGCAGACAGAAGAGGTTCATGGACTACCTGAAGGGCTCAGAGGATATTGTCCTTGCTTGGGTGGGGGGGAACATTCCTGAGGCGCCTCCAGCCTGCATCATTCACAAGAAGCCAATAGTGCAGTGAATGAAGTGGGCGGAAAACCCACAGAGGCACCATCCAGAAAGGACTCTTCCAACACTGTACAAGTGGGAAGTCCTCAGATCTCAGACCCAGTCATCCGTCCCATCCTCTCCAGTAACTTCCTTGTGGAGAGCCACTCCTCAAAGCTCCATAGTAGCCCGCTCAAAGGGAACATGGTGTTCCACGAACACTCCTGACGCATAGTCCTTCCACAAGGCTAGATTATTCACTCTTGTTACACACACAATTTCCTCCACATGACTTTAAGTTTGTCAGTGAATCTGTGAGTAGGGGGGTGCATGTGCATGTCTGCAGGGATGTGCGTGAGAGCTCACTGCAGGGCACCCAGAGACCTCGGCTTCTTCTTATTCTTTTCCTTGGCAGCTCTGGCCCTCCCGGTGAGGCACGGGGCATCGCCTATGTTTACTGGGCCCTGAGGTGGGGTGTCCCTGGTTGGATGGTTGAGCTGGTAGTTCTCCCAGTTCAGGAAGTTTTGTGTTCTTCCCACCTCCATATTTCACCTGACGAATCACAACTGCATAGGCACGCAGGGCAGACTCAACCTCCCGGAGGCTGAAGTCAGGCTTAGCTCGGTCATGTTCTCGGATGCCCCTCCACTGCTGTAAGCTGATTTTTTGTTCCCTGTTCTGTGTCACCTCATCTGCTCTGGCCAAGGGTGATCCTTTCCCTTTATCATCCTGTTGCTTCCTCACCTGCCCCTAGCAGTTATCCATCCAAGGCATGCCCCCAGCCCTGCTTTCCACCCCAGGGGGGTCCAACCAGCCCTCAGACCCAATCCTTTTCTGGCAGTAATGTATCTGTCTTTCCAACTGCCCTCACTCCATTGCTCCAATGTGCCAGAGACTGTTTACCTTGGACACCCTCTCTGCATATGGTTACAGCCCAGCTATATACTTACATTCTCTCATCTGGCTTTTTAAGTGCCAGCAAGAGCTCACTGGACACCATCGGAACCATGATGTTTTCCGAGGCATGTACCTCTTCCTCGTGCCAAATCCATTCCAGGGCACACTGCCTTCCATTAACAAACTGCTTTTTCGGGGCCTCTGCCAGCTTCTCTGGGACAGTTTGAGTAACTGCCCTGGAGGCCTCACTGCACCCATCTCAGCCTCTCCAAGCTCATGGATTTGAACCAAACTCTCTTTTGATCAGCTGAGGGCAATGGAGGCCAGTACCACTCCCTTTGGTACGACACTCACCCATCTCTCAGGACCAACTGACCCATGTTCAACTGCTGTTCATGTGGAACACGTCTCCACGTAGGCCTTCACGTTTCCCACTTGAATATGTGCACCTGTGGCACGCCTGTAGCAGCTCCACTGTGGCCCACACCCTAGGCCTCAAGGCTCCCGGCAGCACAGCAGCCGCAGGTGGTTTCCACAGTGGTGGCGACAGCACGCAGGAGACAGCCAAGGATAACCCTCACATCACCTGCCGCACTCCAGCGCCCTCAGACTGCAGGCTCCGGCTGGGGATGTGCCCAGCACAACAGTACCATCAACGTTCAGGGCCAACTGACCCGGCAGGTGCATTGTCACATACTCCTTCTGACTTGCGTGGTCCCTGCCCTTGCTGTCAACACCAAGCAACGCCTTTTCTGGGTTCTGAGGAGCCTCCAGAGCCTTAACGCAGCGTTTGGCTCATCCTGTGGCACCAGTCCTGCTTCCCCAAAGTGGGCAGCTAGGCACCTGCATTCCACACTGCAGCTTGAGGCCCCTCCACGGAGAGGGAGGGCAGGCAATGAACTCCCTTGAGTCACATTTCCCCTAGCCTTCCCATCCTTCCCAGAGCCAGTCACAGCACACCACCACATTGGAAACGCACCCAGCAGCGGGTCGGTGGTCAGGGGGTGTCGCCCAAGGCCCCTCCCCCACCCCTGCCACCGAAGCAGGAGTTACATGGGCCCTAAAGTAGCTGGAGTTCACTCCCTGTGGACAAAAACTCCAAACAATCAAGAGAAGAGGGTTGGCCCTGCCCAGATAAGAGATAAAAGACCACATATTCCTCATTCTGAAAATCAAGGAGGCCTTCCAAACTACACATGTACAGAAAGGCTCCCTGGAGGTCAAAAAGGGAGGGGTAGCACCCACAGTAAGTGATAGTAACTGCCAATAGGCCTCTTCACTAGAATCCATCTTGGCTAAGAGATGGACGCGCACGCAGAAGAGGACCCTGAGACAGATCAAATATGGACTCAGAACCAGGCAAAGCAAGATGATTGGTCAAAGGAAACCCAGAAGGAGTGCCGTATAAAACGGACTCAAACGACCACAAGGGTGTGACTCTCTCTGAGCCCACCCGTGTGTCTATCCACAAGTACCATACTCTTTTCCTCCTCATAAACACCTTACTTGCTTCACTACTTTCTACCATTTTGCGGAAATTTATTTCTACATAGCTGATGGGCCATGGCCACTGGTCTCCAGTGGTCTAGTGACTAGGATTCAGCATTCTCACTGCCACCGCCCAACTTCAATCTCTGGCCAGGAATCAAAATCCTGCTTCAGGTTACCGCAGGCCAAGGCCACCCAAGATCACCACCACCTCCTTGGAGATGGAGGGAGAAGTGAGTGGTGGAGGTAGGGCAGGTGGAGGGGTCAGAAGAGACAGGAAGGCAAAATCTGTCAGTCCACCAGCACAGCCAGACCACGAAACAGACGCCCCCGGGCAGACTGCACACACCACCCCTGTTTTCCTCTTTACAGCCCTCTTGAATGCCTTCTGCAAAGTTCTCCTCAACTTTCCGTGATGCTACGTGTTGAGTACCTGCTGACATTGAGCCTTAGATAGAGTTTACCACCCACTTTGGGCTGTATTCCCAAGCAACCATGAAGACTGAGGTCTGGCCCACCAGGGAACACAACCAACCTGACATCATCCATCCACAGGCTGGGCCTCAATCAGAAGGACTTGGGCCCCCTGACCACCAGCACCAGAGGGTGCGTCTTCCACACACTACATTCTCCACACCCCACTGCAGGGCAGGGACTCAGCACTGAGCTCCTCACCATTACTGAGTTAGTTAGTTTCTTTTCCTTCACTGGCTCATATGCTGAAATTCAGCAGGTCACCACATCTGATCTGAGATCATGTCTCAGAGGGTAAGGCAGTCACTCACCGGCCCAGGGAAGGGCACCCACAAGGCAGGAGGGGGAAGGAGAGACACACACCAAGGGCTGCGGAGGCAGGGGTGGACACCGCCACTGCACCCCTGTGGCACGTGAGGCTAAGCCACAGTCAACCACACAGTCTTCACCCCTCCATCCACGGGGTCAGGAAAGGAGCACAGGTAGGACAGGAGCACAAGCCAGCAGGCAGAGGATAGACAGGGCAGGGAAGGGGAGCAACGAGGAAGAGAGGGGTATACAACACCAAGCCCAGCCAGAGGCACTGTAGCGGGGAGGAGGGGGAGCAGCGGGGCGGGGAGGCTGGAGAAACCTGGTGGCCATCCCCCAACTGCCAAGTCCTCCCTCCCTGACCCCCGCCCCCAGGTCCTCCACATGGCCACAAGATGCTCCAATGAGCAACAGACATCTTTCACCTCCACCTACCCCTGTGGGCACAGGGGCTGGAAAGCGAAGCACAGACATAGCCTGGGGAAAGCATGTTTCAATGAATGCTGCCGCATCCTCCAGGTTGCCACCAAGGCACACAATCACAGAGGGCAGCTGCGCATGTCACTCAGCCTGAGCACGAGCTGCCCACCGAGACAGGGCAAGGTGAGGGTGGCAGGGGCAGGCAGGGGCAGTGGGGGCAGGCACATTCCCCAGACACACCATGGGCCCACAGAGGGCACAAGCCAGATGGCAGGATGCACCAGGGGCAGGCGATAAACAACGACAGCCCGGACTCACCCCACCACAGGCCCCAGCTGCACAGCACAGGATCATCCCTCCAACACCCCAGGGTGGCGTGGCCAAAGACCTCTGGCCACACAAGAGGGCCCCCAAAGGGACCCTGCCAGCCTCAGCCACAGCAGGAGCTCTCCTCCTTTCTTCCCCCTCATGGGCCACACCCCCAGGCCTAGGTACCACTCCCCTTACCCCCCACACATGCCCCATCCAGCAGGCAGCAAGGCCGGGCACAGGAGGATACAGCACAAGGTGGGGGTACTGCATCCACGCTTCGAATCAACGGCCCCAGCAGCCCTGCGAGGACATCCCCAGCCACATGACCCTGGGGGGGGGCACACGCCCCAGGGGGAAATTGATCATCAAGCAATGCTCAGACAGGCACAGCCCAGGGATGAATCGGGGGCCACAAGTGCCGTCAAAGTGTCAATGATCAGTGGGTCCTGCGATGCGCATCCGTTCTCACAACGAGCTGCATTACACCAACACACATGGCACGTGATCTGCTACTAAGAGTCATCCCAGTTTGGTTTTGGTGGGATCCAACACAGAGGGGGTAGCCCCACCTCTGGCACAGCACATCCCCCAGAAGGGTTGCCTCTGGCTGGCCAAGTCAGACAGAAGACATCAGACCAGGGGTCAGAAGATCTCACAATGGGGCATCCAGCACCAATGCACAGGGGCTCACTCAGGGACCCCAAAGGTGCCCCAGGATACCCCTCTCCCCAGAACTCAGGACACAGGCACACACAGACACATGTCCATGGCCCACACAATAGCCACCAGGTAGCCCCTTCCCAATGGCCAAAGTGGGAGGACCGCAGCAGGGGGCCCCTGGCACTGCACACCAGTACACCCCAGCCCAGGGAGGGGAAGAGTCTGGGGGGGAGAAGGCACAGCCCTCCCAAGTCCCCACAGGCCCAACTACCCTGACCCCAAGGCATGCAGGCAACCCCCCTAGTGTCTTTAAACCTCCATGCCAGGATGTTCTAGGCACCCGGAAGTGGGGGAGTTGGGCAAGGTGGGAACCAGGCAGTCCATGGCCACAGCCCCAGCTCCGAACACCATGCTCTGTCCATGTCCATTCATGGGACACAGGCCTCGGGGCTGCCAACCCAGCACACAGGGGCCACCAGGGACCCAAGTCCTGCTGCACCACCACCCACCAGCCCCCAACAGCACCCCCAGTTCCCCTCACACCTCCACAGCCCTCTCTTCCCCCAACCGCCATGGGCCCCCCTACACTCAAGCCCCCTCTCTGGCGGCAGAAAGAGGCTCCACAGGAAACAGGCACAGGCAGGCTGGGACACAGGGGGAGGGCAGGAGAGAGCCAGACAGAGGAGAGGACAAGGGCTGAGGGGGCAGGAGAGGCACCCAGCAAGGGGCAAAGTGTGGCAAGGGGCTCAGAGCAGAGGACCGACAACCAGTGCACCGGTCCAGCGATGGCGGTATGAGATGATGGGACCCAAGCAGCCCCACAGGCACCACCTCCAGCACAACACACCTCACAATACCCACCAATGGCACCACACAGGCGGCCACGATCCAGCCCCAGGGACAAAGTCACGGGGGAGCACAGCCCCGCAGAGCCATCAGACACACCACAGGCAAGTCACAGAACACAGGTCACCTGGAACAGCCAGACGGGGGGCAGGGTGTCCAGGGGAGGCAGGTGGGGGAAGGAAGGCAAAGAGCTACCCTCCCCTGACCTCTTTGATGCCACCCCTTCCTCTTCCTCCTCCCTCCCAAAGACCACTGAACCCACCAGCAGCAGCCCAGGTGCGCCCTCCCCAGGCACCCATGCCTCTAGGTTCCTCCCTCTGTCCTTCCCATCCCACACCACACGGGTGGCAGCTTGGGAGCAGGCAGGCTGACACTGGCCCCTGCACTCTCAGAACTACATTCATGATCCTTTCATAGGTTCACCTATGGAGACATTATGACTTTTACGTCCTCTAGACAGTCAAGTTCCACCATCTTCTCAGCACTCCACCAGGGCCACAGGCCAACTCCAGAGGGGCTAATCAGAGGGTCTCACTAAAGCATCCAATCAGTAGTAGCAACAGGAGGTGTGTACAAAGGCAGGGACTTAACCAACACAAGCTTATGGTGCACACTTACTGGGAATTCCTTGTTCACGGGGGATAATTGCAATCCCTTGAACCCCAATCGCACAAATGGGGTTCAAAAGGTTACCCACACCTGCTGGCAGAGGGTAAGCACACACTGAGCCAGTCAATGTGGCACGAGTGCAGCCCCAGACATGGAAGGGCACCGTTGCTCACTCCGGGCAGCTGAACACCACTTGTCCCTCTAAGAAGTGGAGGGACACCAACCACTCAGGGGTTGAGGAACTAGTCAACATGCCAGAGACTCATTCATTATTGGAATGTAACCAGACAAATCACGCCACCAACTAAGAGCTTTCATTCACCACCACCCAGGGAATGGAGAAAGAGCTCTCAATCTGTCACTCCTGTCCATGTCTGGGTGAGGGTTCCCATGTTGACCCAACTTAAGCCACAGATTCCATTCCTGGTGGTGCCCTTCCATCAATTCCTAGAAGTTTCAGCTTTGTAATCATATTCCCCCTGGGACCCAAAGACTTTGCCTTCCCAGAAGCTGCAGAGCAGGTCGTGGGAATAATGCCACTGCACTGCCAGGCAGTATCACTGATGGCAGGAACAATGGTATCTGATTGTGTTCAAACTCCTGACTTTCATTCTTGATCAGTGAAAACATCCTAGGCAAATGCTCTCCCTCTGGTCCATCTTGCAGTAGTCTAAGAATTTCACCTCCAGCAGTGCAATACAAATGGCCCCAACTGTCCCTCTTAATCACGGTCTCAATTCCAAAACCCAACAATAGAGTAGAATGCTCCTATTCCATTATTCCTGGTTGCAGCAGCCAGGAGGCTTGGCCCTGCTTTGAACTTTCATTTTTTCAAAGTAAATGCTTCAGGCTCTGTGAGACACTCAGCAAAGAGCATCAAGGGGTCACCAGGAGGCAAGGGGCAGAGATGGGAGGTGCCTCACCTCACAGCAGACCACCCACTCATTCCCAAAATCCAACTTCGAGCTTTTTACCTGCAGCAGCTTTAATGTATGCTGTTGAAGCTGGAATTACCATGGCCACTGGCACCAGACTTGCCTTCCTATGGATCCTCACAAAAGGACTTAAACTGGACTCACTCCATTTACAGGCCTCAAAGTAATCCTGTCTTATTTTTTGCCTCCCCAGATCAGGAGTGGGTAATTTGCACACTCACTGCCTTCTTTGGATGTGGTAACCATTTCTCAGGCTCCCTCGCTGGTATCAAACCAGGTCAGCCAGACACACACCCAAGATCTGGCACACAGGCCCAGACAGGTAGCTCAAGAAACAACGGCAGAGTCATATGGAAGGCTGAGGTCAAGCCCAGGGCCTTGAGCATGCCAAGAGGCCCAAAATCCTTGGGGATAAGGACCAAAGAAGGCTGTGTCAGCCTCCATCGGGTAGCAAAAACACACCCGCCTTAGGTGAAAAAATTACCGTGCCCAGCAGCAAGGCCTATCTATGAATTTCAGGGGCCCCTTAGGACCTCATTCCGGCTGCTGGTCCCCATCATTACTCCATCACTGCCAACCCTGGGGCTCCTGGGGTCATCTGGTGGACCCCGGTATCCGGGTGGCAGAGGCAGGGAGAACTGAGGACATGTATGAGGCAGTGGGCCGGGTGTGCCCTCCAGGTTCGCTCAAATGGACTTGAGGATTTGGGAAAAATCCCGCAGAGGCTCCTCTGACGACCAGGTCTCCACGAAGGGACAGCATCCAGGCTCGTACTGCCCTATCCAAGTTACCTCACAGGGTTGGGTCGGTCCCCACCTCCAGAGTGTGACTGGGAAAAAATCGATCAGAAAGAATCCAGCAACCTGGACCCAAGCCTGCCTGCCAGCAAGCCTGCCTGCCAGCAAGCCTGCGGCGCCCTCCACGGGTCTCAACACATGCCAGTTCTCACCTCACAAGTGCAAAGTGGAGAGGGAGTGAAATTAATAAGGGTGACACGGAACGACCCGGCCACACGCGTCCGGGTGCAGGACATGCTCCCTTTCCACTGCGGAGGCCCGGCCCAAGTCACGTCGGGTCGGGTCGGTCCCCGAGGCCAGAGAGGCACCAGCGGATGCTCGGTCAGGCGGCCCCACCCCTGGGCCCGGGAGCGCGGCGGGTCCACACCCGCCTTACAAACCTTCACGGCCCATCTCCGGCGACAGCAAGACGCGTCCACGTCCCTGCGCGACCAGAAGCAGCTCCACCAGGGCCTCCGGGCTCCCGAAACTCCGCCTCGGTGGGGCTGCCCTGTCGCATCCCTCCCGAAAGTCGCCCCAATTCCGGAGGGAAGGGGCGATACAAAAGCGGCCGCCAGATGGTGACCGACAACCGGCGCGAACGTCCCCGGGACGGATTCTGATCGCTGGCCGGCCGAGGACCGAGCCGCGGCGGCCCCCCAAGCGCCCCAGCGCATCCCAGGGAGTCCTCCTCAGAGCTGGCTCCCGGCTAGGCTGGGCGCCGCGCGCGGTGGCGCAACCTAGTGCGCCTAGACAGCAGACGGAAGGCGGGCGGGCGGGGAAAGGAGAGAGGATGTCGGGGAAGGTATCGTTGGGAGGCTGCCGCAAAGGAGCTGCGCTCCCCATGCGGTTCCAGGGCAGGGGAAATTCTACGGAGACGCCGGCGGGACCAGGGAGGCCTGCACGGGCTGCCCAGAATGGCACGAGAGAGATCCTGGGCTCCCCCGGGTTCCTGGGAGCGGGGGAGGGGGGAAGGGGACAGGAGGACGGGGGCGGGGCGGGGGGTTGGAGGGAGGAGGGACCAGCAAACTGAAACCAGGCAAGCACTCAAGAGAGCAACAGCGCAGGAATCAGTTTGGATTCCATCCTTTCGAATGGAGAAGGTCTCTGGAAAGCAGACATGCAAAGCCCTAAAGCTAGAAAGGTAGAGAAGGATACACTCGACCCCATTCCCAAGTGGAAATGACAACCTACCTCTGCATTGACCGCGACAAAGTCCAAAGACCACAAATGGGTGCGTGGGGAAAATGCACTTGCGGTCGTGAGAACATGGATTTCAGCATGACCTACCTCAATAACAGGAAAAAAAAGTGTCTGTGGAATCACTAGCTATCTTCTAAATAAACTGAGTTGCCGTGCGTCTATACAGTGCAACACTGAAAGTGTGTGTTGGGTGTTTGAAATGTGTTAAATGTTAATGATAAACTGTAGTCCAATTAAAACAAAACAAACAAAAACACAAAAAGCACCAAAAACTCAAGTTGTAGAACTTCCTCTGTCTGGTGTTAAAAAAAAAAAAAAAAAAAAGGCACAGAAGTAGAAAAACTGACTTGAGGACATGGGGGAAGGGGAGGCTGTGATGCAGTGAGAGAGTGGCATTGGCATATAGACACCACCAAATGTAAAATAGGTAGCTAGTGGGAAGCTGCTGCAGAGCACAGGGAGATCAGCTTGGTGCTTTGTGAAGACCTGGAGGGGTGGGACAGGGATGGTGGGAGGGAGGCTCAAGAGGGAAGGTATATGGGGATATATGTATATACATAGCTGATTCACTTTGATGTACAGCAGAAGCTAACACAACATTGTAAAGCAATTATACTCCAATAAAGATGTATTAAAAAAAAGAGACTGAAAAAAAATTAAAATGTAAAAACGCACACATATTTCATAGGGGTTCCTATCCTTTCGACCTAAAACTTACACGGCTCAACCTCCAGAAAACAAACAACAAGCACTTCCATATTCTAAGCTGTCACACCATCTACAAAAAGAAACTCAACAGGGATCAAAGGCTTCAACCTGAGATCTGGAACCATAAAACTCCTAGGAGAAAACACAAGCAGTATGTGTGCTCCTTGATATCAGACTTAGCAAGATTTTCTTTGGATCTTTCTTCTAAGGCAAGGGAAACAAAACCTCAGGTAAACCCACCCGTGGGACTCCATCCAACTGAGAAGCTATGGCACAGTGGAAAGACCATCCACAAAATGAAAGGCAGCCTGCTGAATGGGAGAAGAGATTTACAAAAGACATATCCAATAAGGGGTTCCTATCCAAAACAGATCACGAACACACAACTCAACCCCCAGAAAACAAACAACCCATGGAAAAAATGGGCAGGAGACCAGAATGGGCTTTGTTTTTAACAAAAAAGACATACAGATGGCCAACAGGCACGTGAAAAGATGCTTGACATCACTCCTCATTGGGGAGATGCACATCAAAACCACAGTGAGATATCAACTCACACCTGACACAGTGGCTATTCTACAGAATACAACAAATAATGGGTTGGCAAGCAAGGATGTGGAGAAAAGGAAAACCCTCTTGCACTGTTGATGGGAATGTCCATTGTTATAGCCACCTATGCAAGAGTATAGAGGTCCCTCAAAACACTAAAAAGAAAACTACCTATGATCCAGCAATTCCAATTCTGGATTTTCCAAAGAAAACAAAAACACAAAAAGTTATTATATATGCACCCCTGTGTTCATGTTAGCTGTATCGACAATAGCCAAGATATAGAAGCCACCTAAGTGCCCATGAATAGGTGAATGAATGAAGAAGTAAAGGAAGCTAATGTTACAGAGCTCTGCCTATGGCTCTCCCTCAGAGAAGAGAGATCCATTTTATTCCCTTTAGTTCTTACTAAGGAAAAATACTGTTTGAACCCAAGTACCTGCTAGTCCCTATTTTCTGTCCCATTTCTTAGAAAATAACCAGTTTAAATGAAAAAATGTGAAAACTGTTCTTGAAAATGTATCTAGATTCTTAGTCTTCCAAATTCTCAACAGTTTTAAATGTAAACAACAAAGATTTGAATATTATGATGTAATCAAGCACCAACTTTTAAATTGACACAATTACACACAGTCCTCTCTTTGCAGGGTAGTGCAAGACCATAAAATCACCATGAAAGCTGAAGCTGGAAAAAAAGGTATCTTGCTAATCAATGGGAAAATACAATTGTTCAAGGACATTCAAAAATTTCATGAAAACTTTTCTTTTTTTTCTCCATTCATGGGGGAGACAAGGTAACATAACAGCTACACCTGGAAAAGAGATACACACCTAGCAATCACCAGCAGGCTCTGAAAGAGGACTGGTCACTGATCATGAAAAGAGATACACACTAGCAATCAGCAACAGGCTCTGAGAGAGGACTGGTCACTGATCGTGATACGCATTTGTGAGTTATGTAGTGACCACAGACTGAAAGGCAGCAGCAAACTTTACACTCCATGCAGTTATAGTTCATATTTTGTGGAAACTGAAATCTGAACCATGTTGTTAGGGTATAGTGTTATTTAACTAACAAACAGTCATTGAAATTTGTGCACACCAGAATTAGGCAAATTGAGATCTCTCTTTCCTTCTCTTTTTCTGTCTCTGTATTTATATGAAAACATCTGGAGGGAAAAATTTTTGAGCTAATATTGTAATGAAGACTTACTAAGCCAAGATCGCAGGTTCAAAATCCAGAGAGTTGAATCTGCCATTTTGAAACTGGCCACTTGCACATCTTGAAGAGGCTGATGAGAGGCCTAACTTCAATTTTGACAGATGCACGGGGTGAGGGGGACAAATATTTGAACCTAGATCCATTAAGGCTGGAATTTTGGTAATTTCTTTACTAGCAACTTGAAGAGGGATGTTGACAAGCCACATTTTCAGAATAAAAGTGAATCAGAAGTAATTATGCTCCTAGGAGAGTAAATAAATCAGTCAAGAAAATTAACTTGCAATGATTTCTCAAAACTCATAACTGGCCTCTCACTTTCTGAGAAGGCCCACACTCTGTCTGTGAAGTGTGTTTCTCTCTAAATAAATCCATTTATTACCTAAAAACAACAACAAAAAACCAAATAACAAAAACCAAAAATTCTTATAACTGACTGAATCCTGACAACATAATTTCCATCATCAGAAAAACGTGAAGAATAAACTCAGAAATTACTATGTGCTGATTTCTTCACTAACAATATTAATGTTTAATGAAATCAATAAGCATAGATACTCAGTGCATAACAAAAAAATTATGGCATAAGAACTGCAATGATCACTAGCATATTTTAAATTTTAAAAAGCATACATAAAATAAACTTTATTATTTTTATCTCAACCTTTCTGAAATAAAATTAGAGGAAAACTAAATGAACATTGGCTATTGAATGTTTAAATAAATAAATAACTTCTCTGCCAAATTATTTTTAGTTGACTTAGAAGTTCAGTTATATAAATAGAAAAAACTCTCTAATGAAGGATCATAATGGTTGACCAGGAGGTTAGTTTCCATTAGTTTAAACCCTAAATTAATGATGTCAATACCAAACATTATGACACTGAGTTACGTTTCAAGAGTGAGAGTAATTTAAAGAGTAAAACTTTTATTGCAATAGGAATTTGTGTTCAGCACTGGTATGTACAGAGGAAGAGTGCATCTAAAACTTCAAAGTCAGGGGAAAGTAGCTTTCAAAGGGAAAATTGGAGACAAGTGTTTGAAAGGAAATAGAATCATTAATGAAGATAAATGGGTACATAAAAGCAAATAACCAGTGGAAGGAAGCTAGTCAATTACTCACTAGGATCATGCACAGGGACTGTTGAGAACCATCTCCTCCTGTGCTCTGCAGTTACTGGTAAAGGCAATGGCTGTGCCAAACTTCATACATGCTGGGCTGAGACTTTCAGGAGTCAGAGTAGGACACATTTGGGGGAACTAGCTTTATACTGTTGAAAATCACCAGTAGTCTATCTAACACATTTGGGCAGTAGATTAGACAGAAATGATGTACAAGGATACAAACAGTGCCACACTGCATATTAGCAAATGACAATATTTTGAGATTGTTGTTGAGTCTTGAACCCAAGACTCACAGCAGTCTTTTTTCTCACCTTCAAAGGGTTGAAGGTAGAAGATTTTTTCTTCACCAAAAAAGAAAACAAAAAAATTGAAATACACCATTGCCAACTAATCTAATCTCAGACAAAACTTTTAATTTCTTTGAGTGTCTGCTTTCAAATCATTTTATTTCACTTGTAACATTCACATTTGAAAACATTGAGCAAATGGGAACATTTTGAAAAAAATTTATTTTAACAAAGAAGATTCATCACTTATTTCTGTTCTATAATAAATGTATGGAAAGCAGAAGAAAAACCCTAAATTACAAACTAATACAGAAATAGAAAATATCTGAACATTTTATAGAAAAAGTATTTAGTTATGCTCAGTATCACAGGGATTATGTAAGTAAAATTATAAAGCTGGATCACTAATGGAACATCCTCAAAGGTCTGCAGAGTTTGTTGGATTAGTTACCTATAGCTCATCAATCTGAAAAAACTACAATGAAATCTCCTAAACTCAGACTAAAGTATAGGTGAAAATGTTTTAAGTTACGTTTCCAACTCTTCTGAACTCCAACAAATATGGAAAAAGCATTGAGATATTCCCCATCACGTTTGAACTGATCCAGATGTGCACACAGCACAGGAACAGGTGCAGCAATTCATACTATGGCTCTGGAAACACCTCTCATCTTTATCGCTTCTCTCATCTGAGCCAAAGTTAAGTCAGGTCTGCAGTATTTGAATGAGATAACATATTACTGCACGCAGCAAAGCACCTAACACCTAGGAGCACTTGATATGTTTGTTATTGTTATTTAACACGAGATCACCCAAGTAGCAATTTTTTTGTAAATAGTACATTTAAAATCTATTTAAAATCAAATTATAAACTATTTCAATACCTGTATTAAATAGCCAGAAGATATATGACCCAAGTTATTATGTATAGCAAGATTAGTCGTCTATAAACACTGAGTGAATATTTGCTACCAGCAGTAATCTGTACTGAGTATTGAAAATTGCAGCCACTCACTGCACTTGAGTGGCTCCCAATGGATCTGAGAAAGTAGAAATATACTTGACTGTAATGCAAAGAGCAAAAGGTTATAGGAAACAGAATAAATTTACGTGGCAGGGGATCATTGAGGGGGCATCTTAGAGAGGCCAGAGCAAGTCTGAGTGATGAAGAGAACTTTTCCAGAAAGAGGCCAAGGCAGGGACTTTCTGGACAGAGAAGCATGAGTGAGCTGAAGTGAGCATGTGAAAGGTCATGGCACATCCAGGGGAGGGTGTGTGTGGTCCAAAGTTCCTGCAGCACATATAAGGTCTGTGCCACAGAATGGCAGGACATGAAATCATGAAGATAAGCTGAGCCAGATTTGAAGTATAGCAATGCCAGGCCAAAATGTAAACTGCATCCTGTAGGCACAGTGGAGTCACTGAAAATATTTAGGGAGGGCTGAGTCATGACAGATACGTTTTAGTAAATCACCCTGGAAGAAGTGTGGAACCATATACATGCATATGCACATATATATAGCTTAAGCACAGAAATTGTAGGTTAGACATGCTGATATCAAATAAGAAAAGATTTCGTTCAATTTAGGACAAAATGAAAGATAAAAATATGGCGAAATAGTAGAATTTGAAGAAGCAGCCTTATCTAATTAATTGAACTATGAATTAAATGGAAAATGGAATTAAATGGAAAAAGAGCAAATTATTCATCAAACATTTCATATGCGTCTTGTTGAAACAACGTGTCATTCTAATTTTCCTAGCATATTGTATATATTTGTACACTGAAGTAGTAAGATCTTCTAAGTGACATGATGACCCATGTTACGTGGATAAATATTTGATTTTAAGAAATATTTTCATTTTAGATCATTAAAGTGCATTTCAGGTGTAGTTGCCCAACCTTAAAATGGCTTTTAACAGAGAACAGCTTCTAGCTCACAGTTACAGAGGCTTTTGAACTTTCACATATCTCACCTTTACTGGTAGATAACTATCTTAATTCCATTAGAAACTGTAGACAGAATTCAACAACATTGAAAAGTGATGCTGGAAATAAAACATTTATGTTGGAAATATAGAGGGAATTAAAGAGTGATCCTGTCTTCAAGGACTTTGTAGTATAGAGGTGGAGAGAATTATGCTATAATTAAGTACCTATAATAATATCCATAAGAGGGTTTTATGGGAACCCAGAGGAACACCCAAGTCAACCTGGGGTGCCTAGGATGCTCTTTAGAGGATGTGATAACTGAGCAAAGCTTTGAGAAAAGAAGAAGAGAGGAGGTGAGTACACAGGGATGGGAATGAATTAAAAAAGAATGAACATAAACTAAGAGTCTAGCACAAAAAATCAAGTGATAGATTACTGTAAGGGAAAGGTGATAAATTTGAACTATGACAATTGTATTGGGGTAACCATAAAGGAACAAACTGAAGACATACTTAGAAGACAAAAATTACCAAGATGTAAAATCTGTATTTATGTAGGGTCTCAGTTGTTGACCAGACTTGTGGTGATCATTTTGCAATATATACAAATAATAAATCATTCTGTTGTACACCTGAAACTAATACAATGTTGCATGTCAATTATACCTCAATTTAAACATAAAAAGGAAGAGATTAGGGCACAGATGCACGCATGTAAGACCATAAAGAGAGAGGCCTCAGAAGAAACTAATTCTGCTGAGGCCTTGATTGTGGGTTTCTAGCCTCCAGAATTGTGAGGAAATCAATTTCTGTTGTTAAAATCCTACTGAGACGTGGAGACTAGTCATCTGTGTGGGATGGAAGAAAGAGAACTGTGCATGTCTAACCTACAATTTCTGTGCTGTTTTGGAGCCAACAGTCTATACTATTTTGAAGTTTACAATAATGTGAAAAACAAAGACACACACTATAAACATCAGAGAAAGATTTAAAACAATCTCTTCAGAGAAACATTAGGCTTTATTCAGAAGGAAACCAATGATGGATTGACTTTAGATATTGCCCAAGAGAGAAAACCATATTTGTAGTTGAAAGTCTGAAGTGGAATTAAAAGTAAGCAGTTCTAATCAAGTAGCTTAATCCATGTATTAGATTAGTCTGGGGATAGCAAGCCTTTTGATTCAATAATTTTTAGACTTTTTTAGATTCTTTCCGTATTACAGTGGACTGTGAATTGAAGGAAAGGTAGGCAGCATGTTAAATATGCATAAATTAGAATATTATCAGGTAAATTAGCCTGGCAGATTGACTAATTTTACATATATATATATATGGCTAAGTTTGGTGCAGTAGACAATATTGCACGAAACTTAGCAATTTTCTTTAATAATTCTCTTGACTTTTGTGGTCCTAGTTCAGTCAAGTTACCGTAACAACCACCAGTTATCATAGTTTTAGTGTTGCCTCCAGCATCATCAGGAGCTAGCATGGTTGATACAATAAGAAAATTATGAAATCACCAAGGCAATAACTACATTCAGGAAGTACTATTTAACAGTGGGTGCTCTCTCTAAATATGGATGAGGGAAGGATGGGAGCCAAACTAAGATATCCCTTTTAGAAAAAAATGTAACCAGACTTCCTAGGTGGTGCAGTGGTTAAGAATCTGCCTGCCAACGCAGGAGACACAGATTCAGTCCCTGCCCCTGGAAGATCCCACATGCTGCAGGACAGCTAAGCCCATGTGCCACAACTATTGAGCCTGCGCTCTAGAGCCCACGAGCCACAACTATTGATCCCACATGCCACAACTTCTGAAGCCTATGCTCCTAGAGCCTGTGTTCCACAACAAGAGAGGCTACCACAATGAGGAGCCCATGCACCACAATAAAGAGAAGCCCCCGCTGGCCTCAACTACAGAAAGCCCGTGTGCAGCAATGAAGACCCAACATAGCCAACAAAATAAATAAATAAATAAATTTATAAAAAAAAGAAAACAATGTAACCTCAATATATTATGAAATTAAACATCAATAGCAGCTGGACAATAGAGCAGAATCTAGGAAACTTTTACCATCTAAATATTCTTCAGGACTAAAGCTTGAGAGTCCCTAAAGTATCTGTATCATAATTAACATGATGGGTCCTTCTGGTCAAGATTCATGCAATCACTCATCATCTGTATTTACTATGCCTGACCTATTTTTTTTTTTTTTAGAATAGATACCTTGATTGAAGAAAAATGATTCATCTATCAGGGAGATAAAATTGATATTTATTCATTTATTCATGCAAAAAATATTCACTTGATTGAATTAAAGGAACATATATTGAGCTTTCTTCTGTTATCTTTGAGGAGCTGACAGCTTGGTGGGGAAGGTAGGCTTATAGAGAAACAAAATCATGATAATATATTAAGTGCAGAGCTCCATATATGCGTAGGTTCTATGTGAGAGCAAGAAAGAGATTCTTGGCCCAGCTGAGTCTCAGAAAAGTCTTCCTAGAGGTAATAAAGTCTGAGCTGAATCTTGAACTAGCTGTACTATTTTGCTAATACATCAGTTAACCATATCCATGGTAATGCTGAATGCAAGACACCCCAAAATATGATGGCCTAAAATAATAATTTCTGAATTTACAAAAATGTTTGTTTTCAGCCTCTTCCACACTGGCCTGAGGTGCTCCAGGGTCCCAGTTTACCAACCTACATTGCTCTGGTAAAGGGTATAGCTGTGGAGTCATGAGACCTCCGTTAAGATTCTTCTCTCAAGTCTCATCTCTGCCCCTCGCTGGCTTTGTGTCTTTGATAAAGTTTCACACCTTTTTCTCTGAGTTTGAGGTTCCTTCGTGATGAAGTGGGCTCAACACTACCTACCTTACAGGGAGATTGGGAGGTTCAAATGTGATCATAACTGTAACAGTGGTTTATAAACTCTAAAAATACTATACTAATGTTAGTTGCTATACATATATTCTTATTACCTCCCAATCTATAATTTTGTAAGAGCATATCAAGTAATATCTCTGCAAGCCTATGACAATTTTCTTAGACTTTATCTTCAAATAAATATAAAACATCTTTCAGAGATGCAAAACTAGAAATACAGAGCAGGTGACTGTACCCTCAGTGAAAGATTGGGACTGGACTAGGATTAGATTTTAACATACTTCTATACCAGCTACATATCCTTTCATACAACTGAGTTTTTCACGACATTTTCCTTTAATAAGGCTCTCTCATTTAATCCTCCAAATGACCTTGTAAGATACACAATTTTGTTATTCTATGCATCTCATGGACAAGGAAACTCTGGCTAAGCTAAATGCTAAGTGACTGTTCAAGGGCAGACAAGCAGTAAGCAGCACAGCCAAGAATTTAACCTTCTCCTGTACCCTGACATCTATTTGTGAAGAAACTGGGCACCCAAAAAATTTTACTTTTGTTAGTATCACACACTTAATTGGAGGCAGAACCAGAGTCATCCTGCAGGTTTTCCAGATCCTCATTCCTTGTTACCAAAAGCCAACCACCTAGAGCCAAGTGTTGTTTGGAAAAGAAAGATTGGTTTATTTAGGAGGCTGGTAACCTGGGGAGAAGGCAAACTCATGACCAAGAACAAATTCTGAAGTTTCTGCATGAAAGTTTTTGGAGAAAGAGGAAGTTAATTTTAGATAATCATTTGGGAAGGGCATTAGAGTCTTTATCTTCCACTGTGTGCAGACTGGCCAGCAACATTGTTCTTTTCTGATGCTATCTTGGTCACAGGGCCATCTCACAAGGCTGCTGGAGGGAAAGTCTGGTTATCCTCTAATCCCATACTCATCATTTTCCCTTCCTTTAATCCAAGAAAAGAATCAACATGTTAAGCAAAGCAGAACAGAGGCCTTGGAAAGTACACATGAGCCTAAGGTTCCTGGAATTTAGCTAGGGTAGAGGTTAGGGGTTAAAGTATAACTAGGCTCTAGGGCCAAAAGAGGAAGGGGCTATGTGCTAGGGAGGGGGTGATCTTCTATTTTCAGAGATGACTGTATTGATCACATGGTTCCAAGTAGCCATTAGGTCTCACTTGTGGTCAGAATATTATCTGAGCCATAGATCTCTGGTCAACTGGGAGGGCCCCATAGGGTTCTTCTAGGTTTCATTTTGATGTCCACTGTGTGGAACCACAATGACATTATTGGATGATAGGGTAAACTTGTACATCCAAGCATCTGCCCTCAACTCTAGGTCTTTTCCCCAACTTGCAATGCATTCTTGAAGAAACACGAGAAATTAGGGGCTTTTATATAAAATAGTTGAGATTTTATATACTGGTTTATTCATCTCTAGTATGTTGAGGAAAGAGAGAAGAATTTCAACTCATTAGACTCTTAATTGAAGGAATTTACTCAAGTTCTTCATGCATTTGCATGTCAGTCTAGTCAAAATATATTTTTCACACTTGAAATTTAAAATAAAAACTTTTGAATTCAGATTATCAAAGTACAAAAAATAATTATCACTTAAAAATTTTAGAATATGCTAAATAATTTGTCAACTACAAATTGGCACTTGCCATTTACCTCTACAAGGATTAAATCACACTGCTACTGCAGCTGCTGACCTTCAGGGAATTCCAGGTGGAGACCAGGAATGAGGCACTCTGTGCTTTGGAAGATGGGCAGGTGGAACGGGTCTTCAGATAGTTAGATATCTTTAGAAGCTGATTTTATGAGCCCAACCCTTGCATATCATCATATCTAGAAAGGCACTAGATCCCTACATGGTGACATCTGCTCCTCGTGACTAGCAGAAACCCCCTACAAAAATGTGTTTGATTGTATGTACCTCTCCTTCACCAAGATTACATATGTGCTATTTTTCCCCCCTGCCTCTTTGGAACAGTTTCTCAGAGTTGTCTGGGATGCTGTCTCCCAGGCTGCAGTCCTCATTTTGCCCCAAATAAACTCAACTCACAACTCTCATGTTGTGCTTTTTTTTTAAGTCGACAGTTTTGGCCACCGTGAAGGGACCCAGAGTGGACTTCTCTCCTTCACCTAAACTCTACAAGGAACAGGATTCTTGGTACCAGCAGAGGCCCCTTGCACCCCAACCACCTCCTTGGAGAGTCCAGATGAATTTGGGTAAGTCTCTCCTGGTTCTAGGATTTCCAATATTGGTTGATGATCCTGAGTTTTATTTGGCAGTGTAGCAGGTACCTGCCTCCTCCCAGTTGAAAGATACTGAGAGGGTGGAGGGGTGGGGTGGGGGGCTGGTTGAAAGATACCAGGGAAATACCCACCCAGTGGAAAGATACTGTGTGGGGCTCAGTTGAAAAATACTGAGGAATACCCACCTAGGGGAAAGATCCTGGGGAGTGGGGCCTGGTTGAAGGATACCAGGGGAATGGCCACCCAGTTGAAAGATACTGGGGGGGAAGCTCAGTTCAAGGATACTGGGAAATACCCACCTAAGTGAAAGATCCTGGGGGGGGTGGGGGGAGGCGCTGGTTGAAAGATACCAGGACTTGCTTAGTTGTGGGAGACTGAGAGGTCTTAGCTGAGTGGTTAGATGAGAGGCAGACTTGACAATTTCCCTCACTTCAGCTGCCTTAATTGAATTTTTCAGGATAAAAGTAAAGATATTACATGAGAGCTTTGCTCCAAAGACAAGGGACAAGGACTCTTCCTGGCCAGTACAGCTCTCTCAGGTGACTGAGAGATTCACGGGAGTGGTCGAGGCACAGTCCTCATACAGTGCAGAGGTCCCATAGGGAAACCCATTCATTAATTAAAACACTTGCTCACCAGGGGTCACAAAATAAGAATTGGTCATTAAGTGATCTGAGCACCCGCGGTGGTCTTAGACTACCGAAAGGAGGTACCAAGACATGTAGGAGAGCGGAAATGACTCTGGGTGATGCCTAGAAGAGTTAAGCTCACAAGCAGCACACTGACCCACCACACAATTTCACTAGTGTTTTACTTCATCCCAGACAAATTCAACTTTAAAATGGGAAATAGAGCCTCTCACAGAAACATGGGGTGTCAGAAGTCCATCCTCTTTCTAACACCCCAACCAGGTTTATGTACTTACAAAAACTTATACTTGCAAGTACCTACTTAATTGGGAAAATTATACTAAGGGAGATCTCAACCTAAAATAACCAAACTGGGGTTCTTTTGATAGTCCAAAAAATATTTTTGCATGAACAGTTAGAAAGGAAAAAAAAAAAAAAAAAAAAAAAAGCTGTCCGTAAGATCAAACAGACTAAATGGAATGCTTACTTTTAGAAGCTTCTAAAAGAGGAAATCATAGAGTAACTTATTTGCAGGAAACCAACAATTACTTTATATCAGACCAACTTTTCAAAACAATTTTTTAAAAAAAGGAAAAGGGGGTATCTATGAAAATTATGAAACGTCAATTGCGTCAATTAAGTACACAATGCCAGTCGAAGGTTTAATCGACCCCCATTTAATTCCCAACCAGTAGAAAAAGCTGGCTTGAAGAAAAAATTCTCTTCAGAATTCTGTCCCTAAAGAAATAAGTCCTACTAGGGAGAACCTGATTTTCTCTCGCTCTGCCTTGAGATCAGAGCTCTTAGGAACAAATACAATCTAAACCATCTCTAATTCCTGAGACTGAAAAGGAAAAAGAACTTAAAGAAGCCCTTAGAAAATTTTTCTTATTCCAACTGTTTATAAACTAGTGAGTTTTTATATTGTGATTTCTAATTCATGACTAAGTATGAAAAATGAAGCTCTGAGATCTCTTGTTGTGTCTGTCTGAATATATGTATGTCTCAGTATGTGTCTTTGTCTTTGGACATTGTTGCTGAGGTTAATTTGTAAATGAGCTCTATTTGATTGGCTTAAGGAAAAATAGGTGCTTAGAAATCTAATAATTCTAAGTACAAGAGAAATTAAGCTGAATAAATTTCAGGTTGACATGAACTGGGAACTATTCAGCAGCAAATTAATAGCTGGTATTAATGTTTGTTTGTTGATCTAATTGTGGCTCCAAAAATAATCCAAAACCCACCAATTCTTTTACTACTCCTCAAACCTTCCCTATGTACCGTAAGAGGTTTGTAAGTATTAAACAAAGGAGAAATGAAGTCATCTTAGGAGGAACTTGCTTGTACCTTTGAGATGCAAATATCTTATCTGGTCATCTAAAGAACCCTTATCTCTGCTATCTTTTTAAATGCAAATTTGAAAAAAAGAGGTAAAGTAATTTAGAACTTGAGTTGTCAAGGATAAATAAAAATCCTAAGTGTCTTTTCCCTAAACAGTAGTAAAAGGGTTTAGCCATCTAGATAGGTGACCTCTAGATAGCTGACATCAATTTGTTGCATCTGCTAGGAGCCAATTTGAACCAACCCCTTGTAACTGATGGCTTTTATATTGTACCTGACTCAGCGCTGAAATTTTGGAATGAGAACTATGAGGCCTCTATGTTTGTGTGTTCATCTGTATCTATATGGGTGTTATAGGTGTATGGTATTGCCAGAAACAAATTCATAAAAGAGCTCTATTTACTTGGCTTTAAAAAATTAATTAAGCACTTATATGAATACTCAGAAATAGAAAATAATCTGGCCAGAATGAATTTCAGGTTCATGTCACCTGGAAAATTCAGTGCTAAACTGATATCTGGTATAGAAGGTGACTTAAGCTTGTTGATTTGATTAATATAGACATGTTTTAGAGTCATCAACATTAAGTATAATTTTTTATATTTTTTTATTGTGCCTAGGTGTAATATAAGCTAAACAAAATCTTGTTATATCTGTTACAAATTTGTCAGCAAGGAAAGTAACGATGTGAAGAAACTTCTAAGGAAAAAAATGTAAATGAGATCCTTTAGGTAAACTCTATTAAGAATAAATATACTTTAGGAATGTCTACCTAAAATAGTCTCTCTGGATTCTGGTAACTGGAAATTTTAGAGTTGCATTAAATTAAGTGATGAAAGCTTATTGACTAGCTAGGTCAATCCCAAATAAAATAAGATACTGACACATTACTGAACATTAGCTTCCTTTTACAGAGAAACAAAAGGGTATTTAGGACTATTGGTGAATATATTTGATGCCACATTCTGTAAAGAAAGCAAATGTTTTTAGAAAATATCAATAGAAAATACCAATCTACAGAATGCTAACATAAAGGACACTCATGGTTGCTTAAGAAAAATAGGATGTATACTTTCAAGAAGACATGAGGAATGGAATTACATTTTGTTTAGAGAAAAGAAAGTAAGTCTGACTTACAGGTGGCTGTTTCTGAATGGGAAAGTAATAATACAGAAAGTGATAAAAAGATTTGTGGAAAGTGGACCCCAAGAAAAGTTTTGTGCATGGTCAGGATTGACTAAATTAAGAATAAATTTAGCTGAGTAAATTAATTTTAAAAGTAAGCTGGTGCAAAACCTGAATTTGGCTTTTCTCTCTGTTAAGAGGACAAGTTTTCTTGTATGGCAGAAACACAAGAGTTTTACAATAAACAATATCTCACAAGAAAAAAAAAGAGGACAAGTTTTCTTAAAATGTTGAATTGCCTTTTGATAACAGATTTTAAATTTCCTTACCTTTTAAGTGATTTCTTCTTATTACTTTGGCTAAGTGAATAACTATTGTTTCACAGTGACCTGTGATCCTATTGGACTGAGTGTTCTAAACCCTTTTTGATATTTTTGACAAAACTTCCTAGAAAAAATTCTGATGAAGTCCTTTTGACCTCTAGCTAACTTTGGGCCCCTGAGACATCCCAAAGAGAGATATAAATTAGGTTCATTTGGTAAAGTTACATGGGAGGTATTGTCAAATGAGTAATAAATCTTCTTAGGTTTTAGTGTATGGTAAAATGTTGTCAGTCATAATTCTAGTTATTGTCTTAAAGTGTTGTATGTCACATCAGTAACCAAGTTTCTTTGATATTGCAATCAGGTTTTAAATGCGTCTTCTTAAGCCTTATGTCATTATAGACAGTTATGGTTTTATTCTGATGCCTTTGCAAAAATGCTTCCTCTTTAAGAAGATTTATAAAAAGGACTTTTGGATAAATACAAGTTTATGACTTTCAGACCATAATGCTGAGCTGGGTAAGAGGTTGAAGAATCCTAATGAGAAACCTGAATGTTTCATAAAGCTGTTAACAAAACGGATTACTTACATAGGACTGAGTAAACTGATGAATATGGTCGTAAATTTTATGGTTTCTATCTGAAAAATTACTGGCTTAAATCTGTGTTTTCCAGGTGTAAGGAAAACCTTCCCCTCAAACTCATTATGATTTACAGTAATTTGGTAAATTATACATTTGTAAAGCAGCATTAAAACATTTATCTTTTCTCTCTCTGTTCCCTCCAGACATTGGAAACCCTTAGGTTCCCAGCAGCTTTATCAGATAAATTAGGAAGGCTACTTCACTAACAGGTATAGAAAACTCAAGGTATTTTGGGAAGCTTGAAAAAGGAGGAATTCACCTACATCTGTTAGGCAAAAATCTGTGTATATAAGCCCTTGGCATGGCTTTCCTAGCCTGAGAGGTCTTTTAAAAGTCCAGTTTGAGACTCCTTATAAAAGTTTCAGCAATGCAAAAAGCCTGAATGATGAATTATAGTTACATAAATTATCAGTCCAAGTTTCTTTTGAGACCAGACTTGTGTCACAAACAAATTAGTCTTAATTTGGTTATATTTGGTAAAATTTAGGGTAATTTTAGAGAGAAAAAGATGTTTCAATGAATTTTAAGTGCCAGTTTTGCTGATGGAGATCTGTATTTACTAAGATTCACTCCCTGGATTGTTCCTTGCTGTTACACTATATTAATGTAAAGTTTAACTGAGTTTTCAAAAGGACACTCTTTGTTTCTGAAGCTTATCTCAGTAATCTATCTTTGGATGAAAATCAGATGCCCCACAACCTGCAACCAGGGGATTGTGCATACTAAAAAGAACATAATTTAAAAGACAATCTCCAACCCAGATGGAAGGACACTTATCAGAGGAGAAACTACACTCACAATAGGACGAGAAAAAGACAATATTGGAAGTAGACAACTGACCCAAGATGCTGGACCTGATTTTGTATGGCCATTGATAGTGTTTTCCTGACTTCTTGGACTTTTGCATATGAATCAAATGTTTTCCTATCATGTGCACAATCCTATGCTAATTTTAAAAATCAATCCAATTGTTGGGTTTGTGGCCAATTACCTATGATGAGTACTTTTGGGTTACCTTGGTGGATTTCTCCCCTCCAAGGCTCTAATTGGATGGCCCTTAGGAAATTTATTCTAGAGAAAAAAAATTGTAGTCCTGTTCTAGAGATCCCCTCACATAGCCAACTAATAATAGCTGCTCTGACCCTGGCCATAAATTCAAATTTTCTTTTAAGGTCACTCAGGCTAAAACAGAATGATGAGCTAAGTCTCAAACAAAAACTGTTACCTCTCATCTATTAAAAGGAAACCTCCTACAATTATGGGATGGATTTATGTGGTTAACACCAGGCTATGATCATTTAAGTTTAAAAGCTCCTCTATGTTGGGAACGATTAAGTCATACCAAGGATGATCAGCCCAGTAACATCAGGAAATTGGGCTGGGTGCCTTATGAACAATGCCTACATGTTATTACCCTTAGAGACAGTGACTGGTATGGAACTGACTGAGTCAGATAACCAGATATTCCCTGGGTTGCACCTAATGGAACTCATTGGATTTGTGGTACTAATTTATGGCCTTAACTTCCACTGGGATGGGTAGGAAGATGTACCCTAGGATTCCCATAGGCTCAAGGTCATGTATGTAACAAATTAGAGACCGTTGGCATGAGCTGATGGATCAAGAGATCTGTATTCTGCTGGTATGACCATTTAGCAGCTATTTTTGCACCTTCTAATTGGCCATATTGAAGCCTTAACAAAATTCACTCAACAGGCCTTAAATGATAGTAAACAGGCTATTAGCTTATTGAATTCTGAGGTCTCTATGATGAGAAAAGTAGTGCTATAAAACTGCCTGGCCCTTGACATCCTTACAACATCTCAGGGAGGTACCTGTGCCATAATTCAAACTGAATGCTATGTTTTCATACTTGATGAATACTCTAATGTAACACATTTAATGAAGCATATGAAAAATCAGATTTCTACCTTAAGGGACCCCTTCCCAAATCTTGGCAACCTCTTCAAAAACTGGTTTGGCGTGGGAAGCTCTTGTCTTAAATATTTACTTGTAACTCTATTAATGTTATTAGCTATATTATTTGTATTTTTGCCTGTTTTACAAGATTATTG
Organism: Hippopotamus amphibius kiboko; assembly: GCF_030028045.1. Lineage (NCBI taxonomy): Eukaryota > Metazoa > Chordata > Mammalia > Artiodactyla > Hippopotamidae > Hippopotamus > Hippopotamus amphibius. The sequence continues at coordinate 49,143,274 of NC_080196.1, forward strand.
TTTCTTATATTACCAAATGTGTGACTGAACCACTGATAAAAATAATGATGACTAAGCTACTTGAAACTGTTGATCAAACATATAGTTCTACATGGGATCAATGATTATAATAGTGTAACTCTGGATATGGGAAGATGCAACAAGAGGGAATTTTTCCTGGACCATAACAGACTAGGAATACATGTGGTCCAGAGACCTTTGACTTTTGTTGAAAAGGCCTAGCCCAGTAATAGCATATTGAGTGGCCTATCAGTGAAATCTTTGCCAGACCTAGGGATGAGGCTTCCTAGCACCATGGGATGAAATGGTCATGAAATACCTCCCAAAACATGGTCCAGTTTATGACCATGAGGGCGCCTGTCAACTATAAATTGGCAAATCACATCCCCTGCTGACCTTCAACATCCCCTGAAGGGAATTCATGTTGGAGACCAGGAATGAGGCACTCTGTGCTTTTGAAAATGGATGGAACAAGTCTTCAGATAGTTAGATGTTTTCAGGACCTGATTTCATAAGCCCAACCCTTGCATCTCCTCATATCTAGAAAAGCACTAAATCCCTACATGGTGCTGTCTGCTCCTCATGACTAGCAGAAACCCCCTACAGAAATATGTGCTTGATTGCATGTATTTCTCCTTCACCAAGATTACATATATGCTAATCTCCCCCCCACCCCCAGCCTCTTTGGAACAGTTTCTCATAGCTATCTGGGATGCTGTATCCTGGGCCGCAGTCCTCATTTTGCCCCAAATAAACTCAGCTCGCAACTCTCACATTGTGCATTTTTCTTTTTCTTTTCATTTTTTTTTTTTTTTTTTTTTAGTTGACAAACACTCAGTGCTCTGAGAAAATCTGGCAGAACAGACCTTCAGATAGTTAGATATTTTCAGGAGCTGATTTTACGAGCCCAATTCTTGCATCTCCTCATATGTAGAAAGGCACTAAATTCCTTCATGGTGACATCTGCTCCTCATGATTAGTGGTAACCCTCACAAGACCCTCTGCAAAAACATGTGTTTGATTGCATGTACTTCTCTTTCACCAAAATCACATACATATTGACTTTCCCTCCCTACCCCTTTGGAGCAGTTTCTCAGAGCTATCTGAAATGCTATCTTACAGGCAGCAGTCCTCATTTTGCCCCAAAGAAAACTTAATTTGCAACTCTCGCGTTGTGCAATCTTTTCAAGCCAACAATTTCAAATACTATAATATAGACTCAATTATGTAATAAGAGAAGAGGAAATACATATAGGTAGCAAAATTGGTTAGCAAAAACTTATTATAGTAGAAACTAAATGCTTACCTACATTTGAGTTGCAAGGAATAATCGTTATACTTAATCACAAATATGTATTCTTTAATATCCAAAGGTTCCCTAGGACCTAGATTATGTCTTCTTTTAGCCTCAAGAACGGCAGGAAAATATAAAATTGAAATTAAAATTTTAAATTAAACATAAATATCTTTCCATATATATCTTATTGGTTCTGTTTCTCTGGAGAACCCTGAATAATACAACACAATATTAAAACCACTAGAAAAAAAATAGCCCATCACACTATCCAGCCATGATTGATTAATCACGTTATTTCTAACAAAGCTTAATGTCCTTTCTTTGGAGAAAAAAAGTTGTGTTTGATTTCAGTTTTTTGTTTTTTGTTTTTTTGGTTTTTTTGAACATTCTAGAAGGCCAGTTTTATAATTTTTTTATTGAGACATAATGGAAATATTGTATTTGTTTCAGGTGTATAACATAATAATTTGATATATGTATATGTTGCAAAATGATTACCACGATAAGTTTAACATCAAATCAACATGTATAGTTACAATCTTTTTCTTGTGATAAAAACTTTTAAGATCTACTCTCAGCAAATTTTAAATATATAGTAGAGTATTATTAATTATAGTCACCATGCTATACATTATATTTCCAGGATTTATTGATCTTATAACTGGAACTTTGTATCTGTTGACCCTCTTTACCCATTTCACCTCACTACCACATCCTGCCCCTGGAAACCACTAGTCTGTTTTCTGTATCTATGAGTTTGTTGTTGTTTTAGATTCCACATATAAGGGAGATTTCATGGCATTTGTATTTCTCTGTCTTACATATTTCACTCAGCATAGTGTCCTCAGTGTTTATCCATGTTTTTGCAAATGGCAGAATTTCCTTCTTTTTTTAAGGCTGAGTAATATTTCTTTGTAATTGTATACCACATTTTCTTTACCCATTCATCTATTGATGAACACTTAGATTGTTTCCATGTCTTTACTATTGTAAATAATGGTGCATTGAACATAGGGGTGCAGATATCTTTTTGAGATAGTGATTTCACTTTCTTCACATAAGTACCCAGTAGTGGAATTGCTGGATCATATGGTAGTTCCATTTTTACTTTTTTGAGGAACTCCATACTATTTTCTATGATAGTTGCATCAATTTACATTCCCACTAAGTGTGCAAGTGTTCTTTCTTCTCCACACTTTTGTCAACACTTGTTATCTCTTAAGAAATCTTGATAATAGCCATTCTGACAGTTGTGAGGTGATACCTCATTGTGGTTTTGGAGTTGCATTTTCCAAATTATTAGTGATTTTGAGCACCCTTTCACGTACCTGTTGGACATTTGTATGTCTTTTTGGAAAAATGTCTATTTTGTTCCTCTGTCCACTTTTAATTGGATTATTTTTCTATTAAGTTGTATAAGTTCTTTATATATTATTTTAACACTTTTTCATATCCATATAACATATAATATATATGTTAAGTCTTTGAATAATTCATAATTATCTGATTATACTTTATTTCATGCTCAAAATTCACACTCACAATTGTGCTTGAGACGTCCTTCTTTTTCTAGACCAATAATATTCAATATAAATTTCTGTGACAGAAATGTTCAATATTCTTCACTGTCAATACAATAACCTTTAGCCATATGTGTCTATTGAGCACTTGAAATGTATCTATTGCAACTGAGTAACTGATTTTTATGTTACTTATTTTTTATTATTTTTAATTTTAATAATCACATGTGGTGAATAGATGGACAGTACAGCTCTAGAGTTATTCATAGTCACTTTTCTATTATATGTCAGACTGCTGAGTGATAATGTTCTTAAGATTCCTAGAAGCCCTTTTATCTGGCTTGCAGGATCTACTAAAAAAAAATTCTACTTGGTCTTACCAGAGTCTTCCAGCCACACCCTTAATTTGATCTTTATTTTTAAGCCTTATTATATTTTGAGAAATTTTACTGTCTGTGTAGACTGGAGAAGAGAAACAGTTTTATTTTACAACCCAGGTCCTGCCATCTGACATTTTCAACATTCTGAAGGTCTGGGTATTTCTTTGGCCAAATCCAAAAGTGTATGAAATATATTCTCCATCTTCTATATTACTTTATACAGCATTTTTGCCAATTGTTTTGTACCACAAAATGTTTGTCACCAATTTTCTACAGTCTTCAATATCAATTATTTTTCCATCCCTTAATCATAGTTTACTTTTTTTTTAAGTTTTTGCTAAAAATTTCCCCACCACTTTTCCATACTTAGCCTGCAGCTCAGTCCTAAAACCAATAGCACATATTTTAGATTTTTGTTACGGCAGCATCCAACCTCTAGTTATCAGTTTGTTATTGCTGAGCAGAAAAAAAGAAAAAAATCTCTAAATGTTAGTGGAATAAAACAACAGCCATTTATTTAGTTTATGATTCTGTGAGTTGATGTTTTCAGCTAGACTCAGTCCTTCTATCTTCACTAACACATTCATGCAAACCAATAAGCCATGGGTCAGCAGAGGTGGTTCTGTTTCAGAGGATTGGCTAGTTGTCATCTAGAGCAACAGGGAATGACAAGCCCATGTTTCTCATCATCCAGCTGATAGCCCAGGATTGTTCTCCTGGTGTCTAGACAGGATCTCAAAAGTGAGAGAAACAGCACACAACCCTCTGGAAGCTATTAAAAAACAAAATTTAACCAAGTAAATTTGAAGATCCAATTGATTTTATTCACAATTGGCAATTTGTGAGTTGGGCAGCATCCCATCTAGCAACTACATGGGTTCTCTGAGAGGGTGTACAAAATGGAAGACTTTTATGTGAAGAAGGTTGGGACCAGGAAACTATTAGCAAAAGAAAAGAAAGAATTGTTTATAGGCCATGACATCTTCTTTTGGGGGGAATGGAATGGGGTGGGTCTTATCATGCAGATTTTAATTTTCTTCCTTTGGGAGTTGGAGAGGGCCAAGTAACAGATTAACTCAGTGCTGCTTGCCAGAAAATTTCTGATTGGCTGATTAAGATTACATTTCTGGAGAAGGTGAAAACTGCCATTAGTTTAGGTATTAAAACCAAGTTTTGAGACAGAAAAGAAGGGGGCAGGGCACAACCCTTAAAAGAATGACATAGTCATGGAGAAAACAAAAAGGACAAAACAAAAATTTTAGGACCAATGAGGCCCAAATGGTGGAAGATTTGATTTCTATAGACCTTGAGCCTCATTATATGCTCACTGTACTACATTAGCATGCAAGTGGTACATCCACAGGCACCATGACAGTTCCAAGGCTGACTATAAAAGGCCAAAAAGTGGGCAGTGATCCAATAGCTTGGAAATCCCCACTCCTTCCCCAAAATAGTTTGAATAATCCTCCTGTAACAGGGTAGAGCAAAATCTGACTGCATGTTGGATCTGTTTCTTTTACTTTGATCTTTGCTTTTTGTTGCTTTTGTTATAATCACTAAGAGGATGCTGTCTATAGCTGTAAGCATACATAATGGTCTGCCTCAGGGACCCTTGCCCCTCTGCTTGAATGTTAAACTAAAACACCTTCATTCAGCTCACAGGGAAACAACCTGACCCTGTCCATATGTGAATGGCTGTAGAAAAGAAGAAATTAATGAAATAAAATAACTATAGTTAAAAAAAAATAAATTAACACATGCCCTACCCAGTGTGGGCCATGGGAGGAGATGTTTTGCAAGACTAATGGTCTTTTTACTTTACTTCCTTACCTCCTCCCCCTCTCTGTTCTGTAAAAGAAATTGGCATCCAAAATCCAATAAGATGGTACTCTGGGACATTAGTCTTCCATCTTCTCAGACACTTGGCTTTCAGAATAAAGTCACTATTCCTTGCCTCAACACCTTGTCTCCCAATTATTGAACTGTGGTGAGCAGTCTGAGCTTGGATTGGATTTGGTAACAAATTTGGTGAGCCAGCCAGGAGCCTTGCTACTCAAGGCTGGCTGGCCCTAGTCAGGGAATTTAAGGGCAAAGATTTAGCAGCTGGTGGGACCATTTGTCCTGAGGATCTTCCTTTCAAAATTCCCTGAAGTGGCACCAGCTACCCCAGTGCTTGGCAGTTGAAACAAGGAACTGACAAACTTCTGCAAGTCAACTGACTTGATTAGTAGGGTAATTCGCTCTGGTGTGTACAACCAGGAACAAATTCCGTCCTAATTTTGGGCTTCCTTTTATGGGACAAGCCAAATTGTTTGAATTGGGTACCCTGTTGGAGAGGGGAATTGTTGTCAGACTCTACCTAATTTGGGAGCTGGGTTGTTGGCTTCTGTTTTGTGTACATCAGTGTTGGAATTTGTGCTTTTTGTGTTGTAATTTGCTTGCATCTTTTGTGTTTTGGTGTTATCAAACTCATAAAAATGGGAAATATTTCCTCTATCCTGAAGGAAAGCCCTTTGGGGTGCATATTAGATAGATGGGCAAAACATAGCCATGAGCCTATGACTAAAAAAGAGATGGTATACTATTGTAATAGTGTGTGGACCCAGTATATGTTAGGATCAAAAGAGTGATGGCCCCTGAATGGCCCACTTAATTATTATATGATCTCACAATTAGAAGCATTTTGCAAAAAAGCAGGGAAAAGAGATGAGATTCCATATGTAGAAGCATTTATGCTATTGCATCAGGAGTAAAAGAAGTTGAGGGCTGCCACCTTATGGTGCAGCAGTATGAAAGGAAACCCAAGGGGGAATCTGTTTTACAAGGAGGGGAGGGAGAAAATGAGAGTGGGGACATGTTACTTCAAAACATATACCGCTTCCATTGATCTATACTTTCTCAGCAAATGTAATAGGGCCAGAAAGGAAACAGAAACCAAATAGTTGTTTATCTTCAGAAGTCACATAAGTCTCCCATAGACAAACATAGCCATTGAGAATGTTTCATCTTGAAAATAAAAAGTATATTTCTAAAATATAATAGTTATTTGCAAATCACATTTTCACTAGGGGAAATACATTCTGCAAACAAGGATGTAACTGGTGAAATCTTATCACCTAAATGTTTAATCTTTGGGCATAGACTCCATGAAAGCAAGCAAATTTCCTTTGAGATCCTCTTCAAACAAATCTCTCCCACCAGCCCACCCACCCCTCCTCCCGGTGGCTTCTTGGATGCCTCTCAGGTGTTAAACTTCACACCAAAGGAATGAGGTCTTTTCCTTTGTGATGTTTCACATCATTCTTTGAATATTCCAGTTTGGGCCTTACTTTAATTCCTGTTTTGTGAGCTTCATGCAAGTTGTTGAAATTTATGTATAAAAGTCTATACCATTTAAGGAGTTTGCCCTCATTGACAGTCAAAGACTTTCTAATTAAAACAAAGAGGTACTATGTTTACATCATACAAAAAATGTAGGAATGACAAGTGGTGGGTCAAAAATCAGCCATTTTGTATGATTCTAGGAGGAATAAATTGGGAGATTGGGTTTGCATATACACACTACTATATATAAAATAGATAACTAATAAGGACTTGCTGTATAGCACAGGGAACTCTACTCAATACTCTGTAATGGCCTGTATGGGAAAAGAATCTAAAAAAGAATGGATATATGTATATCTATAACTGACCCACTTTGCTGTACACCTGAAATTAACACAACATTGTAAATCAACTATACTCCAATAAATTTTTTTTAAATTTCTGTAAAAAAAAAACAAAACTTAACACCCCCCCCCTCCCCCACTGTGGCCTATCCAACTCTCCCACTGGCCAAACAGGCTGCATCAGTAGTTGTTCCAACTGCCCCCCCACCCCCACCATGACACCAACATATTCACTCCTTTCATGGCCTCCCGTTTCCCCCACCCATGAGGATCAAATAGAAGTTTCTCTGTTAACCCTCAGGGCACAGGGACCTGGTTTAGTATCTCCATCAATTTGAACTGGAAGTCAATTCCTGCAGTGGGGCAATTTCCCTTGTGCTGATATCCTTCCTGTAGGATGCCTTTATGCCTGCTGGGTTTCTAAGGATGCACAACCCATTCTTGACTTTGGATTTGCTTAACTGGAAAAACCATAACCCTGCTTACTGAGAGGACCCTCTCCATATGACTGAAACTTTCACCCCTATACTTGCCACTCACCATCCCACTCGGGCAGACATTCACTCTCTTATGAATATAATGCTAACTGGGGCTGAATGGAGGATGGTCATTGACAAGGCTAGAGAGGAAGTGCACCATCTCCATCTAGTGGATCCAAATGGAACTCCAGAAGCAAATCTGACAGTCCCTATTGCTGAGCCTAACTGGGATCCTAATAATGGGGGCATGCCACTTCTAGAACATTACAGGAGATGTATCTTAGTGGGTCTTTGAAAGGGGGTACCTAGACAAAAGAGCTTAAACAAAATTCAGGAGAAAAAACAAAAACCAAGTGAGGACCCATCAGAGTTTCTAGAAAGGATTTATCAAGCTTATAGGCGCTACATGAATGCAGACCCTGAGGCCCCTGAGAACATAAGGATGGTAAATATGACCTTCATCAGGCAAAGTGGCCCAGATATAATGAGAAAATTACAGAAGTTAGATGGTGTATTTGAAATGAACTCTTCTCGATTGCTTTTTTTTTTTTTAATAAATTTATTTATTTTATTGGCTGAGTTGGGTCTTTTTTGCTGTGCACGGGCTTTCTTTTTAGCTGTGGTGAGTGGGGCTACTTTTCGTTGTGGTGTGCAGGTTCCTCATTGCTGTGGCTTCTCTTGTTGCAGAGCTTGGGCTCTAGGTTCATGGGCTTCAGTAGTTGCAACACATGGGCTCAATAGTTGTGGCTCACGGGCTCTAAAGCACAGGTTCAATAGTTGTGGTGCACAGGCTTAGTTGCTCCGCAGCATGTGGGATCTTTCTGGAGCAGGGATCGAACCCATGTCCCCTGCATTGGCAGGCAGATTCTTAACCACTGTGCCACCTAGGAAGCCCTTCTCAATTGCTTTTAGATATTGCTTTTAAAGCATTCAACAACAGGAAACAACAACAGAAGCAAGAAAATGCAAAATGGAAGGCAGCTTTTCTGGCAGCAGCACTGAATTCCCAGAAAGTGAGTAACATAAAAGAAGGTAAGCCACCACTAGGGATGGAACAATGTGCTTGCTGCAAAGAGAAAGGGCATTGGGAAAAAGATTGCCCTAGACTAAAGAATAGGAAGGAGAATAATAGAAGGAAGACAGGAGCCTCTCATATGGTAGAAAGAGGGGAACACTCTGATATTGAATGAAGAAGCCTGGGCGCTCCCTTAGAATTGAGGGATCCAGTTCTAATTTCTCCACAAGCGTCCCAGGTAACTTTGACAGTGGGGAACAAGTGGACTCACTTTCTAATAGATACGGGTGCCACATATTCTGTGATAAATACCAAGGTGCACAGAAAACATCTTAGTCTATCCTGGTCATGGAAGTTTCTGGAGAAGTACAAAACTGTTCATTCTTACAACCTCTAGAAGTCCAACTAGGGGACTTCACCCTGAAACAGAACTTATATATGCCAGAGTGTCCAATCCTCCTTTTGAGATGAGATCTCCTTTGTAAATTAAATGCTCAAGTAGCTTTTTTGCCAGAACAGCTTAACATCAGGGTCCCACTAGAGCATACTTTAAGCCTACAAATGGTGCTCATGGAAACCCCAGAAATGGAGACAGAGCTCTTTCCCACTGAAGTTTATGAAAAGGTAAGGCTGGAAGCATGGGCTTTCGGCAATCTGGGGAAGGCCAAAATTCAACACCAATACACATCCCATTAAAAAGAGACGCCTAATCTAAAACAATATCCTCTTAGACAAGAGGCCCAAAAGAAAGTTCCAATTCTGGAGAAGTTTTTGAAAACAGGACTCATTAAACCTTACAGGTCACCATGTAACACCCTTATCCTCCTGGTCAAAAAGCCAACTCAGCAGAGGATTGTTTTGTCCAAGATTTGAGGGCTAGTAATGGAGTGGTCCAAGAATTACCCCGTGGTGCCTGATGCATATGCTCTGCTCACAACTATTCCAGGAGGATACAGCTTGTTCTCAGCCCTGGACTTGAAAGATGCTTTTTTTTTCTGCATTCCTATTGCAGACGAAATGCAGAACCTATCTGCTTTTGAATGGCAGGACCCAGAAACACAGACAGCCAAACAGTATTGTTGGACAGTCCTGCCTCAAGGATTTAAGAATTCCCCTACCTTGTTTGGGAAGATGTTGGCTAGAGACCTTAGAAATTTAAATTGGACATAGAACTCTTGCTCCAGTATGTGGATGACTTGCTCATAGTGAGCTTTACATATGATAAATGTATACAAAATATCATCAGAACCCTGAACTATTTGGCCAATTGTGGATATAAGGTCTCCCAGAAAAAGGTTGAGATATGCAAACAGCAAGTCACATATGTGGGCTTTGTCTTCTCCCAAGGACAGTGGGATCTTTTGCCCAACAGAAAGCGGCAATTGCAGGCATGGGAGCACCCAAGACCCGCAGACAACTGAGAGATTTTCTGGGAATGGCAGGGTTCTTTTGGATTTGGATCCCAAACTATGGGCTCATAGTAAAGCCCTTCTGTGAGGCACAGAGGGGACGTGATCTTGAGCCCCTTACTTGGACTAAAGAGTGTCAAACAGCTTTGAAACAATAAAATGAAGGTAGTCTCAGCCCCAGCTCTGGGACAACTGGACTTAAAGAAACCTTTCAAACTGTATGTACATAACAGATGAGGCATAGCCTTGGGGTGTTAATTCAAACTCTGGGTAGCATCCCTCAACTCAACTTGCTTACTTCTAAAAACAACTAGAACAGACTGTTAAGGGGTGACCCCCTTGCCTTTGAGCTGTAGCAGCTACTTGTGACATACTTCAGAAAGCTGAGAAGTTTACCCTGGGGCAACCCACAACTGTGTAGGTTCCTCACCATGTCTTTTTTTTTTTTTTTTTTTGCTGGAACAGAAAGGGGGCTATTGGCTGAGTTCCAGGAAAATAGGAAAGTACCAGGACACTCTCCTGGACAATCCCAATGTAAGACTGCAAATCACTTCATCCCTAAATCCAGCCACATTTCTCCCAATTGATGCTGCATGATCCCCAGAGCACGCTGTGACTGCCTACATGTCATCGAGCCAGTGTACTTCTTAACGAACCAACCTCAGCTGAGCCAGATATGAAATTGTTCACTGATGGAAGCAGCTTCATGGACCAGGTAGGCGATGTGCTGGGTATGCGGTGGTAACACTTAAAAGGATTGTTGAAGCAAAAGCCCTGCCCCCAGGGAGCTCAGCCTAAAAGGAAGAAATCATTGCTCTGACAAGAGCCCTGCTCCTCACTGAAGGGAAGTGAGTAAGTATATACTCTGACTCCCACTATGCATTCTCTGTAGTTGCGTCCTCAAGGGGCAATCTGGAAAGAAAGGGGGTTTCTCACTTCAAACAATAAAGACATAAAACATGCTTCTGAAATCCTGTCACTATTAGAAGCAGTCCATAAGCCCTCTCAAGTGGCCGTAATGCACTGCCAAGTCCACCAGAAGGGCAAGACCAATATAATGAAGGGCAGGTCAGCTAGCTGGCCAAGCTGCAAAGAAAGCAGCAAAGCAAACCAATTATCAAGTCATGGTAGGGTCACTTCCCCCACAAATTGACTTTTCAAAATATCAGCCAGTGTTTTCAGAAAAGGACAAGCGAGGGCCAAAGAGTGGGGTTTCACCCTTGACCATAACTCACCTGGCTGGAAATGTGATGCACAAGAAGCTGTGTTGATTCCTGAGGCCCTCTTGGACACTGTGCTGAAGCACATTCATGACTGTACCCACTACGGGAGAGATGCCACCCTGCAATGGATTAAAAAGTATATAATGAGACCTCACCTACAAAAGACCATCCAGTGAGTCACTTAGAATTGCATTTGTGCTAAAAATAACTCCAAACTGCTGTCAGACCTCCCCAGATGGGGACCCGGCACAAAGGGACCTGCCCCACTGAGGACTGGCAAATATACTTTACTCAAATGCCTTGAGTCGCAAGAAACTTCAGATATCTGCTAGTGTGTGTGGACACTTTTTCAAGATGGGTGGAAGCGTATCTCACACAGACAAAAAACCTCTGAAGTAAAGTCCACCTTAAGGAAATCATTCCCCAGTTTGGACTACCTAACATCCTTCTGAGTGATAACAGGCCTTCTTTCGTCTCTAGCATAATCCAACAAGCGTCTAAAGTAACCCATTAATTGGAAATTACATTCATCCTGGAGACCACAATCAACAGGAAAAACTGAGAAAATGAATCATACATTGAAAAGGAGCATTGCTAAAATATGTCAAGAAATTGATTTAACTTGGGATAAGGCCTTGCCAGTTGCCCTGCTATAGGTCAGACTGGCTTCCAGAAGCAGGCTTAAATTAAGCCCTCTGAAATATGGTGTTGTAGGCCATTCCAGGACTCTGCCCAGACAGAGGAATCTGTAAATTCTCTGAAAGACCTATGTGTTGCTAATTTATATTAAAGCTTTGGGCACTATACTAACCTCTATTCATGAGTTTGCTTCCAGCAGGTCTGTCTATCCAACTGAAGTAGCCTTACATCCTTTCTGACCTGGAGATTAAGTTTGCCTTAAAACCTGGAGAGAACAAGGGCCTGAGCACCAGCTGACTGCAAGGTGAACAGGACCACACATGGTATTACTCATCATACATTCATCTGTCTAATTGGCTGGGATAAAGCCTTGGATTCATCAAACTCAGATGAAAGCTGCACCACCATCAAAAAAAAAAAAAAAAAAAAAAGACCCAACTCCTAAGAGGCCTGGGGAGAAGTGTGTTTGTGAACCCTTAGAAGGCTTAAGGTTGCTTTTCAAAAAGGGTAAGTGTTGAGATTGCAATATCCTTGCAGCTGGTGAAGGGTAGGTCAACCTACTTATTTAATGCTTTCTACAGAACAACATAGCATCAGGTTCAAATAACATAGCATCAAGTTCAAATAACTAAAAATCCTAAGAATTTTTCCCTTCCCAAGGCTGATCAATTCCATTCCAAGATTACCCCTCAGCACCCTTACACAGCAGGAAGCAGTTAGAGCACTTGTCACCCCTTTTCCCACAAGATTGTGGAATGGACATTGACAGTGGGGAATTGTAACAGGGAAGAGCAAAATATGACTTCGTGTTGGATCTGTTTCTTTTAACTTAATCTTTGCTTTTCTTTGCTTTTGCTACTCTGATCACTAAAGGGATGTTATCTATAGCTGTAAACATACATAATGGCCTGCCTCAGGGAACCCTGCCCCTCTGCCTGAATGTTAAATTAAAGTGCCTTTGTTCAGCTCAGAGGGAGACAATCTGACCCTACCCATCTATGAATGGCTGCAAGGAAGAAGAAATTAACACATCCCTTTCCCAGTGCAGGCCACACAAGGAGATATTTTGCAAGACTAATGGCCTTTTTACTTTATTTCCTCACTGCCTCCCCCTCTGTTCTATAAAAGAAACTGGCATCTAGACCCCAATAAGAAGGTACCCTGGGACATCAGTCCACCCTCTTCTCAGACGCCCAGCTTTCTGAATATAGTCGCTTTTCCTTCCCTCAACACCTTGTCTCCTAATTATTGGCCTGTCATGCAGTGAGCAGACTAAGCTTGGATTCAGTAACATTCCCAATCATTAGGAAAAATGAATCTGTCCCCTCTCTTGGGACAGGGTGGTCTGTGTCATTCTCCATCCTGTTTCCTCCTATTGTTGGGTAGCTTATCAATGTGGTACTCTTCTGCTGGAGTCTCATCATTCCTATTTTCTAGGGTCTAGTCTTCATTCAGTAAATTTCAACTTCTTCAAATTAAAGAAATTGCCTTTTAAAACAACCATTTCTGATCTGGACTCAAAAAGCCTATTTTGAAAATATTAAAAAAACAGAACACCAGATTGTTTTTCTTTACTTTTTTTGTGATAACAACCTAACTCTCTTCAAACTACCAATGGATACCTCTTCATAACTAGAGGAAGGGTCATATTGAAGGAAATGCTAAAATGAAAAACAGAGAAAACTACTGCATGATATCTCACTATAACTGTTTACAATCCATTGCAAACAAGGGAGTCCACACAAAGTGTATGTAATCTTTAAATACAGCTTTTTACTTTGAGAGACTAGGATTAAATCCATTAGAGCATTTCCAATGTGTGCCTCTTTATAAGTCATGCATTAAGACAATAGTCCTGGTAAACATGACAATTCAGAATTGAGTAGTGAATAAAACGTGCCCACATTCTATCAGCCAGGGGGATTTTTTAGATCAACCATGTTCTACATTCCTAAATGTCATCAAGCTAAACACAATTAATCTTCCATTTTGTATGAATGTAATATTTTTTTTTTAATTCAGCTTTTTTGAGGTATAATTGACATAAAATTGTGAGATATTTACAGGTACAATGTGGTTATTTGATATATGTATGCAATGCGAAATGTTTCCCCCATATTAATTAACATTCATCACCTCACATATTTCTCTTTTCTTCCTTCCTTCCTTTTTCTTCCTTCCTCCCTTCATTCCTTCCCTCCTTCCCTCCTGCCTTCCATGAGAATGTTTAGGAATTTCCATCTTATCAAATTTCAGTTATACAAAACATATTAACTGTAATCACCATGTTTTACATTAGATCCTCAGATCTCATTCATCTTATAGCTGAACATTTTTTCCTTTTACCAACCTCTTCCTATTTCCCCCACTCCACAGCCCTGGTAACCACTTTTCTACTCTCTGTTTGCATGAGTTTGACTTTTTCATAGATGTAATATTAGAGGCAGATTTGAAATTTCCTCCTAATTATAGTTTCTTTTTAAGAGCCATCACTACATCATGTGTTATGTTCCATGTCATAGAAAAGTAACCTCTGCCCATAATAGATCAGATTTAGCAGGCAAGGACCCAAGAGGACTTATAGGATGGCATCCATTCACTTTGGGAATTGACAATGGGATTCATCAGTCTCACAATTTAGAACAACCTAATTTGACATCACACAAAAAATGGACCTACTTACTGAAAGAAGGTTGACTTTAAACTAAACCCATACAACTGGTATATAAAGCTAGTCACCAAAGGAAATTAGTATCTCCCAGGAACAGATGGGATATACTTTTGTAGGGTAATGTCGACTTAAAAAAATGCACATGTGAGAGTTACCAGTTAAGTTTTATTTGCGGCAAAATGAGAATTGCAGCCTGGGAGACAGCATCCCAGATAGCTATGAGAAACTGTTCCAAAGAGGAAAGAGGGAAGATTAGTATATATGTCATCTCAGTGAAGGAGGAGTACATGCAATCAAACACATATTTTTGTAGGGGGTTTCTGCTAGTCACGAGGAGCAGACGTCACCATGTAGGGATTTAGTGCTTTTCTAGATATGAGGAGATGCAAGGGTTGGGCTCCTAAAATCAGCTCCTGAAAACATCTAACTATGTTAAGACCTGTTCCATCCACCCATTTTCAAAAGCACAGACTGCCACATTCCCAGTCTCCACCCTGAATTCCCTTCAGGGGATGTTGAAGGTCAGCAGCTGCAGCAGTGCAGTGTGATCTGATCCTTGTAGAGGCAGATGGCAAGTGCCCACGGCAAGTGCCAATTTATAGTTGACAGTAACATGGGTTTCTTTCAGGCCTGGATAATCCTTTCTTTGTTCAGAAAGGCTAACCTCCAATTGTGCCCCTTATGGTATAAAGAGCCACAACAGTCCGTTACCATGGCAACAAACATTCCAATTATGGCATGTGCTGAAAAGGAAGCTCTCATGATATTTTCTTTCTTTCTTTCTTTCTTTCCTTCTTTCTTTCTTTCTTTCTTTCTTTCTTTCTTTCTTTCTCTCTCTCTCTCTCTCTCTCTCTCTCTTCTTTCTTTCTTTCTTTCTTTCTTTCTTTCTTTCTTTCTTTTTCATTCTTTCTTTCTTTTTGACTGCCTTAGGTCTTAGTCGCGGCATGCAGGATCTTTGTTGAGGCATGAGGGATCCTTTGTTGTGGCACACAGGATCTTTACTGCAGAGCACGGGCTTCTCTCTAGTTGTGATGTGTGGATTTTCTCTTCTGTAGTTGTGGTGCACAGGCTCCAGGGCATGTGGGCTCTGCAATTGTGGCACACGTGTTCCAGAGTGCATGGACTTTGTAGTTTGCAGAATGCAGACTCTCTAGTTGAGGCGCATGAGCTCCGTAGTTGTGGCGCCAGACTTAGTTGCCCCATGGCGTGTGGGATCTTAGTCCTCTGACCAAGGATCGAACTCACATCCCCTGTATTGGAAGGTAGATTCTTTACCACTGGACCACTGGGGAAATCCCAAGATATTTATTTTAAACTATAGAAATAAACAGAACAGTGATGCCAGAGCTATGGTTTTATTTTGCACATTTTTTGTTTTAGTTGCGTGGCTGAAATTTAATGAGAAAACCTATATAGAATCAATCATTAATAAATCAAGCAGGCTTGTTTAATCTTCTCATTACTTGATCATTATGAGAAAACCAAAGTGAAAATCCTGCACATGGTGAAGTACATTGGACGGAACACTTAACATTACCAATTCATCACAGCAGAAAACAATTTGAGCCAGGGAGCACTAATGTACAAGTTCAATAGGAAGCAATTATAGCCAAGAATGGTTTTATCTGAGACTTCCAGGGATTCACCATCAGTAAGTGAATGAGTTTTGCTGTTTTTTTTTTCATTCTGGTCTCACCTGTGGGAATATGTTCATCCTTCAAATTTCTAGCAAAACATACGGTTAACCTAAGTATATCACTCATTCTGTTCAATGAGAGGAGATCACCAATTTCAGAGAGCTTATGAATGGAAGCAGGGGCTGCTGAACTGCAGTGGGGCGGGGTGGGGAGAGAGAGAGAGAGAATCAATGATATGACTTATGAAGCAACCAGGAAAAGATTTGAGATTTTCCACAATAAAATGATAAGGTAACAAATGTTGGTTCAAATATTTGTTCTATCATTGAGTCATCATATGAAATGTTTCAACTCTGAATGTTAATTTCTGTAGTCTTAAAAATGTATCTTCTATAACTACCTTCTGTTAAAAACAAGAAAACAGACCTAAAATGAGGTTGCTTATGTTAAGCTTCATGTCACTAAACTGAGAACTAACTTACATAGTTTCCACTCTCCCAGAAATGGAATCTTAAACCATTCAATCAGGAATATCCTGATCAGGACTAGTTAGGTCATCTGCCCGAGAAACTCCTACCATCCCCTTTTTACCTAGTGAAACTTCTTTGTTCCTGCTCCCTTTTGCCTATAAAATCTCTTGCCTTCTTTACCTCTTGGAGTTTGTTTCTATTTGCTAGACTCTATGGTGCCAGATTCATGAATCACGGATTAAAGTCAATAAGATCTTTAAAATTTATTCAGTTGAATTTTGCTTTTGTAACATTTTGAAAGAAATTCAGATGATTTTCCAAGGTATAGAGCATCAAGTTATGTAAGTAATGTGAAAAAAGATCTATGAAATAGCTACATATTAAATGTTAAACCGATCTGCTGAAGAAATTTTAGGTTTTACATGAGTGATGGGTTAGCATAGGTCTTGGGAAGAAATGAAGTGTACACTTCTGTCTCCTGAATGATGACAATGCTACAGGCAGCAGACAGAAAAAGCAGCACCCTATTAGCCAATAATTCCAAGAATGGAGACGTGGTTGAAATAAAGAGGCATTTATTTGGGGTTTGTTAGGACTGCAGCTAAGAGACACAGATCCAAGAAGCACTTGAATTGTGTTTTGTCAGGCCACAAAATGGGGAAAGTTTATAAAGGCAAAAAAACACAAGGCTACATAAATTGTTTATCAAGAATTAGGACTGAAGGTAGCAAGACATAAAGGTTCTTGTTAAGCAAAGATTTGTTTGAGGTCCTAATGAATGCACAGTTTGAAGGCGGGGAACTTTGAAACTACAAGGTCACAGCTGGCAGCAGCTAGCAGATATTGTTTGGAAAATGGCTAGTGGCATCCTTGAGTCTGATACAGCTCTGAAAATTCCAGTTCTCAGTGATGCAGGAAGGTATCTGAAACCACATGCACAATGGCCACCTGGACGCCTGAAGTATAGTTACTCCATTTTGCTCTTTAGATGGCCTGAGATATGCCATCAGCTAAAAATGAGCTCTGAAACCTCCCTGTTTACACAGCCCCTACCTGTGTTAACTTTGGTCAGGTATTCACAATGGACTGAGATTTCACACTGGCCACAACTGGGGACAAAACTTAATGCTTGAGAGATTCCAACATTGATAACATCTGAAAGAGGGAAGGAGAGGGGAACTAGACAGAACCAAGAATACAAGCCAAGATTGATAAAAATAAAGGTTGAGTGAGGCTACTTGCTGTAGGGATTCATCCCAGTGAGGTAAAGACAAACCATTTATGTACCCAATGCGGTGATCAGGATGCCCTCAGTAATGTGTCTCTAATCTCACACTGAAAATACAAAGTAAATAATAAGTACGATGATTACATTTCTATCATGTCCAAGGCACTGTAGAATTTTACATGCAAGTTCTTATTTACACATTAGGAGTATAGTATCATGTCCCGTTTTACAAATAAGGGTACTGAGGCTTAGATGTGGTAAGGGACATGCCATAGTCACAGTTACCATGAGGCAGAGCTGAGATTCAAACCAAAGCCTGTCTTTAATTTTAAATATTACCAGATAGGGCATGAGGTCAGTCAATGTTCAAGTCTTTACAGGAAAAAGAATCATCTGAATGTAAGTACTCTATCAGATTTTTAGAGCAATGGACTTTCCTGAGAATTTCATTAATCAAGGATTAAGTATTATTAACTTTTAAGTATTATTTTTATGTACATTTAAGTGTGAAGTATACTGCCTTAATATATAACTAATTTACCATTCATTACTCCACAGGTGGCAGACTGGGTGAGGCTGTGGCTTCCTCTGCCAGGAAGCTGGCATGACCTCTGCTGTCCGGGTACTCACTCTTCTGTCCTCTCCACTTTCAGTCTCTTTCTGATGTGACTCCTTCCTTACACATCCTGTGTCCTTTGTACTCTGCCCCTTCGGTGTGTTGCTTCTCTTTTCTTATCTTTCTTTTCTCTTGTGTTGCCTTCACTGCATTTGGTTCACACTCAAGATCCAGTTTTCACCGTTTCTCTCCACCTGCTTTGAAGCCTCTTCCTTCTCCTAGGCTATGGTGTGCTCTTGGTATCCCGGACCTCTAGGGAACATCTCTTAACCCTGGTCCTTAGGTCGTATTGTGTATAACTTCTCTGGTCACACATGCCTTTGCCCACTCTGCCTACTCTGACTACATGAACACTGTGGCCAGTTTGCTACTCATCACTGGCCTTGAGACCAGAGCTGGACACATAACTCAGTGCTTCAGAGAGTCTCAGTAACAGGCAGAATTATATAGTTCCTGATTTAGGGTGAGGAAAAACAGTGGCTGTGACATGTACGATGTCCCAGTGGGTCAAGGGAACAGGCAGAGTGAAATGACAGGAAGTCATCCGTGAGATAAAGCTGACCAGAACAGCATGACCGGCCCCTCTGTATGGGTAGAGGTTGACACACTTGTTGGCTGAAGCAAATGCAAATTATCCAGGTCCTGGGTTCCAACCCACAGCAGGTCATGACATCAGACCTTCAGTTTCCTGAACCAGGTAGGCACCTGTGAATCAGGGAAAGCCAAGGGGAGAGAGGAGAGCCAAGCCAGGCAAGAGGTCAGCCCACAGAGCCTGCAGGTATCAGCACCCACTGACTAGAACAGAGAGAGAGAGTAGAATTGGCCAGTCACCAATTCTCAATAACAGGACATGGCAAGAAGCTGTGGACTGAGACTCATTCTTAAGACCCTTCTACCTGGCAAAAAGCAGAAGTAACCATTTCTAGATTCTGTTTATCAGTGGCCCTGGGCTCCTACTCTACCTAGATGCTACTGGGCCAAGGGGAAATCAGAAGAAAATGTTACAATCACTCATTTGCATGTATTTGTTCATTATTCAATATTTATTGAGCAGTGACCATTCTAATAACTAAGAACATGAAAATAAGAAAAGATAAAATCTGTCCCTTAAGAAACTGATTGTTTGGTTGTGAAACAGAAAGTCGAAGACCATCATAATGCAGTGGAGCTTTCACTTGCTCAACCTAGGAGTCAGAAGGATGCTCAGGTTGCTTTCTTAAAAACAAGAAGTTTTCCAGTTAGGTGAGGGAATTGGGCTGCTCTGAAGGGCAGAAGCTTGTAACCATAGACGAGAAACCTGGTGTCCCTCTCCTCCTCGGGCACACGCACATGCTCTGACCACACTCGCCTCCTTGCCGTCTTTGAAATCCCTGAGCACCCTCCTGCCACGGAGCATTTCTTTTTTTTTTCTGGCTTGCTGAAATCTGCTTCTCCTTCAGAAATAAATGGCTCATTTATTCACTGTCTTCATGGCCTCTGTTCAAATGCCTCCTACTTAGAGAAAACTTCCACGCCACCCATGGAAATATCAGCCCCCCTCTTTCTCTGTCCATTTGTTGATTCTACATTTTCTTGTATCTCCTACAGCCTCTAAAATTGGGAACTTAAGTCCAAGTAGGGGCCGTGGATGAAGGGAGAGGTGAGGAGGAGGTGGTGTGGCATCTTCTCCCCAAAGGCTTTGCTGGAGGAGAAGGTGCTTTCCTTCAGAAACACTGCATAAATATAAATTTCAGGTAACTTGAAATTCAAGGTGAAAGGCAAAAAAACACATAAAATCTTTAGAAGCGTACATAAGAGAATGTTCTTATGATGTCAGGGAATGAAGGACTTCTTAAAATTCACACAAAGTGGAAATCATAAAGAAAAAGATTGATATATATGACTATAATTAAGAACTTCTCACTAAAGGCATCATAAAAAGAAGGAAAAGACAAGACATGAAGGAGGTTATAGGTGCAATCAGTATAAAGAACTTTCACATAAAAATAATAAAAGATGTCAAAAGATATAAACAGGCATTTCATGGAAGGCAAAATATGGATGCCCAATGAAGATTTTAAAAGATGCTTAATCTCATTGGTAATAAATTAAATACAAATTAAAATCACAATCAAACACTGTTTCACATTCCACAACTGGACAAATGTTTTAACATTGCAATAAAAGCATTGACTCGGATGTTGAATAACTGGAACTGTCTTTCTTGGTTAATGGGAATTGTGATTATATTGTATAGCTAGTTGTACATTCCCTAGGTTTTGTTAATTCTTATCCAAGGCATAGAGCAGACACATGTGACCCATTTTCACAACAGTAATGGGCAGGAAACATTCAAATATTAAATTGGGAGAAAACACACAGGGAAGTCTACTCAGGACTCTGTAATGGCCTACACAGGAAGAGAATCCTAAAAAAAAGAAAAGAAAGAGTGGATATATGTGTATGTATGACTGCTTCACTGTACTGTATACCTAAAACTAACACAACATTGTAAATCAACTATACTCCAATAAAAATTTTAAAAAAATTCAAAGTGGAATTTAAATATAAAATTTGATAGCATAAACTTCAAGAAGAAAATATAAATATGACTATGATCTTGAGACGGGGAGGGCCTTTATAAACTTTTATGAACCAAATTGTGCCCCCCCCCACCCCCAATCCATATGTTGAAGGCCTAACCCCCAGGATGTCAGAATGTGACTGAACTTGCAGGTAGTGCCTTTAAAGGGGAACAAATTAAAATGACGCTGATAAAGAGGGCTCTAATCCAATCAGACTAGTGTTCCTATAAAAAGACAAAACTCGGAGCCACAAAGAACACAGGGTGGTATGCACAGAGGGAAGACTATGTGAGGACACACTGAGAAGCCTGCCATCTGCAAGGCAAGGAGAGAAGCCTCAGGAGACGCCAAACCTCATTACACCTTGATCTTGGACTTCAGCCTCCAGAACTGTGAGAAAATAAACTTCTGTTGTTTGTTTCCCTCCCCTCCCCCACCAATTCTGTAGTATGTTGTGTGGTAGCTGCAAGAAAATAATACCTATGCATTATCCTGAATGCCAAACTAGATAGAAAAAACTTAAAGGGTTTTTCTACAAAGCGTTGTTAAACTCTCATACGTCAAAAATAAGAGAACTACAAACTCAGAATGCTATTTATAACATATTTGACAGAAGTCTGCTATTTCTAATAAAAAAACTCCTACAAACCTATAATACTATAAATAGTCAAGAAAAAATTGGCAAGATATATATGTGGGAAAGTTCAAATAAAGAAATACAAGTGGTTACTAGAAAACATAAAAAGGAGTCAACCTATCTATACAAATTAAGACAGAAATAATGTCTTCTTTTCCATGAAGAGACGAGAATCTTCTAGTATAACATCTTACGCATTAACAAAGACTGTAGCTCTCATCTGTGAAGGTCTGTGCACTCTACAATTTTCACAACTTGACCCTTTAGTGCTATATACACGTCAAACATTTTTAAGATGAATTCTGTTTCACCTAGAAATTTTACTTCTCATTTCTGGGAATTTCTACCAAATAAATACTTAGGCATAATATTTTAATTATCAGAAGGTTTACTCTAAAATGAAAAATAATCTTAAAGGCTCAACAATAAAAGTTTGGTGAAACAGCATAGTAACTTTTATATCAGGAAAATATTTAAAGTGGAAAGGAAATACACCAAAATATGAAGAGAAACCATCTCTTAGAGGGAGACTTTTTGGGTTGTGAGTTACAGGTGAATTTAAATTTCTTCTTTCATGTTTGTCAATAAGAAATATAAAGTATTTGGGTAATAAGAGTAATCTATAAAAGCTGTTTCAAAAGAAACGAGTTCAATCACTGAGCTCTGAGTAGAACAGAGAGTGAACTTCCTGTGGTTGTGAGGGCCTAGGAATCACACTGGCCTGGGTTTGAATCTCAGTCATCACTCACTCGGTGATCCTGGCCAAGTTACTAAAAGCACCAAATCTCAGTCCTGTGTTCTGGAAAATAAGGAGAATAGTTGTGCTGCCTCAGAGCCTTGTTACAAGGATTAAATAACATCCTGAGTTTAAGGGCTCAGGTGGGCACAGAGGAAGGCTGATTCCCCATCTGCAACCACAAACAAGGGAAAGTGAAGTTTCAGCTGGAAGTAATTGGGTCAGTGTGGCTCAAGGGGGATATACAAGCAGAAACAGGCCATGAGAGATGAAGAGGATCCAAAGCAGGACCAGAATCCAACACTAAGAGTGACTACCCTGGGGCCACTTAGACAATAAACACACAATTTTCTCAAATCCTTCATTGGGAATACTGGGGATTGCTACGTGGTGTTAGATATGTGCTAATGCACACATTATCTCATATCACTCTCCACACAGCTCTATGGCATGAGAGTTTTGTCATCTCTGCTTTAGAAGTAAGGAAAGTAAGCATGGCCTGTCCAACATCACACAAATAGGAAGGGGTAGAGCTAGGATATGAATGTTTGTGTGATTCAGAACCAGCTTTGCACATCCTATAAGCATCCCCATGTCTAAATAGATGAGCTACACTTAACACAAGCACAGTTTAACTCAGGTTTGGAAACTCTGAAAAATAGTGATCTCCTACTTAATAAGCTTAAACTTATTTTTTGTAAAATAAAAAACTACATAATTTCATTTAAAATTAAATAAAATATTACTGTCACTTTCTACTAAGTATAATAAGACAGATAAATAAAAATTGAGTTTAAATAAAGCATATTTTAATTCATTCATTCATTCCCATAGTTAACTTCCTTTCTTCCCAGTGGCCATTCTCCATCCTTTCATCTGGACGCTCAGTGCTCAGCTGCTGGTTAAGATGCAGATGCAAAGACCTCAGGAAATTCTCTTCAGCTTCTCCCTCTCCAGCTCAGATGCCCTCAGAACTCTTCAGTAAGGTCCTGGGCTTATGGCTTTGCCTGATTTGCCCCCTGAGGCTCCTCTGTTCATAGTCTCCTCCAGTTCTCAGGGGAGAGTCTTTAGCATCGACTCACAGCTCCAGTCTTTCCTCATCAAAGTGATTCATATATTTATACACACACACACACACACACACACACATATATAGATCCTTTTTCATTATAGAGGAGGAATAAATTAGGTGTATGGGATTAACCAATGTGCACACCACTACATATAAAATAAACAGGGATTTACTGTGTAGCACAGGGAACTATATTCAATATCTTGTAATAAGCTATAATATAAAATGTATTTTAACAACTCAATCTTCCTAAAAATTTCTGGACTCCCAAAGTTCTATAATGACAATGTTTGAGATGTCAATTTTATTTTATAACGTGTCAACTTTTCTTTGTAAACTAATAGCAAACATTTTGTAGTTATACAATTTGTAAACCCCCATGTATGTTTGACTTGTCAGAAATTTTATCTGGTAGTGTTTTTTGTTTTTATTGAAGTATAGTAGATTTACAATGTTGTGTTAGTTTCAGGGGTACAGCTAAGTGCTATATATATATTATATATAATATATATATATAACATGTATATATATTCAGATTCTTTTTCCTTATGGATTATTGTAATCCATTGAGTATAGCACCTGCTCACAGCTCCTCCATCCTCTCATAAGACCGTCTTCTGAATTGATTTTATGAGGAAAGATTATCATCATGACCCTTCCTCATTCTAACTCCCCAATACAAGGAAACTTCACTTATCAATGTTACAATATTCCTGCTTTTTAAAAAAGATGCATTTTCCTAACTGCATTAGTTTCCAATCATTTATGTAACTAATTACCACGAGTTCATTCTCTTACAGTTCTGGAGGTCAGAAGTCCAAAATGGGTCTTGCTGTGCTGACATCAAGATGTTGGCAGGACGGTGTTCCTTCTGGAGGATCTAGGGGAGGGTCTCTTCCTTGCCTTCACCAGATTCTAGAGGCTACAACATTCCTTGGCTTCTGACCTCAGCCAGCAACCACCTCACTCCTGCCTCGGCTGTGTCCTCACATCTCCTTCTCTGACTGTGACCCTCTTAACTTCCTCTTTCACTTCCAAGGGCCCTTGTGATTACATTGCACCCACACAAAATAATCCAGGAGAGTCTCCCTAGGTCAAGATCCTTAATTTAATCACACACACACAAGTCCCTTTTGCCATGTGACTTAACATTCATAAGCTTCGGGGATTAAAACCTGGACAATTTAGAGGTGCCATTTTTCTGCCGACCACACTACCTTTCTGCACCACTTGAAAGAACATTACTTAACACAATCAAAAAGTTTCTTCACAACAGTTCAGAATATAATCAACTACTAAAATATGTGACAGATAATAAAACAATGGAGGCAATCAGTGTGTGTCATAATAGATGGATCTAGAACAATGCTTTCCTAATTTTTCACCAGCAAGAATCGAGAGCACACTATGTGGGTAACACCCTGTCAGGGCAGTTTCATGGAGGAGGAGGTGGGGAAGGGCAGGTGGGGTCTGCACAGCCAGGGATGAGCCAGGGGAGGACCCGGGTGAACACAGGCACAGAATCCAAGTGGACAGCTGGTCCTGCTACAGGGTTTATGCAGGAGGAGCCCAGGACATTAGGGTGCATGCACTGGGTTGGCAATATGTAGCTGTAGATGTGAGTTTTTCTGAGATGCTAAGCCTTGCACTTGAGTTATTTGTGAAAGTACCCTGCCCTCATTAACATCTAATGATGTTTTGATCTAGAGTCCATTCAACAAAAGAACACAACACAGCAGCCTGTTGGGGACCACAGAGGGAGGTCCCGACTCAGTAAAGTCAAGGAGAAGCACATGGAAAACCAAAGGCCATGAGTAAACTCCACATTTATTTTAGGGCATGCAGGATGGAACAAGTGTAGGGAGCAAGGATGTGCTCCCTGGCAGGTGCCAATGGCCTCCATCAGATGTTCCTAGCTGGTGTCCTGAAAACACCCCAGACTCTCCGAAGCTCAAAACCCACTTAGCTGAACCCTGGGGGTGAGGACAGCAGTTCTGGCTGCCTACTTTTAGAAGAGCCCAGGGGGCAGTGCACTGGATGGGGTCAAGTTTCTGGGCTTGGAGCCAGGGCACCCTATAGTTCAGGAAGGAAGGAGCAGAATGAGAGGGAAGCGCTCCATGCTCCAGGGCTGCATGGCCTGGCAATTTTGCTGCTTCTTAGGGCCAAGACACTGAGACAGCATCTGCGGGATCGCTCCTTCAACCCAAGGAGTTAAGACTGCAGAGAAGTCCCCAGGCTTGGAGATCTCAACAAGTCCCTGGGCGAAGGCGTCACGGAGATTCTAGGGACGCACCTGTGAGTTTGGAAGCCTCTGGACTTAAGCGCTTTGGAGACTCCTCTAACATCCTGCACCGCGGGCCCTGGAGCTGCCCGCCTCCTGGTGTCTTCTGCGTGAGAGTATGAGGATGACGATGCAGGTCTGAGGCCCGGAGCCCTGAACAGGTGAAGAAGCGACCACATCCCGGGGGCAAGAAGAGCTGCAGGAATAGCGCCGCCACCGTCGAGCTCCTTCCCCTGCCCACCGACCCATTTTGCAGGCTCCGAGCTCCTGAAGCGGCGCCAGAGACCCCGGAGATAGGCTCGGGGGCGGCGAGCAGGAGGAGGAAGTGGGCACAGAGCAGGCGGCTCTGCCAAGTGCAAGAAGCGGGAAGGTTCGTGGTCAAGCTGCGGCTGAGCTGGCGGGCGGGAAGTCCTGCCGCAGCGCCGCTGGAGAGCCTCTGCCATGTCCCTGCGCGCCAAGGACCCAGAGCAGCTGGTGGGCCTGGAGGACCCCCTCTCCTCCCTGAGCGCCCTCCAGGGCTTTGGCCGCTGCGCTTCCAGCTCCCGGGCCTAGAGCCTGTGATGGCAACTGGAATGCCTGGAGCTTGTGCACTTTCAGCGACCTGGAGGAGGGAGCACAGGGGCTCTGACTTGGGTTGGCTGTCCCGGGCCAAGGGCCTGCAGTGCACTCTACCTCCACCCGGGGGCCCTCCTTCCTGGACTTGGCAGAGCTGCAACCCGAGACTCTGGAGACAGGTCTCCTGGCCTAAGTCTGGGGATGCAGAAGCGCTTCCACTTTTAGTTCTGCCTGCTTTCGGGCCTGACACCCAAGGAGCTAGAATACAGGGACGCTCCGGCCCCTGTAGTTATCTGTACTGCTGCCCGCAGGGCCAGTACTGGGACAACAACAGGGGGTCAATTGCACGCTGCACCCCGCATGCCCTTTCATTCTTGTCTCTGGTGTAAACGGGCCCAGATTTACCATCCTGGACAAAAAAAAATTCTATAAAATTATTTTGTAAAAAGCATTCTGTCTTCTGCCAAGATAAGGTGTTTGGTGAATTGAAACGCCAGAGTAATTTCTAATTACTGGCTGTGAGCCATTAAATAGCCCCAACCCCCAACACCTTTGGGTACAATGAACACAAAACAGTGACTGGACTCCACTGGCTATTAACAGTCAGAGAAGCGGGAGTCTTAGTGGCTGGACTGCAAGCCCAGGGGTGGGGCTGGAAAGGCATCTTTCTCTCTCTCTCTGGAGACACAGTGGTTAGCGGTGACGATGATGATGAACTGTGCCCAGCAAGTAACTGCTGCTCATTACTAATGGGTACTCTGCATGCAGCAGGTCAGGGGCACAGGGTCTGGACAGCCTTCACTCACTTCTGGTGTCTGGGGATGCCAAGATGAGGTGGCCATGCAGGAGCAGAGCTGGTGGGCATCCTGGAGGAGGACTTCGTTTCCTCACACCTTGGGCAGCCCTTCATATTTTGTGTTGCTTTGTTTTTAGTTTTCACATTTTCTGGTTCATGTCTGGTGCAATTAATTTGTTTTCGAATACTGGTCTTTAAGGAGGGTTGGTTTCACAGTCGCTCTCTAGACAGGTCACGGCATCCTACAACCTAAGGACAAAATTCTGCCCACAGCCTGTGCCGGTAGGACCTGCTGGCTAAGAATAGATTTTGTAATTTTAAATGTTAAAAAGTTCAAAAAATAATGCCATTTTTTGAAACGAGAATTATATGACATTCAAATGTGTGTCTATAAGTAAAGTTGTATTGGAACACAGCCTTGCTCCTTCATTTACCTTTTATCTATGGCTGCTTTCCTGCTACAATAACAGAATTGAGTAGATGCAACAGAGGTTGTATGGCAAAGTCTAAAATATTTACTATCTAGCCCTTTAGAAGTTTCCTATCCCCTGCTTAGAAAAGTTGTATTTTTTAAAACACTAGATCCTGAGAGTTTTACTTAAAAAGCAAGTAAACTTTTAGTGAATGTTGCCATTTGAAATAAACATTTTTTGGGTAAATGTAAAACTGGTTATATTACTCTTAGTAATCTCGGTTAGAGTAAACACTAAGACACCAAACGTGCAATTATTACTGCACTGAGTAGGGCAATCCACCTCCTGCCTTCTTTCATTCAATAAATAATCACAAATCTGTCTGCCCAAAGTCGAGCATCTGTCTGTCTGGATGAGAATCAACCTTAAGAACCACCAGCTATTTCTGAGTCTCAAAATGGAGCAACATAAACCATAAAACTCTTTAGTCTGAACTTTGGTTTGCAGACATCTGTTTTGACTGCGGCAGTGTTTGTCAAAATTGATTGAATATGTAAATTTTATAAAATAATTTATTGGTACAAAAGTATCATGAATTAATGAGTTCCAGTTTACACTTGGAGTAAAAAAACCTATAGAACTGGTCTCATTGATGACATAATGAATACATAATTCAAGTATGAAAATTTTATAACAAAAATAAGCAATTTCCAGAATTACATCATTTTCTGTAATTAAATAAAAAAGCATTCCATGCAATTTCCAGCTATTCTTGTGTCTGGCATACCATTTCTTTCTTAAAAATGCATTCTTTTGAGGGAGGGAGGGAATACGGGGATACGTGTATAAAAACAGATGATTGAACTTGGTGTACCCCCACAAAAAAATAATAAATAAATAAAAGGAAAAAAATGCATTCTTGAAGAATAGCAACACAAAAAAATTTTTGTATTTCTCTTATGTATTTATAAATACATTTTATTTCAAATTTATCAATAGTGTATATAGCCTATAGCATATTTTGGGAAATTCTAGCTTATATGGCAATATTGCATTATTTTAGGTTATCTAAAATTGAGTTAGAGTGAAATTACAAGCTCAAAATAAAGATTAAAATAGAGATCCTCTTATATAGTATTCTTTAAAATGGTACCCCATTGAATCTCAAATAAAATTGAAGATAAATGAAATTTTAAGGGGCATGGGCCGCAGATTTTCTGTTCTAGTAGAAACCATTTTTTATTTTCAAAAGTTTATTTTGGAATTCAAACAATTAATTTTAAAAGTGCTTATTTTATAATTTAGAAAACAAGAAACCTGACTTGTAAGAAAATAAAACTAGCTTTATTCTTCCCAAATCTTGCAGAATAGCTTCACAGAGGTTCAGAATTTTAGACTTATCTTTAATAGCACAGTCTTTCTGAAAATATATGACTGATCGAAGATCAGGAATTGACAATGTTTTAAATGTCAATTTTATTTTATAAAGTGCCAACTGTTCTTTGTAAACTAGGAGCAAAGATTTTATAATTATACAATATGCAAACTCTTATTTACATTTGATTTTTAATGTCAGAAATTTTATTTTTCAGGGTAATTTTTTTAGATTTTTTTTTATTGACATATAGCTGATTTACAATGTTCTGTTAATTTCTGCTGTACGTCAAACTGTCTCATATATATTTATATATACATTCTTTTCTATATTCTTTTCCATTATGGTTTATCTCAGGATATTGATCAAGACCCCTGTGCTATACAGTAGAATCTTGTTGTTTATGCATTCTATATGTAACAGTTTGCATCTACTAACCCCAAACTCCCACTCCATCCCTCCCCAAACCCCTTCCCCCTTGGCAGATACAAATCTGTGCTCTATGTCTGTGAGTCTGTTTCTGTTTCACAGATTGGTTCATTTGTGTCATATTTTAGATTCCACATATGTGATATGGTACTTGTCTTTCTCTTTCTGACTTCACTTAGTATGATAATCTCAAGTTGCATCCATGTTGCTGCAAATGGCATTATTTCATTCTTTTTTTAATGACTGAGTAGGATTCCATTGTATATACGTACCACATCTTTATCCATTCATCTGTTGATGGACTTTTATGTTGTTTCCATGTCTTGGCTATTGTGAATAGTGCTGCTATGAACATAGGGGTGCATGTATCCTTTTGGATTAGAGTTTTGTCTGGATATATATGTCCAGGAGTGGGATTGCTGGATCATGTGGTAATTCTATTTTTAGTTTTCTGAGGAACCTCCATACTATTTTCCATAGTGGCTGCATCAACTTAGATTCCCCCCAACAGTGTAGGAGGGCTCCCTCTTATTCACACACACTCCAGCATTTGTTATTTGTAGACTTTTTAATGGTGGACATTCTGACTGGTTTGAAGTGGTACTTCATTGTGGTTTTGATTTGCATTTCTCTTGAGCCTCTTTCCATGTGCCTCTTGGCCATCTGTATGTCTACTTTGGAGAAATGTCTATTTAGGTCTTCTGCCCACTTTTCGATTGGGTTGTTTGTTGTTATTGTTGTTATAGTTGAGCTGCATGAGCTGTTTGTATATTTTGGAAATTAAGCCCTTGTTGGTTGCATCTTTTCCAACTGTTTTCTCCCATTCTGTAGGTTGTCTATTTTTTGTTTGTTTCTTTTGCTGTGCAAAAACTTGTAAGTTTGATTAGGTCCCATGTGTTTATTTTTGTTTTTATTTCTATTGCTTTGGGAGACTGACTTAAGGAAACATTAGTATGACTTGGGTCAGAGAATGTTTTGCCTAGGCTCTCTTTTAGGCGTTTTATGGTGTCATGTCTTATGTTTAAGTATTTAAGCCATTTTGAGTTTTTGTGCATGGTGTGAGGGTGTGTTCTAACTTCACTGATCTACATGCAGCTGTCCAATGTTCCCAGAACCATTTTCTGTAGAGACTTTTTCCCATTTTATATTCTTGCCTCCTTTGTTGAAGATTTATTGACTGCAGGTTTGTGAATTTATTTCTGGGCTCTCTATTCTGTTACATTGATCAGTATGTCTATTTTTGTTGCAGAGTAATTTAATTAACTGCATTTGAATATAGAATTCTGTGAAGGTAAAGATATTGTATTATTTAAACATCAATTTCCATAACAATTCAGGTTCTGAAACAAAGGAAGTTCTCAGTAAACATTTGTAAATAATTGAAGATTGTTGAATAAGATTAGTTAGACTTTGTCCTGCATGACACATTTATGTGGTTGATTCCAGAGTCACCTTTTCTCTTTAGGATGAGATGGATGCTATAGTCTCTCTCCCGTGTGTGTGTGTGTGTGTGTGTGTGTGTGTGCGCGCGCGCGTGCGTGCGCACACGCACACATGTGCACGCACACGCACGCTTCTTCTTTCTTCCTCCCACTCCTGTACTTGCTCAAAGAGCCTGTATATTTCATGAAAGCAATGACCATGCCCTGCTAAGGGGCCTAAACCTCTCTCTCTTGTGTCTTCAGGAGTTGAGTGCACACAGTATTTGTATGATAGGTCCAGGTGCAAAAGTTCAGTTGTCCCCTTGGTTCACACCTGCTGTGCCAAGGAATGTCCTTCCCTTGGGAAAGCAGCTCAAGGCTCTTGGAGAGAAGGACTGCACCCCTGCAGGTTGCGACCAGCAGCCCCTGGTGTGCATGACTGGGGCTCTCAGTATGAGGGAAGAGACCGAAGAGCACAGGTCTGCAGAGTCAAGGTTACACCAGCGCCCAGTTAGCTCTGGGTCTGGGTATTACAGAGAAGTTGAGAGGCTGAGATGCCAGCTGCCCGTTTGGGGTCTGTAATAGAGGGGGCAGAAAAGCAGGAGGTGTGGCCCATCTTTGATTTTGAAGACATTCTTTTTTATGGCTCTGTAGACCAGGATATAGGGAAGACTTAATTCTTTTTTTCAAAATTGCTTTAGCTATCTTAATACCTCTGCCTTTCTACCTAAGTTTCTCTAAAAGACAAATGCATATACGGCTTTTTTTTTTTTTAACATCATTGATCATTCTCAAACTTGCTACTATCATTTAACAGTCCATCATCAAAATCTTTCCAAGTCGGTAACTATAGATTCACATCATTTAAAAAACACCAAAGACCCAAACACAAATTAAGAGCACTGCATTGTGTGGATGTACTAGACTTTACTTACCTGGGTTCCTCTTAATGACTATGATTTCCAAATCTTCTGTTATTATATTAAGTAATGCTGATATCACTATTATTACACATATATTTGCACAAATATTCCCCACAAACCTGTATATTATCATTTGACTTTGTGGAATATGTAAGATCAGTTTGTGGTCAAGTTCAATTCTTTTATGGTTCTGGACTTTGAAAAAACATGCTTTACAGGGACTTCACTCTGAAAGTACAGAATAAAAATTATTCATACATGTTTTATACGAATATTTTTGTGGCTTCAGTTTTACAGTCCACACGGCCCAAGCCACCGCAAAATTTCTAAGTCCACGGAGGAGCGGGGAACCGCCAGCATGCTCCGCGCAGCACCTGCGCATGCCCTGGCCTGGAAATCACCTGGAACTTCTGTGTGCCTCGTGGCAGCCCCGCATCTGCTGCCGGGATCACGTGGCGCCTCGCAGGACCAAGCCGGGCGCTAGTTCTGAGGCTGGTGGATGGACGCCCCTGAACCAGCTCGGGCGTCTGGGCTGTAAGTGCTGCGGCCCTTGTTGCATCCTGCTGACGTCCGTGCCCGTTTCCCGGCGCCATCTGGGAGTCATATGTGTATTGCCCCTTCCGACTGGAGCTCCAGCGACCTTCGCAAAGGATGGGACTCGGCAGCCAACCCAGCGCAAAGTTCTGGGCGTCCCAGCGCTGTGATGGCAGCCATCCCCATCACGCAGGCGCGGGCTGCGGCGTGTATCCGCCCAGGATCTGGCGGTCAGTTCTGTCCCGGGTGAGGCTCGAGCTGCGCTTCCTGCAGGTGGTTGAGGTGGTTTGGTCGCGCGGGTCTACCAGCACACTCTGGCGCCCCTCTTCCCACAGGACTGTCCGGGGTTACAGGACATGGTGTTTGTGCCCGATGTTGTCTTCCATGAGTCTTGGTGGCCGTACTTTCTCAATTTCTCCCACTCTCGTAGAGGTGAGGAGTGGCAAGTGTGTACAGGAACAGTGCCAGGACGTCACAAGTGTTCTCCCTTAAATTACATTCGTTCTGACTCCCAGATTTTTACAAGTTTCTCCCTGGAGTGGGGACAGGCTTGGATGGCCGAAACGAGGAGGCACTTGGAGGCAGACCCCAGGCCTCCCCATCCTCCTTCCCACGGGACCAGAAGACCTGGCCCGCAGGTGTCCGGGCAGTGAGTCCTCACCAACTTGGAGGCCCGGGTCCATCCTGGCGCCGTGGCAGTGGTGGGTCTGCATTCCCTCAAGGCCACTTGACTTTCTCCAGGTTCCGCACAGAGAATTCAAAGTGGCGGATCGGACCCTGGTGCTGAGGCAGGATCACTGAGGCTCCATAGTCTGGGCTGGCATCTATGCAGGGAGTACCCTTTGCCCCCACTCTTCTCTTTTTGTTTATGCAGCACTTGAGTTTTGTCCATACCCACAGGTTTTGCCACCCCAAATGACCGACACAGACTGTTGTGGGCAAGGTTAGGGCACTCAGGGCCT
Source organism: Hippopotamus amphibius kiboko (assembly GCF_030028045.1). Classification (NCBI taxonomy): domain Eukaryota; kingdom Metazoa; phylum Chordata; class Mammalia; order Artiodactyla; family Hippopotamidae; genus Hippopotamus; species Hippopotamus amphibius. The sequence continues at coordinate 49,176,224 of NC_080196.1, forward strand.
GGCCGCTGTCCTGCCTGGGCTCAGTAGTTGTAGGCGCTCACAAATATTTCCCACTCTTTGGGAAACTGAGACCAGCCTGGGCAGTCCAGTCACGGTTGAGAGGACATCTGAGCCAGGGCCGGGTCCTGGGTGGGGCATGGTTGTCAGAGTCTTCTCCAGGTAATTTGGTCTCTCTCTGGGGATGTGGAGTAGCCTCCAGGTGCATGCGAGGACAGGAGGATGCCCCAGGAATAGAAAGTTGATGGATGGTGGACTGGGTCAAAGCCGGGTGTCAGGGCGGTAACTGTATGCCTTCACTGGCTTGTGATCCAGATTCATCCCGGTGAAGTTTGCACTAATTGTGCTTCACTTTACTGCTGGGGAGAGGTTGACCAGATGGCCACAAGTCAGTACTGGGGCATGAAAAATATTAAATGAATTAAGAATTTTGTTGTTGTTGTTGCAAGATTCACATTGTGGCCGTTGGTGAAATGAGAAATCCTGAGATTTGTAGTAGTGAAAGGTACCATTGTCATTGTTACTCAACATTACTTCATTACCATTGTTTGCAGTTAATTTGAAAAAACTGATTGAAGTTTTTTAAAACTTTAAGAAACTTTAAGAAACTGATTAAAGGTTCTCTGTCCAGAGTATCTGATTGAATGAAGATGACAGAAAAGGGGTTTTGGAATGTAGAATTTTCTAAATCCACTTGGGAGTCGGGGAACCTCTCCCTTCAACCATGAGGGTCTTACCTACAACCTTCAGCAACCAACCTGGAAAGTCAGACCACAACCTCTGCTGCAATAGGCTCCACGGGTCAGTGCTAGGTCTATGACTCTCAGATTCCTCATTTTTAGTCCTTTCAGTTTAAAACCAAATGTAGGAAAACCAAATGTAGGAAAACCAAATGTAGGAAAGCCAAATACATTCCCTCAAGCAGTCATATGGGATGCCCCTCTTTCTGTTATCCTGCCTCCTGCTTCCCCATATCACAACCTCCGAGCAGGATATGCCTTCCTTTTTTTTCCACCCCCCACCAGAAAGCTTTCCCACTCCTATGTCTTCCCTGAGTCTCAGCCTGATGCAAATTGTGGTGGCTGACTCCCTTTGTCTATAGAGCAAGTTCTGGTGCTTGTTCTCATTTGGGATGCTGGGCTTTGTTCACGTCTACAAAGCTTAGTAGAGTGGGAATCAAATAAAGCACTAGGATAATATGTGCTTTCCATGTTATTTAAGTAAAATGTTTATTTATTAACCACTGATTTTTAAGTTGAGATATAAATCATGTGCCATCAAATTCTCCCTTTGAAAAGTGTGATTTTTAGTCTATTTAGTGATTTTTAGTCTTTTTATGAAGTTGTCCAACCATCAGTACTATCTGATCCAGAGCATTTTATCAGCCTACAAAGACACCTAGTACCCATTAAACAGTTGCTCCCCATTCCACATTTCCCACAGCCCTGGGCATCTAAGTGCATGCTCTTTGTCCCTGTGGCTTTGCCTATTCTGTATATTTCAAATGAATGGATTCATACAACTGTGACCATTTTTGTCTGGCTTCTTACACAGTGTTATTTTTTTGAGAATCATCCATGTTTTATCATGTGATTCAATACTCTGACTTCAGAATTTTCCTTTCTAAGTCATTAAGATATGCACACATGGACAAACACACACCCACTACCATTTTCTTAAATGTGGAAACTACACAGAATATCAGACTTGCCCTTAGAACCATTTTATGCATACATTTCCATGGCGTAAAGTCCTGCCTTCCTGTAGAGCGCCAACTTACCCAACCAATCCAGAGCGGCCAGAAAGCACAGAGGACACCAGTCCAGCCATGCTGCCCTTCCTCAGAACCCCCCAACAGCACCCACCCTGACCAGGACTCCACCAATGGGTGCCACCTCCCGGTGGCCAAAGAAGAGAACATCTGTGCAAGGCGGCGGGGGTAAAGTGGCAAAGGGAGAGAGAGACAAAAGGAAAGGCAAGTGGCAAAAGCCTACAGCACCTGGTACTTCTAGTTGGTCTCCCAGTCAAGTACTAACCAGGCTTAACTCTGCTATAGTTTCTGAGCTCAGAAGCCACCAGGTGCTTATGGTGGTGTGGCCACAGATTATGGAAGCCCAGACCAGGTACTCCAGTAACCCATGCTGTGCAGCCCTGCCATGCCAGACCTCACTTACTAGCCCACTTCAGAGCTCTGGGGTCCCCAGCCTCCTGTGGGTAAACTGCCCCTGAAGCACCCGTCAGCCCTCTGGGGGCCAGGTCATCAGGCTGTGACTTTTGAGTTTCCAGGAGATTGTGCCTGCTCAGGATATATGGCCAGTGGCAACAGGGCCTGACCAGCTGGAAGTGACTGGAGGAAAGCCCAGTCCTCTGTAATTCAATGCTGCCCTGACAGTTATTGACTCCTTCATTGCTTCACCCAAATATTCCACAAACACAGTTATGTTCCAGGCTGGAATTTCAGAGACAGCAGTAACAGACCTGCAGCACCTCACAGTGACCAATGCCAGGTACCCATAGCTTCCCCCACCTCTGGACTCCCCTATTGTGCAGTACTGCTCTCACATTCCTTAGGGGTAGGAACAGAGGGTCCAAGACATGGACAACTTGTCCTAGGTCATGCAGAAGGCTTAGAAATGAAGCCTGAAGGCCTCTAATGCTGTCTCCTAATCCCCAGGCAATCACGATCAGATTAGTTAAGTACAAACAGGGCAAAGTATGTCGTGGTGGGCAAGGGAGTGGAACCTTTCTCTGTTTCTGTTTTCCTCCTTCCTGCTGCCCAGGAGCCCAGCCACTGAGCCATCTCCTCCTCTATATCCTGTGTTCCCATATTGTCCTGTCTTGACTCAGACACACAGAAGGACCTCAGCCGTTCAAGTGGTGATTTTTTTTTTCAATTTTGAGGTGTACAGTCATAAAATGTCTTCAAAGTGTAAAAAATAAGCAAAAGACAACAATTATTCAGATCATTAACATTCTACATGAAGTGAGGTTGAAATGAGGTCCCCTGGGCTCCTGGTCCTGGAAGGAGAGAGGGAGGAGGAAGAGAAAACTAACCTTTGGTGAATTTGACCTACATGTGGCCTGGGTTTCCTTCTTTCATCTGTTCAGTCATTTAGTCATCATCACATTTTTCTGAAATCCTTTCTCTCTCTGGCCCAGTGTCCACACAGAGCTGACAGCTGGAGAGGTAATGAAAGCAGGACCACACCGCTTTGGAGGAAAGGTGTCCCAGATGAGGGCAGAGGCAGCCAGGAGAAGGGGTGTTGATCAAGAATGGCTTCATGGAAGAGGTGACATCTGAGAAGTGTCTGCAAGAAAGAGTTCTCATCTAGCCAAAGACTGGCACCAAACAGGAACCAAATGTAAGATAAATGAATGAATGAGTGCGTGAGTGAATAAATAAATGCATGTGTGTTGTTTGGAGAAATAGCCTATGGGTTGGTGAACTTGCCCTAGCTTTTGTACTAAGACCCCCAGAGCTGTTCCCTGTTTCTTGGTTCCATACAAGATGAATGGGTTCTTTAAATTGGGGAGACCCAGTGCAGGAGATCTGGTTACTGCCTGCTTGAGATCATTAAAAGCCTTTTCCTGTTCCTCAGTCCAGAGGAAAGGCTCTGTATCTGGGCCTTTAGTGACTTCATACAGGGGCTTGGCCATCAGCCTAAATCCTGGGATCCAAATTCCACAAAACCCTGCCCTGCCTAAAAAGGTATGGAAATATTTCTTAGTCTTTGGTTCACTTAGGGCCAATAGAGCTAGTGTGCTGTCTGGAGATAGCTGTCTACTCCCAGGATTTATAATATATCTCAGATATTTAACCTGTTGTTTCAAAATGTGTGCCTGTTTTGGAGACACTCTGTAACCTTGGGTTCTGAGGAAATTAAGAACCTCAGTCGTATTTTGATCAGAGGCTTTCTTTGTGGGGCTACAAATGAAAAGATCATCTACATACTGTAAGATAGCACCTTTTTTTAAGTGAAGTTCCCTTAGTTCCTTGCCTAGGGCCTGGGCAAACAAGAGTGGTCTGTCCCGAAACCTTTGAGGCAATGCTGTCCATGGATATTGTTGCATTTTGCCTGAGTCGGGGTTTGTCCACGAGAAGGCAAACAGATACCATGATGACGGATGAACTGGGATGCCAAAGAAGGCCTCCTTAAAGTCAAGTACAGTAAACCATTTAACATTTTCAGGGACCTGGGCTAGGATGGTATAAGTATTGGCCACAAGGAGATGGATGGGGATCACAGCATCATTTACTGCCCTAAGGTCTTGGACCATCCTATAATCCCCATTTGGCTTAACAACTGGCAGAAAAGGAGTCTTACCTGGAGACTGGCAGGGTGCCAAGAGACCGTGCTTGAAGAATTTATCTATGAGGGATTGTAACCCTCTTTTTGTTTCTAGTTTGATGAAGTGCTGTCTCTTGTTAGGGGAAGCAGCCTCCGGCTTAAGGCTAAATTTTACAGGTTGGGCATTAAAGGCTTTTCCAGGGACTCTTTGGTCCCACACGTTAGAGTTTACTGCTTGTAGAATGTGGCTGAGAATGAGATTTTGCTCTTTGGGCTTGTTTGCCTCAGTTGGAGTCAAGATAATGGGCTGCTTGGGGCACCCTAACCAGAGTATGGCCCCGAGAGAACACCAAATGTCTCTCCCCAGCAGTGGGGTGGGACACTCAGGCATCACTAAAAAGGTATGTGAAATCAAATGCTGTTCAAATTGGCAAGTGAGAGGCCCAGTAAAGTAACAAGTTTGAGGCTCTCTGTCAACACCAGTTACAGTACAGCTTTTGGAGGAGAGAGGTCCAGCGTCAGAAATTAAGACAGAGGAAGTGGCTCCCAGATCAATTTAAAAATCGATTTTCTTACCTGCTGCATCAAGGACTACCTGGGGCTCCTTGATGGAATTGGACACCTCGTTGGGGGCAGCCGCCAGAATCCCCGGGCAGCCTCAGTCATCCAGCATGGCCACGTCAGGAGCGGGAGTCCCCCCTTCTGCTTCAGGACTGAGGGAAGTCCCTCTTCCAATGGCCTCATTGTTTGCAGGCTGGGCATGGCCCAGGGGGCTCTTTCTGGGATTTTCGGGCCCAGTGGCCGTTTGATCTTCATTTGTAGCTTTCCGCCTTGTTGGTTTCACCTCCAGACCGATACTCAAACCTTTTTGTCCCCTTTGGGTTGTCCTGAGGTCACAAGGCATGGCTGACAGCAATAGCTATCAGATTTATGTGAGCCCTGGCCTGTCATTTCTCACATTGCGTCTTTTGGTTCCTCCTCAGCCTGATCTCGATTGTTAAATACCCCAAAAGCTACCTCAAGGAGTTGGGGCAAGGGAGTTTGTGGGCCAAATTGTAACTATTGGTGGTTTTGTGTAATGTCAGGGGCAGACTGGCTGATAAAGTGTTGTCCCAGCAGGAACCGACTTTCGGAAGCAGAGGGATCTAGGTTAGTATACTAAATGCCCCCACAAGCCCCCCGTGAAAGAGGGCCTGGTTTTCTTTTTCTTCTTGGGTTAGCTCTTTAACGTTTTCAGAATTGACTGGCTTTTGGATGCACTTTCTCATCCCCCCTAATACACATTGGATCATAGGTCTCCTGCCTTCTGTTCCTGCCTGGGAGGTTCCTGCATCTCCACCCATAGCATAATGCTCGGGTTGGTCTTTGGCATGCTGGTCAGCGTGCCTCTGGCCTGTCACCCAGATTCTCTGTTTTTCCTCAAGGGTGCAACAGGTGGATAAAGTCACTTGAATATCTTTCTAAGTTAAGTCATAAACCAAAGTTAGGTCCTGAAACCCTTCCACAAACTTATTAGGGTCTTCAGAAAATTGGCCCAGTATGTTTGCATTGGGCCATGTCCGTTAAAGAGAAGGGCACTTGTACTTTGATTGTCCCTTCACCATTTGCCACTTCCCCAAGAGGGCATAATTATTCTGCTCCTGGGAGATAAGAAGCCCCACTGAGGGTAACCTCTGCAGGACTAGTTGCTGTAATCTGGGGTGTTGGAGGGTATAGAGGGACATAGGGAGGTGGAGTTTGGAGTTGGTCAGAGGGATGGCGAGAATTGAGTGTCTACGCAGAAGTGGGGATACTGCTGGGAGTAAGAAGAGTTGGGTTTCCCTCCTGAGAGATGAAAATGCTGAGAAGAGGATCATCTAAAATTGCAGGAGAGTTTTCTGATTCCCCAGGCTTTAAATCATGAGGGCCGCACAGGGAGGGATTTTGGTAAAGAAATATGAAAGCTTGAATATAGGGAACCTCAGTCCATCTTCCTATTTTGCGACAGTAAAGATCCAGTTGTGAAATAGTATCATAATTTAGAGACCCATTTTCAGGCCATTTTTTACCCTTTCCCAACTTATATAAAGGTCAGGCACTGCTACAGCAAAACTTAAGTTTTTTCTTTCTTAGCACTTCTGCCTTAAAATATTTCCAGTTCTTAAGGATACACTCCAGAGGTGTTTCTTCTGGCTTGGAAGGGGATTCTGCCATGTTGAGTAACCTGCAAATGAGAACAAGAGGCTCCCAGAAGGGAATCCAGGGTCCCAAAAACACTTTCTAGGAGGCTTGAGTCCCTCAAAGGGATTTGGGTGTCCCCCTACTACCCTTCGAACCTGGTGGGGCTTTCTAGCTGTGTGCCCACCGAATCCTGACCAAATGTCTGTGGTCCCCATGGAAGCCTTGAGCAAGACACCAACCCAGCACGGCCAAAGAAGGGCTTTTGAGGCAGTGTAGACCAGTCACCAGGACTCTTCTTAGGACTTTTCTTAGGAGGGAGGGATCTATAGAGTCTATGCCCTATGATAAGTTTTCTCATGCTGGGGTGAATTCCTTGAGACTGAGCCTCTATACAATTTGTAATTCAGGCCCGTGGGTAGTGGCCAGCCTGATAGGCTGTCTGTAGCAGTGTGTAGGCTGCCAAAGCCTGGGGTGACGGCGTTGTGGTAGATGTAAAGATGAACCCTTGGAGACACTGGAGTTGGGCGCTATGGAAGATGGCACAGGGTTCAGGGCTCGAGGGCCAGGAGGTGGAGAAAACCTCATAGTAAATTTCTTGGCATTGAATAATGTGACAGACTAGACAGCAGAAACATCCAAAATCCTTGGCCCTATTGGTGTCACAGCTAAGATAGAATTGGGAATCGTCTGATGATTTTGTCTGAAACAGGCAGCACTGGGTTTGGCAGGGGTGGGGACGTAGTTTACGCATGATATCTAGGAAGCCCTTTCCGAAAAGGGCTTGGAGATATGAAGTGAAAAAGAGCCTTGTTGTGCAAGCAAAGTGGAAGAAAAAGGCATACTGGAGGGTTTAATATGGGACAGAGAGCACAAGAGAGCCAGCGAGCAAAAGAGCCAGTGCAAGAGAGGGAGAGCGAGAGAGGAGTGAGGGAGAGAGGGAGTGCACTGGAGAGAGGGAGAGCGAATGCAAGAAAGACCCCTTGGGCTCCTGTGAGGTTAGAAATCATATTTCCACCATGTCCCAAAGGACAGCATCAGCTGTCACCCAAGCATTCTTTGAATCTGCATGGCCTGGGGGATTTCCCCTGCCACCCTCGCTTGTTCTTGGGGGGAGCCATAATGCTGTGAGCTGACAGAGTTTATGCCTTTCCGGTCTTGAAAAGGAAAGTCAGGCAGAGAGGGAAAATGAGAGAGAACAAAGCAAGTGAGAATTAGTGCTTTTTGCAAGTGTGAGAAACAGGGAGAGAGAGAGAGAGAGAGAAAGCACGAGAGAATTTTGAGGACTTCTAGCTGGCTTGGCTAGAAATGGAGGGTAGAGCAAAAGATGCCATGAGATCTGCAGCCAACAGTTTGGGCAAGACCTGCAGTTTACCTTTACTTCCTGTGTTCCAGCACCAAGCTGATTTCCAATGCATCAGCAGTAAGCTGCAGCTTGTAGAAGGCAGCAGCAAGAAGTAGCTGGAAGCAAGATCTTAATTCTTAGTTCCCAGACTGGAAGACCTAACCACTGGCCCACCACAGGGGCCAGTGGTTAGGGCCTGGGTCCCTAGTTCTTGCCTGCCTTATCAAGAATGAATTCAGGCAAGGAGGCAGAAGGTAAAGAGAAAAGGAAAAATATTTATTGGAAAAGCAAAGTACATGTGGAATGATGCAAGGGCGAGCTCAGGAAGAGTTCCCAGAATCATGCTTTTGGGGAGTTTAAATTCTTTATAAAGGGGTGGTCTTCTGGGTCTTTGTCTCTTTCTTGGCCAATCATATTATTTTTCCCCCAGGGTTCATTTGCCTCTGGAACCTCCACTGGGTGCACAGGCACCCCTCAATTAAGATGGACTTTAGCAAGACTTATTATGGTCTGGCATCCCCTGCCTTTTTGACCCCATGTAGGCTTTTACCCATTCGTAGTGTCTCCCTTGTCCCAAAGATGGAGAGTATATGGCCTCTAGATCTCTTAACAGGGCTAGACTCTCTCTGTCCCTGCCAAAAAAAGGGTCCAAATGTCCAGATATTTACCCTATTTCTGTTGCTGTTTCTTATATTAAGGTGCAAACCTCAAAATATAGACAGGAGTCTGGCCATAAATATGTAATTCGGAGCCCAGTTGTCTCTTGCCTTAGGAAATGTAAACAGGAAGTGTGTAATGGATGTCCAGCCTGTAGCTCATCTTCTCACCCCAGAGGTGTGAAAAGTCCAGTTGTGAATGCCTAGCCAGGGACCCATCTATCTCCTACCTCAAACACACTTAAGATCGGCTGTGTAGTCAGAGTGAGGGCCTAAGCAGGACTCTCTAGCCTGCATACCCAGAGTTCCATCTCCTTTGAAACCTACTCAGTACCCAGTTCTAGCAAGGCTTTTCTTTCCATGCTTGTCAGTCCTACTGAGGGACACAGAGCTATAGGGAAAACACTCTGAGATATCCTTCCCCCGTGGATCTCCATCCTGACCTCTCTCCATGTCAAGCAGAAACTCGAAATTGCATCCAGCCTGAAGGAAAAGGACAACTTTTCCCTGAGTACTGCTAGATCACGGCAAGTCCCTGGGTCCCCTCGGCCTACTAGAGCCTTCTCTCGCATAGGCCATGTGTGGCATTCAGACCTTCTGGGGAGCAAAATTCATTCATGGAAGGGCCCAGTGTGAGCATGTGTGTGTTTTCATGGATTGGAAGCTGCAAAAACAGATGCTGGCTGTCCACTCTGAAATTAGGGCCTGATGAGAAAAGCCATTATTTCCCCATTGGGAAGCAGGAAAGACGAGTTGTGGTCTCCAAGCTGTGTGCAAATCACGCTAGCTGCCTGTCTTTCCTTCTCTGCCAGCAAGTGACACTGAGAACACGTGAGTCTAATCAAAAGAAACAGGGTGCTTGCTATTCCTTGCTAGGACCTCATCCCACAACAACCTTGAACTCGAAGGTGAGTGGAAATTGACCGAGAGCCTCCAAATGAGCTGCAGTGTCTTCATCCAGAAACGCCTGCATCAGGTTCTATGACACCTTGGTCCATGTAGCAGTTCAGGGATGGGAGAGTGCCATCCACAGCAAATGGGGGTTCAGTTTGGCACCGATTAGAGTTTGGAAAACTGTGTGTGGAAAGTCTCCCCTGTGTGTGGAAACTCTCTCTAGAGCTCACGGCCCAAGTACTCACTTTTGTATGCAAAGCGATGTTAAAGGCAAGCCTCCAATACTTGCAGAGCTAGAATTCCCCAACATTCATACTGCCTCAGCAACACAGTTCTAGGGAGTCTCTAACTGCCAGGCTGGGTGGCCCAAGTGAGGAAAATGAAGCTGCAATGAGAAAAACAGTGTGCTGAACACTCCCCCTGGGGTTCCTACATAACGCCTCTCTGGTTCAGGCAGAACCTTCAATGGGCCTCCAGAGTGAAATACATTGACAGGATTTCTCTGACCACTGCTAGTCCCTGGGAAGTCCCAGTGTCATCTAGGCCTCCCTGGGGCATGCTCTGCTTAGGCCATACACAGCATGCAGAGCCTCTACAGAGAAAAGTTCATTATGGAAGGTCTCAGTGGGTGGCATGTGTGTCTCTTTCACTGTTTGGAAGCTGAGGTACAGAGACTGTGTGACCATGTTCACATTGGGGCCTGATGACAAAAGAGTCATGACCCCATTTACAAGTGGGATTCTGGTGGACTATAAGCGGCATGCCAAACACCCTTGCTGTTTAACTTTTCTTCACTGCTGGCAAGGCACTTTGTGGAAAGGGGAGTCTATTCCAAGGAAACAAGGTGCTTACCATCCCTTGCAAGGAGCTCGCCCTACAACATTCTTGATTTAAAGACAAGGGAAATTTGACCAATGGCCTCCAAGGAATTTTCAGCTTTCCCACCCACAAAGAAGAGCAGCACGTTCCCTGACACATGTGATCATGTACAGATTCATGCTCAAAAGCCTTGCAGGAAGAAATGGATGCTAGGATCCACAACATTTTCCATGGGAGAACACAGTGTGCCAAAAGTCTCTCCTGTGGTTTCAGTGAACCCTGCAATCAACAGGCATATTGGATCGACTGTGTTATGAGACCTATGGCATAAGCAGGACTCTCTATTTTGCTAGGGGTATACCCAAAATCCACCTGCTTTGAAACTACCTCAGGAAGCAAGTTCTAGCAGAAGAAGCTAAAAAGCTTCCCTTTGGACAGCCACTAGAAGTCCAGACCCCCCACCAAGTGCATGGAATTCTGGAGATCAAAGGCCACCGCTGGCTAACGGGAGGCTGACTTACTAAGTACCAGGCTTTACTTCTTAATTCTCCAGAAGTGACTCTCAAAACTTGTCACACCTTAAACCCAGCTCCACTGATCCCTGCTGAAGACCTAAAACTGATACATTCTTGCCTCGAAACCTTGGACCAGGTCTATTTCTGTAGGCCTGATCTAACAGATCAAGCCATAGAAAATCCTGAGCAAGAATGTTTTCCTTATGGCAGTAGTTTCATTAAAGATGGATTCAGGAGAGCGGGGTACACCATTGTAAGCGCTCACAGAATCACAGAAGCAAAAACTTTGCCATAAGATACCTGGAATTATGTTTCTCAGGCAGTTTGACAGTGGGGGAAGTTTTTCTTTCCAAGAAACGCAGGCCTGCCTAGAACATCACCTTGCATACAAAAGTGATTCCCCTGGTCCCTGGCCCTGCGCAGAGACTTACCTCACACTGGAGGGATTTACGCACACATTTTTACCTGAATGAAAATTGGTGCAAACCTGAGCATCCGTGTGCTATGAATGGCACTCTCCCATAGAAGCCCTAAAGGTACCATGATTTCATGGAATCTGCTGCAGGCCTTTCTGGATGGAGAGACTGTAGCTCGCCAGGAACCAAATGGTCAAGATTCATTCAACTTCAAGTTCAACAGTGTTGTGGGATGAGGTCCTTGCTAACATTAGTGAACACCCTGAGTCTTTTGATGAGACGCTCATGTTCTCAGGGACGCTTGGCAGCAGAGAAGATAAGATGGGCAGCAAGGGGGATTTGCATGCAGATTGGAGGCCACAAGTCTCCTGCTTTCCAAACGGGTAATGACTGCTTTTCCCATCAGGCCCCAGTTTCAGAGATGACACCCAGCCTTTGTATGTGTAGTTTCCGAGCCATGAAAAAGACCCACATGCCACACAATTGGCCCTTCCATGAGTGAATTGTGCTCCCCCAGGATGTCTGAAATGCCATATATGGCCTAAGTGAGGGTGGGCCCTAGTAGGCATAGGGGCCCCAGGGATTTTCCATGTCCTAGCAGTGCCCAGGGAATAGCTGTCCTATTTCTTCAAGCTGGATGCAATATCAAGTTTCTGCTTGAGGTAGAGAGAGTTGAAGTAGGAGATCCATTTGGAAGGCAGAGTTTTTTTCCATGGAGCTCTGGCTCCCTCTGCTGGCTGATAAGCATGAAGGATAAGCCTCACTAAAACTGGTTGCTGAGGAAGTTTCAAAGCAGGAGGAACTCTTGCTATACAAGCTAGAGTCCTGCCTAGGCCTTCACTCTGGCAACAAAGTCGATCCTAAGTACCTGTGGGTTGGTGGATGCTCTCAAGCTACAGGACATACTTTTTTGGCACACAGTGTTCTCTGATAGAGAACTGTGAGGACCCAATTGCCCATTACTCCCTCAAGGGATTTTAGCGTGACAGCAGTATATTGCCAAATGGTCATGGAAAGTGCTACAGGACTTTCTGGATAAAAAGCTGCAACTTATTGGAAGCTACTCATCAAGTTTCATGTGTCATTTAGAATAAGAGTGTTGTAGGATGAGCTCCTAGCAAGGGAAAGCAAGCAACTTCTTTGGTTGGAATAGACTGACTTTTCCACATAGAGGCTTTCCAGCAGTGAAAAAAGGTCAAGCAGCGAGGGTTTTTGGCATGTAGCTAACAGGCCACATGACTCCTGCTTGAAAATGGGGTAATGATTGTTTTGTCATCAGGCCCCAATGTGAACGTCGATACACAGCCCTGTACCTGTGTACCTGTACCAGTGTACCTGCAGCTTCCAAGCAGTGAATGAGACACACATGCAACACACTGAGCCCTTCTATAATGAAGGACTTTGTGTCATAGAAAGATTACCTGTTGTTTATGGCCAAAGCAGGAAACGGCCCTAAGTAAGTGTAGGTCACAAAGGGACTTGCAAGGGCCTCGCAGTGGTCAGGGAAGGCCTGTCAGTTTAGTTCTGGCTCAAAGCACATTCAAAGTTCTGCTGGAGTCACAGAGATTTCAGGTAGTACTTCCCAGGGTGAATGCTAAGCACAGTGATTTTTCAGAGCACATCCAGATTCTTCACTCAGGCCGAGCAGCCTGTCCATCAGAGACTCCCTAGAATTCTGTTTCTGAGGCAGTTTGACAGTAGGGGAAGTATAGCTCTCCAAGAGAGGTAGGCCTGCCTAGAACATTGCTTTGCATACAAAGGTGATTCCCTAGGCCCCTGGTGCTAGGGAGACACTTTCTTCCCACAGGAGAGACTTTTGCACACACTGTTCCTCAGGGAAAGTAATGTGAAACTGAGGACCCATTTGCTATGAATGTAATTCTCCCATTGAAGCCCTACATGCACCATGATTTCATGGAATCTGCTGCAGGCCTTTCTGGAGGGAGAGAGTGCAGCTCCCCTGGAAACTGTCAGTCAAGTTTCATTCACCTATGACTTCAACAGTGTTGTGGGATGAGGTCCTTGCTCAGATTGGTGAACACCCTGAGTCTTTTGATGAGACTCTCATGTTCTCAGGGAAACTTGGCAGCAGAGAAGATAAGACTAGCAGTAATGGTGATTTGAATGCTGATTAGAGGATTCAAATCTACTGCTTCCCAAATGAGTAATGACTGCTTTTCCCATTAGGCTCCAGTTTCAAAGTGGACACCCAGGCTCCGTATATGCAGTTTCCGAGCTACAAAAAGATACACGTGCCGCACACTGGGCCATTCCATGAGTGAATTATGCTCCCCATATGATCTGAATGCCATAGGTGGTCTACGTGATAGAAGGTCCTAGTAGCCTGGGGGGACCCTGGGATTTGCCATAGCCTTGGAGTGCTCAGGGAATACCTGTTCTATTTCTTCAGGCTGGATGCAATTTCCAGCTACTGTGTGAGGTAGAGAGAGTTGAGGTGAGAGATCCATGGGGGAAGGCAAAGCACAGTTTTTTCCTTGTAGCTCCAGCTCCCTCTGCCAGCTGACAAGAATGGAAGGAAAACCCTCGTTAGAACTGGGTCCCTGAGGAAGTTTGAAAGTAGAAGAAACTCTGGCTATACGAGCTGGAGGCTCCTGCCTACACCTTCACTCTGGCAACAATGTCTATCCCAAGTGCCCATGGGTGTGAGGATGCTCTCAAGCTGCAGGACAGACTTTTGGCACACAGAGTTCTCTGATGAAAAACCGTGAAGACCCGTTCACCCATTACTTTCTCCACGGCTTTCAGCGTGACAGCAGTATACTGCCAAATGTCATGGAAAGTGCTGCAGGCCTTTCTAGATTGAAAAGCTGCAGACTTCTTGGAGGCTAGGGGTCAATTTTTGTGTGTCCCACAGATCAAGTGTTGTAGGATGAGCTCCTAGCAAGTTAGAGAAAGCAGCTTTTAGATTGGAACAGACTAAGTTTTCGAGAAAGAGGCTTTCCAGCAGTGAAGAAAGGTCAAGAAGCAAGGGTGTTTCACATGCAACTTTGAGCCGCATCAATCACAGTTCAAAATGTGGTAATGACTGTTTTGTCACAAAGCCTCATTGTGAACACTGAAACACAGCCGGTGTACCTGCAGCTTCAAAGCAGTTAAAGAGACAGGCATGCAACACACTGGAACCTTGTACCATGACCTTTGCTCCCTAGAGCATCTGCATGTTTTGCATGGCCTAAGTGGGTGCAGGCCCTAAGTAAGCTTAGGTGACACTGGGACTTGCCAGGGCCTCACAGTGGTGAGGGAAGTCCTGCCAATTCAGTTCTGGCTAAATTCACATTCAAGGTTCTACTTGAGGCAGAGGCATTTCAGTTATGGCTTCCCAGGGTGAATGATAAGCACAGTGCTTTTCAGAGCACATCCAGGTTCCTCATTCGGACCAAGCTGCCTGTCAGTCATAGACTGTCTAGAATTATGTTTCTCCTCACAGGCATCACACACATCGTGAGTGTGTCATGTCCCTTGTGTGTCATCTAATCTTGGTCACATCCCACTCAGCATGTTGTTACCTCACGTGTGTCACCCACATCGTGAGTGTGTCACTTCCCTCATGTGTCACTTAACCTGGTCACTCCAGAGCTGGCATGATTTCACCTCACATGTGTCTCAAGCATCACGAGAGTGTCATGTCCCCTCTGTGTCACCTCACTTCAGTCACACCCCACCCGGTGTGTTGTCAGCTCATGCATGTCACATGCATCACCAGTGTGTAACATCCTCTGTGTGTCACCTTGCCTTGGTCACACCCCACCTGGAGTATGGTCACCTCACACATGTCACATGTATCTTGAGTGTGTCCCTTCCCCCGTGTGTCACCTTGCCTCATTCAGACCCCACCGGGCATGTTGTCACATGACATCTGTCATATGCATCATAAGGGTGTCACATGCCCTGTGTGTCACCTCACCTTGGTCACATCCACTTGGAGTATTGTCATCTCACACATGTCACATGCATCATGAGTGTGTCCCTTCCCCCGTGTGTCACCTTGCCTCAGTCACACCCCAACTGGCATGTTGTCACCTCACACATGTTCCAGGCATTGCAAGTGTGTCACGACCCCCATGTGTCACCTTGCCTTGGTCACACCATACCTGGCCTGTCATCATATCACATTTCTTATATGCATTGTGAGTGTGTTTTGTCCCCTGTGTGTCACCTCACCTCATTCACACCCCATCCTGTAGGTTGTCACCTCATGCATGTCACACACATCACAAGTGTGTCACATCTCCCATGTGTGACCTCACCTCAGTCACACCACACCCAGCATTGTGTCACCTAACATGTGTCACATGCATCATGAGTGTATTATGTCCCATGTGTGTCACCTAGCTTCTGTCACACCCTATGTGGCATTTTGTCACCTGAAGTGTGTCACATGCATCATGAGTTTGTCACATCACCCATGTGTCACCTCACCTCAGTCATACCACACCTGGCATTGTGTTACCTAGTGCATGTCAAACACATTGTGAGCTGGTCATGTTCCACATGTGTCACCTTGCTTCAGTCACATCCCATGTGGCATTTGTCACCTCATGCATGTCACATGCATCGTGAGTGTGTCATGTCACCTGTGTGTCACCTCACCTTGGTCACACCTACCAGAAGTGTTGTCACCTCACATGTGTCATACACACCATGAGTGTCACATCCTCCATGTGTCACCTTGCCTTGGTCACACCACACCTGGCATGTTGTCACTTCACATGTGTAACCTGCATCATAAGTGTGTCATGTCCCCCATGTGTCACTTAGCCTCAATCACACCAAACCTGCCAGTTTGTCACCTTGCATGTGCCACATGCATTGCAAGTGACACCTCTGCCTCAGTCACACACCACCAGGGGGATTGTCACCTCACACATGTCACCTGCATTACACATGCCATGTCCCCTCTATTTTACCATGCCTTGGTCACATCACACCCAGCGGGTTGTCACCTTGCACATGTCACCCATGTTGTAAGTGTGTCACTTCCTCTCATGTCACCTTGCCTTGGTCTCAGCTCACCCAGTGGGTTGTCAACTTGCATGTGTCACCCGCATCATGACTGTGTCATGTCCCCTGTGTGTCACCTCAGTCACACCATAGCTGCTGGTTTGTCACCTCACCCATGTCACATGCATCATGTCATGTCCCCCATGTGTCGCCTCACCTTGGTCAAACCCCAGCTGGTGGGTTGACACCTCACACATGTCACCCATATGGCAAGTGTGTCACGTCCCCCATGTGTCACCTAGCCTTGGTCACACCCCACCTGGTGGGGTGTCACCTCATGTGTGTCACCCACTTCATGAGTGTCTGACAGCCCCCATCTGTCTCCTCACCTCAGTCACACCCCATACAGTGGGTTGTCACCTCACATGTGTCAACCACATCGTGAGTGTGTCACATAAACTGCAAGTCACCTTGTCTCGGTCACACAGCACCTGGTGTGTTTTCACCTCGTGTGCATCACCTGCATCACAATTGTCTCATGGCCCCCAAGTGTCACCTCGCTTCAGTCACACCCCACCCAGCAGGTTGCCACCTTGCATGTGTCACTCACATCATGAGTGTGTCACATCCCCCATGTGTCACCTCGTCTCATTCACACCCCATCTGACAGGTTTGCACCTCGTGTGTGCTACCTGCATCACAAATGTGTCACTTCCTCCATGTGTCACCTCACCTATGTCACAATCCACTCAGTGGGATGACACCTTGCACATGTCACACACATCACAAATGTGTCACATGCACCACGTGTCTCCTCGCCTCGGTCACACCCCACCCAGAGTGTTGTCACTTGCGTGTGTCACCAGCATCATGAGTGTGTCATGACCCCCATGTGTCACCTCACCTCAGTCACACCCAGTGAGTTGTCACCTCACAGGTCTCATGCAATGGGAGTGTATCACCTCCACAGTGTATCACCTCACATCAGTCACATCCCACATGGTGGGATGTCACCTTGCTTGTGTCACCCTCATCGTGAGTGTGTCACTTCCCCTGCATGTCACCTTGCCTGGGTCATACCCTACCCAGTGGGTTGGCACATCGTGCATGTCACCCACATTGTGAGTTTGTCACATTCCCCACATTTCACCTCGCCTCAGTCATACCCCACCCAGCTGGTTATCACCTTGCACATGTCACCCGCATAGTGTGTGTCACATCCCCTCATGTCACTTCGCCTCAGTCTCAACCCACCCAACTGGTTGTCAACTTGCGCATGTCACCCACATCATGACTGTGTCATGTCCCCCATGTGTCACCTCACCTCAGTCACACCATACCCACCAGTTCGTCACCTTGCTCATGTCACATTCATTGCAAGTGTGTCACATCCCCATGTGGTGCCATGCCTCAGTCAAACCCCAGCCAGTGGATTGACACCTCACACATGTCACCCATATGGTGAATGTGTCACATCTCCCATGAGTCACCTAGCCTCTGTCACACCCCATCTAGTGTGGTGTCACCTCGTGTGTGTCACCCACGAGTGTCTGACAGCCCCCTCATGTCCCCTCACCTTGGTCAAACCCCACATGGCAGGTTGTCACCTCACATGTCAATCGCATTGTGAATGTGTCAAATAAACTGCATGTCACCTCGCTCGGTCACACCCTATCTGGTGGGTTATCACCTCGTGTTTGTCACCTGCATCACGAGTGTCTCATGGCACCTGCATGTCACCTCAACTTAGTCACACCCCACCTGGAGGGTTGTCACCTCAAGTGTGTCACCCAAATCATGAGTGTGTCACATCCCCCATGTGTCACCTCACCTCGGTCACACCCTACCCAGTGGGTTGTCACCTCATGTGTTACATGCAACTGGAGTGCATCGTGTCCACCATGTATCACCTCACATCAGTCACATCCCACAAGGCAGGATGTCACCTCACCTGTGTCACCCTCATCATGAAAGCATCACATCCCCCACATTTCACCTCACCTCTGTCACTCCCCACCTGGTGGGTTGACACATCATGCATGCAAGCCGCATCGTGAGTGTGTCACATCCCCTGTGTGTCACCTCACATTGTTCAGATCCCACTCAGCAGGATGTCACCTCTCACATGTCACTTGCATCATGAGTGTGTCACCTCCCCCTTGTGTACCTCACCTCAGTCACACACCACCCATCTCACACCTGTCACCCACATCGCAAGTGTGTCCAGTCCCCCATCTGGAACCTCTCCTCAGTCACACCCCACTGGGTACATTGTCACCTTGTGTGTGTCATCCACACTGCAAGTGTGTCATGTCCCCCATGTGTCACCTCCCTTCAGTCACACACCACCCGATGTGTTGTCACCTCATATGTGTCGTCCTCATCGTGAGTGTCACATACCCCACGTCACCTCACCTCTGTCACACCCAGCCCAGTGTGTTGTCACGCCATTTGTGTCACCTGCATCATGAGTGTGTCACATGCCCTGCATGTCACCTCACCTCAGTCATACCCCACTGGTGAGTTGTCAGCTCACATGGGTCACCCACATCATGGGTGTGTCATGTCCCCCATGTGTCACCTCCCCTCAGTCACATGCCACCCAGTGGGTTGTCACCTTGCATGTGTCACCTGCACCATGAGTTTGTCACATCTCCTGCATGTCACCTCACCTCAATCACATCAAACCCTATGTGTTGTCAACTCGCACGTCACCCGCTTCAGACCTGTGCCATGTCCCCCTTGTGCTCCCTTGCTTCAGTCACACTGAACCAGCTGGTCTGTCACCTCACACGTGTCACTCCCATCGCAAGTGTGTCACATCCACTGCGTGTATCCTTGCGTCAATCATGCCCCACCCAGTGAGCTGTCACCTCAAGTGTCACACGCAACTGGAGTGTGTCACGTCCCCTGCATGTCACCTCAAGTCTGTCACACCCCACTGGTGGGATGTCACCTTGCCTGTGTCACCAGCATATTGATTGTTTCACATCCCCCTCGTGACACCTGGCTTTGGTCTCTCCCCACCTGGTGGGTTGTCACCATGCGTGTGTTGCCTGCATGGTGAGTGTGTTACATCACCCACCTGTCACCTTACCTCGGCCACACAGCACACGAGGGGTTGTCACCTTAATTTTACCTGCCTTGCAAGTGTTATAAATCACCTGTGTGTCACCTCCCCTCAGTTACACACCACGGGATGGATTGTCACCTCACTCATGTCACCATAAACTTGCTTTTTATTGAGGCACCATGAAGGAATCTCTGTTGTTTGCAATTTAAAGTGTAAAACTATAGCACTCTTTTTCAGTAACTAAAAGGAAGCCATAGGATGTTACTGAGGGTCTATAGTTCCATCTAAACATAACAGGGAGAGCCTTTCTTGCTATAATGTCTATGAGAAAAAGATGTTAATTTCATGAGAGAACCTAAATAGAAGAGACTATTTCTCCCTTACCAAACAACTTTGGTTTTCGAAAAGGAAGCAAGAATTTGGAGACTGAGAGACAAGGTTTGAATAGCATGAGTATCAGTTTTAGATAACTGCAGAAGACTGACGTGCCTCTCATAAATATTCCTGTGCTCATCTGCCTGGAAAATTGATTATTTGTTCTGGAATATTTTTTGATGACATTCTAGCAATACCTTTAAAACATCATAGTCTTTATTAATATCATCTGTTCTTAGTATCCTATGACACTCATGGTAAAAAAAAAAAAAACACACAATGCCATCTACATCTAACAATGCAGTCTGGTCATTTGACAATTAACAGTATTGCCCTTGTGAGAGAAGGGCAGTCCAGTTTCCTCAGGTCATTCTTTTGCTTTCTAGTCACTAAACTCTAGACAGGAAGTTTGCTTTCTTCTGAACAGTTTTGTCCATGAGGTGCTTGTGTGTGTTTGCTCACCCTGAACACTTGTAAGCAGAGCTGCATCTCCATCCTTTCCATAGTGAGCTGTTCTAGGTTCTTCTTTGAGGATAAAAGTCCTCAGCTGTATATGGGAGTTCTTTCTCTTGGTATTTGGGACTCCATTCTTATGGCACCAAGGAATCAGGACCAATTTTCTTAAAGTCAGGGGGCTCCATCCTTTCTTTCTCCATCTATACATCACCAAACTGGCCTCACAGTTTTAATCCTGCCTGTAAGCTGATGATTCCCAAACTTGAATCTCCACTCCAGACCTCCCTTCAAATCCAAGCCAACATATCCATCTTCCTACGAGACATCTCTATTCAGATGTCCAAGAGGTAAGCTGAAGTTTAGTATGCCCCAATGGAATTCACTGTCTTGCTCAGGCTCATATTCCCCCAAAACAACACATCAACAACAAAACACTTCCTATTTTGAATTTGGAATCTCAGGTAAAGTTTTCACCCAGCCAGTTTTCTCTCCCTCACTCCCTTCTCCCTGTTTCATTTTCAAATCCTGTCACTTTTGCTCTTGAAATTTTATTTTTTTCCTTCTTGAGGCAAACATGCAATGAATAGCAACCTAATGAAATCATCAAAAATTAGAATAAGGAAATAGATGGAAGAAAGATGATGGAGGAGTAGGATGTGGAGATCACCTTCCTCCCCACAAATACATCAAAAATATCTCTACTTGGGGAGTGGCTCCTGGAGAACACCTTCCAAATGCCAGCAGGAGACCTCAGACCACCAAAAAGGCAAGAGAATTTCCAAGTAATCGGGTAGCACAAAGGAAAGAAGGAAAAAGAGAGACAGAATCCTGAGGAGACCAGCCCCTCTTGGAGGGAGCTGTGAGGGGGGGAAGGCTCCCACACATGGGGGAGCCCCCTCACTGGTGGGAAAGGACAGGGGGAGCCTTGGAGCCCCCAGAAGAGAGAGCAATGGCAGGTGTGCCAAGGGCACAGCAGAGAGATCCTTGCATGGAGGAGTCAGGCATCACTCCCAAGCCAGAGAAGCTACTCTGCTCACCTGCAGCGGTGGTGGGGGCTGGGCGCCAAGGCTTGGTCTTCAGATAACTGACACCAGGGAGAGAGCTGGGGCTGGCTGCATGAGAACAGCCTGGGGGGCAGTTATGCCAGCATGCTAGGAGGGAGTTTGGGGAAAATCCTGAGCCAGATGGAGAGTCAGGGGACTTTTGTTTTGGAGTGCTTGGGAGGAACTTCCCTCTCTGTGAACTCATAGGCTGTAAAACTGCACAATGTGTGGCTGCTGAGTCGAAAAGCCTGCCTGCTGGGCCCTGCATCCCTGCCCTGCTGCATACCACCATGCCCCGCCTACTGCCCACGCACCTGCCCACTCCTCAGCTCCCCTTCCCCCACCATGTGCCACTGGGTCCTGTTGCCTACCCACTTGCTGCTGCCAAGGGTCCTGTGTGTAAGGCAAGTCATTGGCCACACCCTCCCAGCAGCAGGTGAAGCCCACCAACACCAAGGGTCCCATAATCAGGACCAATTTCCCTGGGAGAATGCACAACACACCTCAGGCTCACGCTGACCTCTGCTGTTACAAGGACTCCCACAGATTTCAGTTAGACTGCCATATCCCTCCTCACCCCTGACCTGAAGTTGCAAGTGAGCCCCAATCACCCTCTTTTGCCCCCTCTTGCCTGGGTGGGGAACCGACTCCTGAAAGCAACCTACATGCAAAGTAGGGACCAAAATCAAAACTGATCCCCAAGGACTGCAGGACCAAAGACGACAAAGAAAAACAGCTATAGGAGGAGCAGATTTAATGCCCACCGTAGGCTTGGAAGAGCCTGCATCTGCAGATCACCTAAACAGATGAGTGTTCCTACAATAGAGACTGTAGATGTAGGGGGCAATGGGGGACTGTGGGGACAAATATGCACAGGAAAAATACCAGATCACAGTCTGAGCTCTCCACAGTCCTCTCCACAGCAGGTGCAGAGCCCTACCTAGAAGTATTGGAGCACTTCTTGGTATGTTTGTCTTTTTTCTGGTTTTAGGTATTTGTAAGTTAAATTTTTACTGTGTATATTTCTATGTGGATTTGCTTGTAATTGGTATGAGTACTCTCTTCTTTCTTTTCTTTCCTTTCTCTTTTTCTCTTCTCTTTGGTTTCTTTTCTGCTTCTCTTTTTGCAACTGCAAGTGTGCACATCTTCTTGTGTGATTTTGACTGATTAGAGTTGCTTTTATCACCAGTCTTGGGGATCTGTTTGTCCTTTCACCTTCTTCCCTTTTTTCTTCCTTTTTTTCTTTGCTCTCCTTCTACCTCCTTTTTCTTCATGCTGTGCAGTTTCCAGGGTTCAGTGCCCCAGCCAGGGGTCAAACCTGGACCTCTGAGACAGCAGAGCAGAGTCCAGGACATCTGACCCCATGAAATATTAATCAGCAAGTGCTCCCCCAGAGTTCTCATTCTCAACATCAAGCTCCAAATCCAACCAAAGGCCAGCAAGCTCCAGTGCTTGACACCTCAAACCAAACAGAACAGAGATAAGAGGAATTACTATTAGGCAACATAGGGAAAGGAGACAGCAAACACTATAAATTAGACAAAATGAGAAAACAAAGAAACACCTTACAGGAAAAAGGACCAAGATAAAAACCTAGAAGACCAAATAAATGAAGAAGAAATTGGCAAATTGCCTGAAAAAGAATTCAGAGTAATGATAGTAAAGATGATCCAAAATTTCAAAAACAAAAAATAGAAAATACAAGAAACATTTCATAAGGACCCAGAAGAACTAAAGAGAAAACAAACAGCAATGAACAACACAATAACTGAAATTTAAAATAGTCTAGATGGTATAAACAGTAGAATAACTGAGGCAGAAGAACAAGTGAGTTGGAAGATAGAATAAGGGAAATAACTGCCACAGAGCAGGAAAAAGAAAAAAGAATAAAAAGAGTGGAAGACAGTCTGAGAGACCTCAGGGATAACATTAAGTGGACCAACATTCAAATCAGGCATCCCAAAAGAAGAAGAAAAAAAGAAAGGGTCTGAGAAAATATTTGAGGAGATTATGGAGGAAAACTTCCCCACATGGAAAAGGAAATAGTAAACCAAGTCCAAGAAGTGCAAAGAGTCCCATACAGAACAAACCCAAGGAGAAACACTGAGGCACATCTTAATCAAATTAACAAAAATTAAACACAAAGAAAAAATATTAAAATTAGCAAGAGAAAAGCAACAAATAACATATAAAGGAAAAGCCATAAGGATAAGAGCTTATGTCTCTGCAGAAACTCTGCAGGCCAGAAGGGAGTGGCAGGAGATAATTAAAGTCTTGAAAGAGAAAGCCTACAACCAAGAATACTCAAACCAGCAAGAATCTCATTCAGATTTGACAGAGAGATGAAAAGCTTTACAGAAAAGCAAACGTTAAGAGAATTCAGAACAACCAAACCAGCCTTGCAACAATTGCTAAAGGAACTCCTCTAGGCAGTAAATACAAGACAAGGAAAAGACCTACAAAAACACAGCCAAAACAATTAAGAAAATGGTCATAGGAACATACATGTCAATAATCACCTTAAATGTAAATGGATTAAATGCTCCAACCAAAAGACCCAGACTGGCTAGATGGACACAAAAACAAGACCCTTATATATGCTGTCTACAAGAAACCCACTTCAGACCTAGGGACACATACAGACTGAAAGTAAGGGGATGGAAAAAGATATTCCATGCAAATGGAAGTCCAAAGAAAGCTGGAGTAGCAATACTCATATCAGGCAAATTAGACCGTAAAGTAAGAACTATTACAAGAGACAAGGAAGGACACTGCATAATGATCAAGGGATCAATCCAGGAAGAACATATAACAATTGTAAATATCTATGCACTCAACATAGGAGCACCTCAATACATAATGCAAGTGCTAACAGCCATAAAAGGGGAAATCTACAGTAACACAATAAGAGTAGGAGACTTTAACACCCCCACTTACACAAATGGACAGATCATACAAACAGAAAATAAATAAGGAAACACAAGCTTTAAATGAAACATTAGGTAATCTTGACTTGATATTTATAGGACAGTCTATCCAAAAACTACAGAATACACTTTCTTCTCCAGTGCACACAGAACATTCTCCAGGATAGATCACATCTTGGGGCATAAATCTAGCCTCAGTAAATTCAAGAAAATTGAAATCGTATCAAGCATCTTCTCCGACAACAACACCATGAGACTAGATATCAATTACAGGAAAAAAACTGTAAAAAATACAAACACATGGAGGCTAAACAACATGCTATTAAACAACCAAGAAGTCACTGCAGAAATCAAAGAGGAAATCAAAAAAATACCTAGAAAAAAATGACAATGAAAACATGATGACCAAAAACCTATGGGACGCAGCAAAAGCAGTTCTAAGAGGGAAGTTTATAGCAATACAATCCTACCTCAAGAAACAAGAAAAATCTCGAATACACAGCCTAACATTACACCTAAAACTATTAGAGAAAGAAGAACAAAAACACCCAAAGGTGAGCAGAAGGAAAGAAATCATAAAGATGAGATCAGAAATAAATGAAAAGGAAATGAAAGAAGCAATAGCAAAGATCAATAAAACTAAAAGCTGGTTCTTTGAGAAGACATACAAAGTCGATAAACCATTAGCCAGACTCATCAGGAAAACAAGGGAGAAGACACAGATGAACAGAATTAGAAATCAAGAAGTAACAACTGACACCTCAGAAATACAAAATACAAAAGATCATGAGAGACTACTATAAGCAACTAGACACCAATAAATTGGATACCCTGGAAGAAATGGATAAATTCTTAGAAAAGTACAATCTTCCAAGACTGAATCAGAAAGATATAGAAAATATGAACAGACCAATCACAAGTACTGAAATTGAGACTGTGATTAAAAATCTTGCAACAAACAAAAGCCCCGGGCCAGAGGGATTCACAGGTGAATTCTATCAAACATTTAGAGAATAGCTAAAACCTATCTTTCTCAAGCTTTTCCAAAATATAGCAGAAGGAGGAACACTCTCAAACTCATTCTCTGAGGTCACCATCACCCTGATACCAAAACCAGGCAAAGATGCCACAAAAAAAGAACATTACAGGCCAATATCAATGATGAATATAGGATAAAAACCATGATAATCTCAATAGATGCAGAAAAAGCTTTTGAAAAAGTTCAACAGCCATTTATGATAAAAAAAAAAAAAACTCTCCAGAAAGTGGGCATGGAAAGAAGTTACCTCAACATAATAAAAGCCATGTATAACAAACCAATAGCCAACATCATTCTAAATGGTGAAAAACTGAAAGCATTCCTTCTAAGGACGGGAATAATACAAGGGTACCCACACCCACCACTATTATTCAACATAGTTTTGGAAGTTTTAGCTACAGCAATCAGAGAATAAAATGAAATAAAAGTAATCCAAATTGGAAAAGAAGTAAAATTGTCACTTTTTGCAGGTGATATGATATTATACATAGAAAACCCTAAAGTTGCTACCAGGAAACTGCTAGCACTAATCAATGAATTTACCAAAGTAGCAGGATATGAAATTAATGCACAGAAATCTCTTGCATTCCTATACACTAACAAAGAAAGAGCAGAAAGAGAAATTAAGGAAACACTCCCATTTACCACTGCAACCAAAAGAATAAAATACCTAGGAATAAACCTGCCTAAGGAGGCAAAAGACACTATAAGACAGAAAACTATAAGACACTAATGAAAGAAATCAAAGATGATACAAACAGATGGAGGGACATACCACGTTCTTGGATTGGAAGAATCAATATTGTGAAAATCACTATCCTACCCAAAGCAATTTACAGTTTCAACACAATCCCTATCAAATTACCAATGACATTTTTCACAGAACTAGAGCAAGAAATTTTACAATTTGTATGGAAATGCAAAAGACCCCAATAGCCAAAGCAACCTTGAGAAGGCAAGATGGAGTTGGTGGAATCAGGCTCCCTGACTTCAAACTATACTACAAGGCTACAGTGATCAAGACAGTATGGTACTGGCACAAAAACAGAAAGGAAGATCAATGGAACAGAATAGGGAACCCGGAGATAAACCCACACACATATGGGCAACTTATCTTTGACCAAGGAGGCAAGAATATACAATGGAAAAAAAAGAGCCTCTTCAATAAGTGATGCTGGGAACATTGGACAGCTACATGTAAAAGAATGAAATTAGAACACTTCCTAACACCATACACAAAAATAAACTCCAAATGGATTAAAGACCTAAATGTAAGGCCAGACACTGTAAAATTCTTAGAGGAAAACATAGGCTGAACACTCTAGGACATAAACCAAAGCAAGATCCTTTTTGATCCACCTCCTAGAATCATGGAAATAAAATCAAGAATAAACAAATGGGACCTAATGAAACTTAAAAGCTTATGCACAGCAAAAGAAACCATAAACTAGACAAGAAGACAGCCCTCAGAATGGGAGAAAATATTTGCCAATGAAGCAACGGACAAAGGATAAATCTCCAAAATACATAAGCTGCTCATGCAGCTTAATACCAAAAAAGCAAATAAGCCAATCTACAAATGGGCAGAGACCTAAATAGACATTTCTCCAAAGAAGACATGCAGATGGCTAACAAACACATGAAAAGATGTTTAACATCACTAATCATTCGAGAAATGCAAGTCAAAGCCACAATGAGGTATCACCTCACACTGGTCAGAATGTCCATCATCAAAAAATCTGCAAATGATAAATGCTGGAGAGGGTGTGGAGAAATGGGAACCCTCCTGCACTGCTGGTGGAATGTAAATTGATACAGCCACTATGAAGAACAGTATGGAGGTTCCTTAAAAAACTAAAAATAGAACTACCATATGACCCAGCAATCCCACTACTGGGCACATATCCAGAGAAAACTATAAATCAAAAAGATATATGTACTGCAATATTCATTGCAGCTCTATTTACAATAGCCCGGACGTGGAAGCCACCTAAATGCCCATCAACAGATGAATGGATAAAGAAGATGTGGCACATATATACAATGGAATATTACTCAGCCATAAAAGGGATGAAATCAAGCTATTCATAGTGAGGTGGATGGACCTAGAGTCTGTCATACAGAGTGAAGTAAGTCAGAAAGAGAAAAACAAATACCATATGCTAATGCAGATATAGGGAATCTAGAAAAATGGTACTGATGAACCTATTGGCAAGGCACGAGTATAGACACAGACATAGAGAATGGGCTTGAGAACACAAAGGGGTAGGGGGAAGCTGGGACGAAGGGAGAGAATAGCATTGACATATACACTACCAAAGGTAAAACAGATAGGTAGTGGGAAGCTGCTGCATAGCACAGGGAGATCAGCTCAATGCTTTATCAAGACCTAAAGGGGTGGGATAGGGAGTGAGGCTCAAGGGGGTTAGATATGGGGATACATGTATACATATAGCTGATTCACTTTGTTCTACAGCAGATACTAACACAATATTGTAAAGCAATTATATTCCAATAAAGACAAATAATTTAAAAAAATACATCCTTAGAATCTGTTATGGCTGTTTTTTCCTGTGACATATTGATGTGGACTAGAATATACTTCCAAATGTTAAATCATCATTACATTCCAGTCATATTGAATTATTCTTTTAATTGCCTCTAGATTGAATTATTGTTTTTTCATTTAGCATTTTTGACTCTATACTCATAAGTAAGAGTATTTGTATCTGTGTGTATATACATGTATGTCTATGTGTGTGTATGTATGTGTATGTATGTATATGTCTACACACATACAGTATCACATATATAACATTATACATGTACTTGTATTTTATCTTTGCCAGGTTTATCATAAAATTATGTTAGCCCTATAAAAGGAATTGGGAAGTTTTCCATTTTTTTCTCTGCTCTAGAGCAATCTGAAAGAATTCATCCATAAAACTGAGCTTTTATAAAGATAATTCTTTATAAATAATTCTGTTTTATAGAGATAATTCTTCCACAATTTTTTCAACTTATTGCATGGCTGATGGTCTATTCAGAGAATATTCTTCTTGAGTCAATCTTCGTAACTTTTAGCTTCCTAAAATTTTTTCTATTTCATCAAGAGATTCATGGCAAAAAAAAAACATAGCTGTTCTTACTGAGCTCCCTAGTCCTGGGTTTGCCCTGAAAATCACTTAACCCTAATTTTCCCTGGAGCAGCCGAGGCAGACTAGATATTTCAGAAGACAGTAAGAAAAGAACAAGGAAAAATGGCACAGAGGATTCCGGAAGCCATGGGTCTCATACCACATCCTCCAAGATCATAGCTGCTGGCCTCTGTCCTCTGCCTTCTAGTCCTGAAGGGCTGGCAGTTTCTCAGACACCTTGCCTGAGTTTTTCAGTTTCTAGCTCTAGGTGGACTCCAACCAGAAGATTCCATCTTAATAAAGGCATTCCCTCCTGGACATCTTAATATTCTTGTGGCCAAGGCCACATTGCCCAGAGGCACTCTGAGTCTCTCCTTGGCCCTCCTTTGCTTTCCCTCTGGTCTTCAGGGTGAGGACACCCGCATGCCTGTAGGTGAGAACAGCCCCTCACACCCAGGGGAGAGAGTGCCATGTGGGAGGCCTTAAACACTTTGTTTAATGGAGAGGCAGATTGACCTGTGAAGGGCATATGCTATTCTCTCTGTGAGAAGAGAAGGTGGGATGATGGAAAGGAAGCTCAGGGAAGAATGAGTCTGCCCCTGAGTCTGAGCTGAAGATGCATGCAGATTGGGGCATAAAAATGAAAAAGCAAACTGAGGTCAGGTTGTTAAGGCCTTAAATTGTAGGTGAAAGAGTGTTGCTTTCTTCACTAGGAGACAAAGAGACGGATGAATAAAATTTGCCCTGGTGTTTCCTTTCCTGGTGGAGGTGCCTCTAAGGGCAGGGTCTGGATGAGTGTCCTGCCCCGGGACTTGAATCTCTTCCAGCAGAATTTCTAGAAATCTGGTGGAGGACCAGGGCAGCACTGGAGGCGAGGAGCTTCCACAGTGTTCCTGCAGTCCCTCTGCTTTTACAGTCTTCTCTCTATGCCTGTCTAGGATTTGGCCCCTGAAGCAAGTTTACACAGGAAAGTGTCTCTATGGGAGCTAAGACTTTGGAGATGGTCCAGGTGAGACATCTCATGTTACAGAGGGGAAAGTGATGTTCAGAGAACTAAACCTTTCCTTCTACATTTAGATCCTGCAGATGGGAAGGAAACAAGGTGAGAACAGGTCTTCTGATCCTAGTGCCTGGCTTCTGCATGGCTGTGCCAAGAGCATAAGCACCAGGAGCAGAGGGAGGCCTGGCCGCAGAAGGACCCTGTGGGATGCAGATGCTGCTGCAGCAGGCTGAGTTCACGGTGCTCTCCGCAGTCCGGACTGTGCAGTGCTCTCGCACTCCTGAAGGTGGGGCACCAGACAGCAGACCCATGCATGCTGCACGCCCCCTGCATGCTGCTGGCCCCACGCCTCAGTGAATGCAGGCAGAGCTGCTTGGCCCCAGCCTCCCAGGGCAGCTGGGGAGGAGCACGCCCATCAGCACAGGCAGGGCGGCCTCAGGCCTAGTGACTTCTCCAGGAGAGCTGCCTGTGCCCAGGGCTCACTCGTTCCACCTGAGGATTCAATGGGGCTCACCTCAACACCACTGTGGTCACAGAGCTGCCAACTGCAAGGGCTGGGGGTGGGGGAGGGGGAGGCACCTGGGGTGGGGGGGTTTGCTCTGCCCAGAATTCTGCTTTTCCCAGCAGACCACAGCCAACGCGAGCTGGATGTGGAAATGAGCCATGGCTCCCTGAGCACAGATGTGTCCTGCCTGCATCAGGCTGGGACACTGAGCTGGCCCACAACAGGCAGTGGGACCTGGATGCTGCCATCAGTGGAAATTCGTTCCACTATCATGGGCATCTGCAAATTTATGACCAAGTTTTCAGGCTTGTCTGACCCCGTTTAGGCCACTGAGAGAGGAGGAATTATCAAACCCAGGCAGGGGATCAGCTCCAAGTATCGTGGCCAACACACCCTGGTGGCCATTGCTGAAGTAGGTGTGAGTCTGTGTTGGGGGCGGGGGTGGGGGGTGGGGGATGGCTTGGTTGGATCACACAGTGATGGGAGAGATTGGGGAAGTTTTCCTGGGTATCAGCCTGCTAGGGTATCTTAGGATTGACTTTCTGCTCAGTGGATTGACAGGGACTGGACTAAAGGCTAAAGCAGGTCAGAGCTTAGGATTTCTCTTCCTGCATCTTAGCATGTGTCTTTGGTAACAATGAAGAAGTTCAGGGTGAGCATAGACTCAAGTGCTAATTTCACATGTTTTGCTTCAGTGACACACTCTCTCCATCATAGGGTGGGCTGCAATTACAGGCGGGCTCAGACATGTGGGGACAACCTGTCTCAGGCATCTGACAGCTGCAGCCCATTTGTTGGAGACAGAATGGGGGCAGGGTTGAGCTGGCCAGTAAGAGGGCACATGGCTGGCTGGCTGGCCCAGCTGGAACCTTTGTTTTCAACAAAGGGGTTTTAATGTGGCCAAAGTATGTGTGTCATTGGACTGAGAACTGAATCAAAGGGATTAAAGATCCAAAATATCACTTGACAGTGATTAGTTCTATTATTTTTTCGTGTCCGTTCTCCTACTTAATAATCTAGTAACTGTTTCACATTTAATTGATTACAAATAGTTTTATGTTTTATTTATCTAAGAAGTACAGCTGGAGGGCTAATCGAATCATTGCATCTTAAAATGTCAGAGCTGGGAGGCCTCTCAGAAGTTGTCTGGTCCCATTTCCCCCATTCAATGTATCAGGAATAGGGGCTTAGAAAGGTGAGCTGACTTCCCCAGGATCGCAGAGCAAGGCTACAGATGGAACTGGGGTCTCCCACCTCTGCCTACCCTGGAGTGTGCGAGAACTCTGTGGGCAGCTGGTGTAGACCTGAGTTTGTCCCTTTGGCAAGCCATGGTGGCTGATTTGGGAGTTCGGCCTCACTGGCAGCAACAGAGGCAGTGGATTCTCTGGGTAAAGAAACCTCAAACAGTGGCTTCCAGCTCTGATTCAATCCCATATGCATGCAGCACTAGCTTGTCACATGCTGGTATGCATGCCTCATGCCCTGTCATCTTCCCCATGACCCTGCATCACAAGGGTGAGCCCCATTTTGTAGATGTGGAAACAAACGTCCTGGAGGTCAATTCTTAGGCACTCCCGAACTTCCCAGTTTCCTCGCAATGATCATCTTTCCATCAATTTCTTCCCCCTCCCCTCCATCCTTCTCCTACCAGGATCTTTCTAGGAGCCTCCTCTCTTGTTCTGTGCTTCCCCCACTGCTCCAGTTTCAGCTTAGCCTGCTGTGTGATTGGCCATGCAGAACCCAGCCAGATGGCTGCTGGGGAGGTGAGAAGTCCACTTCCCAGGCCTGACTGGCTCCTGCCTCGTGGGCACCAGCTTTGGAGTGGAGATCCCAGGAGCTTGGACCTGTAACCTGAGGCGTCTAAGCCCGGGTTGAAGGGAAGGACGTCAACATGTCGAGTTTGTAATTTCGTTCTTCACGCAGCCAGCCCTCCGGCCGACCACAGGACCAGGGCCAGGAGGGAGCTGGGGTGGTTTCTGTGGCGGGCCAGAGAAAGGAGCCTGTTCTGTTGTGTGGTGGCCAGGTCCTGGGTCTGCTGGCCGAGGGTTGGGGATGAAGGCAGGAGGAGGGCTCCCAGGAGCAGGAGGCCTGTGCATCTGGAATCCGCAGGGGAAGCACCTGGGACTCTAAGCCAGCAGCCTGTGTCCCGCCTGACGTATGCGAGATCCTGCCTCTCCGATCGTGGGTGAAACTCCTTCTCTCTGGTTGGAACAATTTGTTCCCCTTCAGTCTCCTCTCCACTGACCTCCCCCTGGCTCATTCTGTCCCAGTCACAGAGGCCCCGCCTGCTCCTCACAGGTGCCCTGCATCTTCTGCCGCAGGGCCTTCACTCTGGCTGTTCCCTTTGCCTGGAACACTGTTCCCTCGCTGTCCACTTGGCTAACCCTCTTCACTTTATTCAAGTACTTGCCCAAACAAACAAAGCAAAACGCGACCACCCTGTTCAATTCTGCAAACCAAACCCTCTTACCTGCCCCTTTTGTCTTTTTTCCATAGTACTTATTACCTTATAGTGTATGTTTTAATGTACATATTGATTAGGCTTATTTTTTGATGTCTTTCTCCACTAGAATGTAAGCTCCCTGAGCACAAGGACCTTTGTTCTGGTCACTAGAGGACAGTGTATGGTACATCATAGGTGCTCAAAAAGGAAAACTGAATGTGTCTTAAGAGGTTTGGGACGTTAACCCCACCTCGTGGGGCATTGGAGAATCCACTGGATATTGTCTGGAAACCGGCTTTCCAATAGATGAGGATCCACTGGTTTTCAGGTTCCTGCTTGAAGACTGAGGACCTACCAGGGAAGTGAGGTTGAAGACCCTCTGCAGGCAGCACCAGAGGCAAGGTCTTGACAGAATAAATAGGTGACATAGGCCTGTGCCATGAGCCGGCTGAGTCAGCCTCCCAAATGCTGACGTCTGCCGTATTGGGCACCTGAAACTACTGGGAACTGAGCCACAGGTGGCTTGTTAATGACAGTAGCTAATCAGCTGAAGTGGACAATGGCTTTCTCGGGTAGAAGGTAAGGGACGGAGCTACAGCTACAGGCTGGCAGGTGGTATGGCCTTAGTGAATCCCAGCCGTGCTGTAGCCTGTGGCCCACCGGAGTGCCCACGCAAATGAATGACACGTAGTTAGGGTCTGAAAGAAGACATCCTGCCCCTCCCCTGGGTCCGGCCTCACGCACAGCCTGCTCTGGGGTGAAAGTGCAGAATGGGAGAGCCATGGAGTCTGGGGGCATCAGAGGGCATGGCCGCACATGGCTCACGACCCAGCCTTTTCTGCTGCATCCAGCACGTTTCCCCTCCTCCTCCACCACCCCAGCACTCTTCCTCAGACCCCTGTTATGAAGGCTGGGTGCTACACAGGCCTAGAATGTTTGTAATCTGACCAGGTTGCAAGTGCGGGCTGTGGCTCAGGATTGCTAACGGCTCACAGACATTACCCCGGTTACTTTGAAGAGGGGGTGCCCAGGTGATCAAGAGGGAATGGGGTGTGCAGGTGATCAAGAGGGGGTGCACATGTGATCGGGGGGTGTGCATGGGACTGGCATGCCTGTGTGTGACAATGCAGGGCCTTGAATAGAGTCTCAGTGTGAGATGTGTAACCCTCTTCAGTAGGATTAAGCTAGACAGGTTTCTTTGTTTTTCTTGTTGGTTCATATCTTTACACTTCCTCGGCACAGGTCTGTTCTGATGTGATATCACCAGGGTCTGCAGGTCAAGGATGTCATCCCATTTTTCTTCCTGTGCAGATTAAATCTAGTTGGAAAGTTGTATTTGTAACAGAAGGATCCATTTTTAGGCCGTTTTTCTCTGGAGTCTAAAGTATAATGTGTCCATGCAGGGGCACCAGGCACAGAGAACCTCAGCAGCTGAGATCTTTCCTGTTATCTCCAAAACTCTGCCTGCGGGGCTCAGGATTGTGGAAAAGTCTAGAACCAGGTGTGTTTCTGTAACCAAGTGACTCACCCAAAGGCGTCTTCCTCCTGAAACCCCACAAACACTTCTTGACTGCAAACCCAAATCAAGCTCAGGTGGTTGAGCTTAGAGGGAATCCAGGGCTGGGGCTGGAACCAAGGGACCCAGTGACACCGGTGTTCACACAGGGCTCTCAGTGCCCCCAGGGGGCCACAACCCTCAGGCAAAGATCCCTTTAGACTTCCTGCTACTGGCTTCCAAATTTGTCACCAAAAACTTGTTTGGCCCGAGGCACAGCAACCCAGTAGCCAAGGCCAGATGTCCATGTAATCTTTACAATCAGGAGGGATTTGCAGTGATTAAAGAGCCACTTCCTGCTTCCATGTTGACACTAGCAGCTTTGGAGTCATGTTAGAAGAGGAGCTGACAGGCAGAGCCCTGGGAGAGTGGCTGGTCCTGGCTGGGGCAGCGTCCTGGGTGGTCTGCACTGAGCATGCAGCTGTCTTGTGAGACCATCCTAGCACTCTCCTCTGTAGTGTGTGTACACTTGGGGGACTTGTTCACTGTCATGGTCAACGTTGGTGGCAGGGCAGGCTTGAGTTTGAGTAGAGACAGTTGTCATGTGTAAGCTGTGGTGACCTTCCAGTTACTTCCAGAGTTTGGAAAAACTGAAGGATCCAGGAAGGAGAGAGCAGGTTTTCCTCCCCTTGTGGGAATGCCCCACAATTAGAGGATGGACATATACACTTCAGGGGGCCTCCTTCTTAGAGAAGGATGAAACGGGCCCACAGGAGGTCAGACCTTAGCTCCAAAACAAAGAACTTGGGGAGAAAATGGGTGTGTATTGGAATACTTTCAGGAGGGAAGTGGCCCCACAGGTACAAGAAGGTGTGAGGACTCAAAGATGAGAGAGCTGGAGAAAGACATTCCCTAATTCAGTTTGTCCAGGGAAGGTTCCTGAGTTTTGCCTGTATGGAAAAGACCCAAAGCAGCATACCAGGACCTTTGGAAAGAGCGACGAAAAATCCTCCAGAGGATGTTGGCTACCCAGAATTCTGCAAAATAGTATTCAAAATATCTGAGATATACATCTAAAATTGATTGACACACAAGAATCAGAAAAAAAATGTAATTAATTCCCAAGGGAAAATATAATCAACAGATGTCAACCCTAAGATTACTGAGAAGCTGGAACTGGCAGACAAATCCTTTAAAGAAACTATTAATACTGTGATTTATGAGGTAGGGTAAAAATGCCTTAAATGACTAGAAATGTAGAAGTTCTCAGCAGAGAGATAAAAACTATAAAAAAGAATGACATGAAAAAAAATGATATGAAATCTTAGAACCTCAAAATACAATATTTGAAGTGTAAATTTATAGACTGGGATCCATAGCAGATGAAGATGACAAGAGAAACAGTGTTTCAGAGAAACCGATGGAAATGATCCACTGTTGAAGAACGTAGATTAAACATATCCACTCTGATGAGCAGATATTAAACAGGTTTAAAAGGAAATAAACAGAATCTCAGAGACCTGGGGGCAATATGAAAAGGTCTAACATTCCTTTCATGGATTCCTAGAGGAAGAAAAGACAGAAATTATTATAGAAAAAAAAATGTTTGAAATAATAATGGTTAAAAACTTCCTCAGTACATTGAAAGACAAATTTAGACTTAAAAAGCTTAGCAAAACCAAGCAGGATGTATTAAAAAATGAAACAAAACAAAGAAACAACAAAAAGACCTATGCCCACAATCATTACAATAAAACTTCACAAAAATTCAAAAATATTCTTGAAAGCAGCCTGAGAAAAAAGACACAATACATAGAAGGGTAATGATACAAATGTTAACAGGTTATTCAGAGAAAAAGTGTAAAGCTCCGAAGAGAGTAGAACTTTAGGAGGGACAGGAATAGTAAATCTCTAGGTAAATATGAAAAGATTATTTTTCTCCTCTTAAGTACTCTAAAATATCTTTAAATGTTAACAGTAAGATTATAACATTAAATCATAGGAGTTTCAGATGCAGAATATTCAGATCCTGGAATTTGTATATCTACTACCTATGACAACCATAACATAAAATGGAGAGGGTGTAGAGAACTATATGGTCTTTTATATTTTTCTTGAACTGGTAAAATATTAAATCTAAGTGGACTATGAAAAATTATGTATGTGTATTATAATCTCTAGAGACACACTAAACAGCAACAGCAACAGCAACAACAGATAGATAGAACCAAAATATCAATACAGAAATTTAAAGCAAATCATAAAAAGTATTCAAATAATCCAAAAAGGAGACAAGAAAGGATAAAGAAAAGAACAAAAGCTGAGGAAACAAACAGAAAATAAATGATAAAATGGTAAACCTAAATGACCATTTTATTAATTTCATTAATTATAGAGATCTACATACTGATTAAAGACAAGTATTATCAGATTATGGAAAAAACCCTAAATATATGCTGTCTACAAGAAACTCTCTTTAAATATGACATATATGTTAAGTGTAAAAGGATGGAAAATATACCATATAAATGCTAATCAAAAGAAAATGGGAGTAGTTATATTAATAAATAACAAAGACTTTAGGATAAAATAAGTTACTAGGGATAAAGATGGACATTACATAATTATAACATGGCCAACTCACCAAGAAGACATAAAAATCATGAGTATGCATGTTGCTAATTACAGAGCTGCAAAATACATGAGATAAAATCTGATAGAATTGAAAAGAGAAAGAGGCAAACCCACACTTATACTTTGAGACATAGACAACTGTTAGTAATTGATAGAAAAGGTGTACAGAAATATCAGTTAGAACACAGAACACTTATATAATGCTATCAACCAATTTGAATCAATAATCATGTGTAGAACAAGCTACCCAACCACAGCAGAATGTATACTCTTTTCCCAAGTGCATATGGAATATTCTTGAAGATAGATCATATTCTGGACAATAAGGCAAACTTATCAAAGTTAAAAGAATTGCCATCATACCAAAGAATTCTCTGGCAATAACATAAACTAAAAATAAATAGAATGATATCTGGAAAATCGCCAAGTATTTGAAAATGAAACAACACACTTCAAATAATATATACGTCAAAAAGGAAGTTGTAAGGGAAATTAGAAAATATTTGAGTTGAATGAAGATGAAAATACAATATCAAAATTGGTGGAATTCAGCTAGAGCAGTGTTGTAAAAAGTTTATACTACTAAATGCTAATATTAGAAAATAAGAAGTTATTAAACCAATACTCTAATATTTCACTTTATTTTACGATAAGGAGAGAAATTGAAATACAGTTAAAAAGAATAAAAGAAACAAAACTGGTAATAGAAAAAACTTCTTGAAAATAGAAAAATCTGTAAAGCAATAACTTGAAACTGAAAGGAAATATTTGAAAAATATCAGTAAAGTTGAAAGAGACTAGCTGAGAAGACTAAAACGTCATTATGATAACAGGAAGATGTGACCACACTATATACTCTAGACACATCAGGAGAATAATGAGATAGTGCAAGAAACTTATACTCATAATTTTAACTTTAATGCAATATTTTAATTCCTGAAAGACATGAAACACAAAAGTTGACTCCAGAGAAAAATAGACAACTTGAATAGTCTTATATTATTTAAGAAAAAAGAGTTCCTAGTTTAAAAACCATCCAACAAAGAAATCTCCAGGTCCAGATGATTTCACTGATAAATTCTGTTGCACATTTAGGAGAGAGAAAATATCAATCTTAACATAATGTTTTCCAGAAAATCTTAAAAGGAAGGAACACTTCCCAATTCAATTTCTGAGATCAACATTAGCTGGAGGAATCAGGCTATACTACAAAGCTATGGTCAACAGAAACAATTTGGCTCTGGCACAAAAGCAGAAATATAGATCAATGGAACAGGACAGAAAGCCCAGAAATAAATGCACACACCTATGGTCTATTAATTTATGAAAAAGGAGGCAAGGCTATATAAAGGAGAAAAGATGATCTCTTCAATAAATGGTGCTGGGAAAACTGGACAGCTATATATACAAACGAAATTAGAACATTCTTTAACACCATACACAAAAATAAACTCAAAATGGATTAAAGACCTAAATGTAAGACTGGATACTATAAAACTGTTAGAGAAATATATAGGCAGAACACTCTCTGAGATAAATTACAGCGCTATCTTTTTTGATCCATCTCATATAGTAAGGGAAATAAAAACAAAAATAAACAACTGGGACCTAATCAAACTCAATGGCTTTTGCACAGCAAAGGAAACCATAAACAAAAAGAAAACACAACCCACAGAATGGAAGAAAATACTTACGAATGATGCAACTGACAAGGGATTAATCTCCAAAATTTACAAACAGCTCAGGCAGCTCTATATCAAAAAATAAAAATAAAAAATGGTGCAAGAACTAAATAGACATTTCTCCAAAGAAGACCTACAGATGGTCAAGAGGCACATGAAAAGATGCTCAACATTGAAAATTATTAGAGAAATGCAAATCAAAACCACAACGAGGTATCACCTCACACCACTCAGAATGACCGACATCAAAAAGTCTACAAAAAATAAATGCTGGAGAGCATGGAGAAAAGGGAACCCTCCTACACTGTTGGTGGGAGTGTAAATTGGTGTAGACACTATGGAGAATAGTATGGAGGTTCCTTAAGAAACTGAAACTAGAGCTACCATATGATCCAGAAATCCCATGCCTGGGCACTATCCAGAGAAAAAATTGGTTTGAAAGGATACATGCACCCCAGTGTCAACTGCAGTGCTGTTTACAGTAGACAAGACCTGGAAACAACCTAAATGTCCATTTATAGATGAATGAATAAAGAAAATGTGGAAAGAAAAAAACAAAGAAAAAGATGTGGTATATATATATACACATACACAATGGAATATTACTCAGCCATTAAAAAGAATGAAATAATGCCATTTGCAGTAATATGGATGGGCCTGGGGATTATCATATTAAGTGAAGTAAATCAGATAAAGACAAATATCATATGATATTACATATATGCTGAATGTAAAAAAATGATACAAATGAACTTATTTACAAAGCAGGAATAAACTCACAGAGAATGAATTTATGGTTACCAGGGTGGGGGAAGGGATAGATTGGGAATTTGGGATTGACATGTACACACTGCTGTATTTAAAACAGACAACCAAGAAGGACCCACTGTATAGCACAGGGAACTCTGCTCAATACTCTGTAACAATCTAAATGGAAAAATAATGTCAACAAGAATAGATACATAGATATGTATATCACTTTGCTGTAAGCACAACATTGTTAATCAACTCTACTCCAATATAACATAAAAATTAAAAATAAAACAAAAAAAAAGGAAATGACTAGTACACAAAAACCAAGACATTCCTCTGCTATCAAAGACACTACAAGGGGAAAAAAAAATAAAAAACTACAGACCAATATTCACCATAAACATAGACACCAAAATGCTCAATAAAATATTTGAAAATCAAGATGTGACATATAAAAAATGATAAATACATCATAACTAAGTGGGGTTTATTCAAGGAATGAAAGGCAGGATCAACACTTAAATATCACTTGATAGACTAAAGATGTAAAACCGCATCACTGTCATAATAGATGTGGAAAAAACATGAAGAAATTAAATATGGATTCATGATAAAACTCTAGTAAAGAAAGAATAGAAGGAAATTTCCCTAATCTGATTAAGGGCATCAGGAAAATTCTACGGCTAACATCATCCTCGTTGGTAAGAGACTGAATGCTCTCATTCTAAGACTGGGAACAAGGCAAAGATGTGCCTCCTTACCAGTCCTGTTTATCATCACACTAGAAGTCCCAGCTGGTGTAATAAGGCAAGAGAAGAAGAGACATACAGTATGGACAGAAAGAAAGAAAATTTTCTCCATGCACCAAAGATATGATTTTTTAAATTTATTTATTTATTTATTTATTTATTTATTTATTTATTGGCTGCTTTCAGTCTTCATTGCTGTGTGCGGGCTGTTCTCTAATTGCGAAGAGTGGGGGCTACTCTTCATTGTGGTGTGCAGGCTTCTCATTGTGGTGGCTTCCTTGCTGCATAGCACAGGCTCTAGGTGCATGGGTTTCAATAGTTGTGGCACATGGGCTCAGTAGTTGTGGCTTACAGGCTTAGTTGCTCCCCAGCATGTGGGATCTTCCTGGGCCAGGGATCAAACCCATGTCTCATGCATTGGCAGGTGGATTCTTAACCAATACACAACCAGGGAAGTCCCATGATTTTCTAGATAGTAAATTCTAATGAATCTGTAAGACAAGCTCCAAAACTAATAAGTATGTTCAATAAGGCCACAAGCTTCATGTCAATATATAAAAGTCCGTTGTATTTCTGTATACTGGAGATGAACAGTTGGAAACCAAAACATTTATTTTAAAGATGCCATTTATGATAGCACTTATAAACATGAAACACCTAAGTATGGATGTAACAGAACGTGTATGCTGATAATTACAAAACACTGATGTAATAAATCAAAAAAGATTTAGATAAATCAAAATTGAAACACTCAATATAGTTAAAATGTGAATTCTTGCCAAAGTGATCCATAGATTCAACAAAGTCCCAGTCAAAATACCATGAGATTTTTAAAGACATCAACAAGCTGATTTTAAAATTTGTATGGAAATGCAAGAGAACTGCAATAGCCAAAATAAATTTTTAAAAAGAAAAAGTTGAATTTCAAGATGTACACAAATATCAATGTAACAGAAAAAAGAATCAAGAAATAGAGCCACATATATACAATGGAATATTACTCAGCCATAAAAAAGAATGAAATTGAACTATATGTAATGAGGTGGATTGACCTAGAGAGTGTCATACAGAGTGAAGTAAGCCAGAAAGAGAAAAACAAATACTGAATGCTAACTCATATATATGGAATCTAAAAAAATGGTACTGATGAACCCAGTGACAGGGCAAGAATAAAGATGCAGATGTAGAGAATGGACTTGAAGACACGGGGCTGGGGTGTGGGGGGCGAAGGGGAATCTGGGACAAGTGAGACAGTAGCATAGACATAGATACACTATCAAATGTAAAATAGGTAGCTAGTGGGAAGTTGCTGTATAACAAAGGGATATCAACTCGATGATGGGTGATGCTTTAGAGGGCCAGGACAGGGAGGGTGGGAGGGAGTTGCAGGAGTGAGGCAATATGGGGATATATGTATAAATACAGCTGATTCACTTTGGTATACCCCAAAAACTGGTACAAAGGTAAAGCAATTATATTCCAATAAAGAGCTTAAAAAAAAGAAATAGATCCACACAAAGATGTTCGAACACAATTCAATGGACAAGAGGTAGTCTTTTCAACAAATTGTGCTGAAATAAATATTTATAAGCAAAATTAAAGCTCAATCCCTATCTGATATCTTACACAAAAATGAACTCAAAATGGTTATAGAGCTAAATGTAAAATCTAAGCAATAAAACTTCTAGAAGAAAATATTAGAGAAACTTTGATGACCTGAAGTTAATAATGATTTCTAAGATATGACACCAAAAACATAAAACATAACAAATTGATAAATTGTACTTTATCAAAATTAGAAATATCTTCTATGTTAATGAAATAATAAGCTACATAGTGGGAGAAAAATATTTGCACATCCTACATCTGAGAATTGATTTGCATTTTGAATCTAGAGAAAAGTCTCAATAATAAAAAAGCATACTCAATTTACATTAGCAAAAGATTTGAACAAATTCTTTACCTAAGAAAATATGTGGATAACAAATACATGAAAAAAAATCAACACTATTAATTATAGAAATGTGTATAATACACATAAAAGAACATCTGCCAATTTCAAAGTTTCTTGAGGGTGTGAAGAATCTGAAGCTGGCATACATTACTGGTGGTAACTCATAATGGTACAGCCAGTGCGGAAAACAATTTGGCTGTTTCTTTTAAGGTAAACATGTTATGACTCAGAAATTCCATGCCTAGCATCAGAAGCCTTAGGATTAACTTCTCATTCACTCTATTAATCAGCCAAGTCATGGAGGTCAGTTTAGATTCAAAAGGAGGGAAGGAGGGAGATCGATCAATATGGTGCAGTAGGAGGACATGGAACTTACCATCCCCACAAACACATCAAAAAATACATCTACATGTGGAACAATTCTCACTGAAAGCTAACTGAAAACTGGTGGAAAGATGCCTGTACAACAGAGCTGTAAGAAAGATCCACACAGAATTAGCTAGGAAGGGAAGAAAGTGATGAGGTTGAGACCTGAGGCACTGGGAGGAGAATCAGAGGAAAAGGTAGATTACGTGGGCAGAGATCCTCCCTGGGGAGTGAACGCTTCAACTCACACATTAGGCACTCCAGTCCTAGGGTCCTCTTGGCTGGCTGGAGAACCAGTGGGTCTAATGCGAGGGCTGTGGGAAGCCTGGGCTCCGCTAGTGAGCAGGGCCCATGCACTGCTGGCTCCTGAAGCAGGGTAGAGAGGGCACATTGAAAAGTGCTTGAGTGGCTGCCCAGTGTCCCAAGAGCACCCCAGTGCCTCCCGCAGCGTGAACTGAGCCAGTGGCTCCAGCCCTGGCCCCGCTTCCTTCACAGAGCAGCTCCATGTTGGAGGCAGCACCGCCACAACGGAAAAAGAGCTCAGCTGTGAGGCACCCAGGCGACTCCAACCTGAAGTGGCCTCTGAACAGGGAAGGGACAGCCATCACAGGTGCTTTCACAGGCCGTGCGTCAGAAGCAGTCCTGAGCTTTGGTGGTGGCTGCACCGCCACAGCCTGCACCCCGA
The DNA here is from genome assembly GCF_030028045.1 of Hippopotamus amphibius kiboko. NCBI lineage: Eukaryota > Metazoa > Chordata > Mammalia > Artiodactyla > Hippopotamidae > Hippopotamus > Hippopotamus amphibius. The sequence continues at coordinate 49,218,590 of NC_080196.1, forward strand.
AACACACACTGAGAGCCCACACAGGCCTGTCTGCCCCGCCTGCAGTATGGCTCTACAGCAGAGCAGGGGCAGCAGGGGCTGAGCGGAAAACTAAGCTGTGAGAGACAAGGAGACTCAGACTGCAGCTGTGGTCTGAGCCGGGTGAGGGTGGCCGTCCCCGGAGTTTGCACGGGCAGCGCATCAGACGCAGCCCAGACTTCTGTCTGTAGCCCGTCCACTGCAGCCCAGGCACAGTCACCAGCTGAGAGCTGCGTGGGCCTCTCTCTCGCTCTGCCACTGTTCCCCCCGGGGCAAGGGTGCTGGGAGAGGAGAGCAAACACTTAGAGCAAACAGAGCCGGGGTCCCAGCACCGGGGGCGGCGGGAGGAGCGGCAGAGGCCAGGCAGCCCAGCTCCGCCGAGGCTCCGGGCGCCGCGGCCCCAGGCACCCGGCACGCGCCCGCCCCGCCGCCGCGATGCGCGAGGGGAAGGTCAGCTCCGACGAGGGGGCAGCGAAGGAGGAGCCCAAGAGGGGATCGGATCCGCGAGGTTGTCAGCTATACCGACTCCCGCAAAAGTGGAAAGGAAGCCAGAAAAGGCGGCAGGAAAGCATAAATCTTCAGACAAAAAAGTGCAAATAAAAGGTAAAAGGGGAGCAAAGGGAAAACAGGCCGACGTGGCTAACCAAGAGACTAAAGAAGACTCACCTGCAGAAAACCGAGAAACTGAAAATGAGGAGAGCCCAGCCTCTGACGAAGCGGGAGAGAAAGAAGCCACGTCTGATTAATATCACACAGCTGGTCCTATCAGTGGTCCCTGTCTCCCTTCCTGTACAATCCAGAGGAATATTTTCATCAACTATTTTGTAAATGCAAGCTTTTTTAGTAGCTCTAGAAACATTTTTTAAAAGGAGGGGGGAAAAAAAAAGGAGGGAAACCCACCTCATCCCATTTTTTAAGTGTAAATGCTTTTTTTAAGAGGTGAAATCATTTCCTGGTTGTTTATTTTTTGGTACAACCAGAAAATAGTGGGATATTGAATGCAGGAGGCTTTGATTGTCTTGGATGTCAGCTTAACATTCCATAGATGGGGTGTAGCTTTTATATCCTATAATACAAAGCATACTAAACGGCAGTTTGGAGTCAATTGTGCATTTAATGTCTTGAACACTTTAAATTGCTTCTCTCCCATGTTGTTTTTTTGGTAGAATTGTTTCCTAAAACAAATCACTCACTCCTTGATCTTGGGCTTTCCTGGTCAGACTTTTGTGCACTCTGTAACATCTTTGGTCCTGGTAGTCCAGTTCTTCTAGTAAATTTGTTAATGTGCTGTGAATGATTGACAATTGGAGTATGTAGTGTATATAATATTAAATTGTGAATTAGTGGGACTTCAGATGTAACAGCATACCAATATTTGAAGATATTGGTACTTGATATCCTATTAAGAAAAGTTTGCCTCAAAATTTTAAGCTGGAAAGTCACTGAAATAACTGTTCAGAAAAGAATCACAACTACATGATTTTTTAGATTTTTGGTACATATGCTAAGAATTGTGTGCAAATTGAAATGTTTGTGTACTGATCCTCAAAACAACCAATAAAATCTCAGTTATAAAAGGAAAAAAAAAAACCAGAACCATAGTGGATCCCACCCTCAGGTCTTCTGCTGCAACAACTTGGGATCTGACCCAACACCAGATAGGGCACTGATAGGCACTGAGCAGATTGGAAATCCCACCTCGATCTGCCTCCTACCCTAGCTCCTACATCTCCAGCCCCACCTCCTACCTAAGTGATAGCTGCCAGCATACCCTGAGAAAAGACATGACTTATGTTCACATCAAACGCAGCTCTCCCCCAAAAGCTACCGGGCATATGCATACTGTATAGAGACACGGCCACACAAGGACACACCTTCAAGACTGCATGTATGTAACAGTTGCACCTAAATTCATAGAGACAGAGAAATTTAAACAAAATGATAAGACAGAGGAACTGATCTCAGTTGAAAGAACAAGAGAAAACCCATGAAAAATAATGAAACAAATAAACTATTTGCCAGATAAAGAATTCAAAGCATTAGCAATAAGAATCCTAACTAAATTGGGGAAAGGAATAGAAGAACACAGTGAGAACTTTAACAGGAAGTAGGAAATAAAAAAAGAGCCAGTCAGAACTGAAGAATGAAATACCTGAGGTGAAAAATGCACTAGAAAGAATTAATAGCAGATGAAGTTATACAGAGGAAAGCATAAATGATCTGGAGGATATAATAATGGAAATCACCCAATCAAAACAGCAAGAAGAAAGACACATTTAAAGAATGGGACAACATCAAGCATAGAAACCTTCTCATCAAAAGGGTCCCAGAAGGAGAAGAGACAGAGAAGGTAGTTGAAAACACATTTGAGGGAATGATAGCTGAAAACTTCCCAAACTTGATGAAGGAAATAGATATCCAGTCACAGGAAACACAAAGGATCCCAAATAAGATGAACTCAAACAGACCTACATCAAGACATATCGTAATTAAAATGGCAAAAGTTAAAAATAGAATTGTAAAGGCAGCAAAAGAAAAACAAAGTCTCATACAGGGGATTTCTCAAAAGGATATCAGCTGATTTTTCTGAGGAAGTGACATAATATTTTCAAAGTCCTGAAAGAGAAAAATGTGCAACCTAAGATACTCTACCTATCAAGATTATCATTTTCATAGAAGGAGAGATAAAGAGCTTCTCAGACAAGCAAAAACTGAAAGTGTTTGTCAGTAATAAACTGAACCTAAAGAAATGTTAAAGGGTCTTCTCTAAGTGGAAAAGAAGTAAGAATCTATAGGAAAGGGAAAAGTACCACTTGGAAAGGCAAGTTGATAGTAAGGGCTGAGGATTAACGAATTAAATAAGCTAGTGTAAAGTGTAAAAGACAAAAAACTGTAAAACTAACTATAATTACTAAAAACAGTTATGGGATAAACATAATGATGTAAAATATGATACCAAAAGCACCAATCGTGGGGAAGGAGGGTAAAAAAGTAGATCTTTAACAATGTTGAACTTAAATGACTACCAGTTTAAAACAATTAGGTATAGTTATAGGTCAGCATATATGAACCACAGAGTAACCACAAATCAAAAACTTAAAATAGGTACACAGAAAATAAAATGAAAGGAACACAAATATACTACTAAAGAAAATCTTCAAAGCACAAGGGAAGAAATAAAAAGAAGAAATGAACAGAAAAGAACTATAAAAACTAGAAAACAAGTAATAAAATGGCAATAAGTACATACTTATCAATAATTAATTTCAATGTCAATGGACTAAATGCTCCAATCAAAAGACATAGGGTAGCTAGGGCTTCCTAGGTGGTGCAGTGGTTGAGAATCTGCCTGCCAATGCAGGGCACGGGTTCAATCCCTGCTCCAGGAAGATCCCACGTGCTGCAGAGCAACTAAGCCCGTGTGCCACAACTACTGAGCCTGAGCTTTAGAGCCCATGAGCCACAACTATTGAGCCCATGTGCTGCAACTACTGAAGCCCATGCATCTGGAGCCTGTGCTCCGCAACAAAAAGTAGCCCCCACTCACCACAACTAAAAGGAAAGCCCGCGCACAGAAAAAAGACCCAACACAGCCAATAAAATAAATAAATTTATATTAAAAAAAGACATAGGGTGGCTAAATGGATTTAAAAAAATCCATCTATATGCTGCCTAAAAGAGACTCACTTCAAAGCAAAAGACACACAGACTGAAAGTGAGGGGATAGAAAAAATATTTCACGCAAATGGAAATGACCAAAAAGCTGGCGTAGCAATGTTCATATCAGAAACAAACAGAATTTAAAGCAAAGGCTATAACAAAAGACAAAAAAAGTGCATTATAGAATGATAAAGGGATCAATACAAGAATAGGATATTGCACTATTAACATATATGCACCCAATACAGAAGTGCATATACCCAATATTGCGCTCTCTCTCTCTCTCTCTATATATATAGCTGATACTTTATATTATATATATATATAAAGCTGATACTAATAGACAAAAAAGGAGAAATTGACACTAATACAATAATAGTAGGGGACTTTAAATCCCCATTGACATAAATAGGCACATCATTCAGACAGAAAATCAGTAAGGCAAGAATGACCTTAAATGACACAATAGGTCAGATGGATTTAATAGGTATCCATAGAACGTTACATCCCCAAATAGCAGAATACACATTCCTTTCAAGTGCACAGGGAACATTCTCCAGGATAGATCACACACTAAGAGAGAGAAGAAAAAAAACAAGTCTTAATAAATTTAAGAGGATAGACATTATATCAAGCTTTTTTTTCTGACGACAATAGTATGAAACTAGAAATCAACTACAGAAAGAAAAGTAGGAAAAGCGCGAACGTGGTTACTAAAGAACATGCTACTGAAAAACCAGTGGGTCAATGGTGAAATCAAAGAGAAAATCAGAAAATACTTTGAGACAAATGAAAATGGAAACACAACACTCCAAAATCTACAGGATATGGCAAAAGCAGTTCTATGAGGGAAGTTTACAGGGATCTAAGCCTTCCTCCCCAAAGAAGAAAATTTTCAAATAAATAAGCTAAGCTCTCAGATAAAAGAATTAGAAAATGAAGGAAAAACAAAGCCCAAAATTAGTAGAAGGAAAGAAACAACAAAAATCTGAAGGAAAAGAAAGAAAATAGCAACAACAACAACAGCAACAGCAACAACCAAAAACAATAGGAAAGATCAATGAAACCAAGAGCTGGTTTTTTGAAAAGATAAACAACATTCATAAATCTTTAGCCAGGCTCACCAAGAAGAAGAGAGAGGGCCCAAATAAAGAAAATAAGAAATGAAAGAGAACAAATAGTCCATATAACGGTGATGCAAAACATCATAAAAGAATACTACAAACAGTTATATGCCAACAGACTAGACAAACTAGAAGAAACAGACAAATTCTAGAAACATACAACCTGCCAAGACTAATTCAGCATGAAACAGATTGATTAAAGTGAAATAGAATTCGTCATAAAAATACTCCCAGTAAACTAAAGTTCAGGCCCAGATGGTTTCACAGGGGAATTCTATCAAACATATAAAAAGAACTAATACCTATGCTTCTCAAACTAGTCCCCAAACTTGAAGAAGCTGGAACACTCCCCAACATATTCTGTGAGGCCACCATTACTCACATACCAAAACCAGACAAAGCCACTTAAAAAAGAAATTATAGACCAATATCTTGGATAAATATCGACGCAAAAATCCACAACAAATATGATCAAACCAAATCCAACAACACTTTAAAAGATTCATACAGGATGATCAACTTGGATTTATTCCAGGGCCACAAGGATGGTTCAACATTAGCAAATCAATCAATGTGACACACCACATTAAGCAAAGAATAAAAATCGCATGATCATCTCAATAGATGCAGAGAAAGCATTTGACAGAATTCAACATTCATTCATGATAAAAATTCTCATCAGTGTTGGTATAGAGGGAACATATAGAAATCTGTTGCATTCCTATACACTAATCAATGCTCAGAAAGAGACAGTAAAGGGACAAAAAGGGGATTACACAAAAGGCATATATTCACAAAGAGATTGTGAGAGATGCAGTTGAAACATTTTGTAAGCTGAGGAGAAGATGGAAAAGTGGTGATTTCCTTAGCAGCCAGGAGAAATCTGAAAACTAAGCTGGTAGTTGGGAAAGTCCAGAAGCAAGCCATGAAAGGATCAGATATAAGATACTCCTAAACATGGGGTATAAGAAAAACTAAAATCAATTTGTTGAAAGTCTGTATTAACCTGAAATTCTTTTGCCCATCTTTAGCGTGCAGAAAATTTATTCTCCCATGACCAGCAGAAGATTTGGGGGTTTACTTAAGGACTTGAGGAATAACTAAAAGTGGGGGACTGAAAATAGAATTAAGTGAGGGTCTACACAATGTTAGGTGAGATCACCAGACTTCTCCCCTGACTTAGCTCAGAGAAAACTCTGCCAGCCAGGCTTCTATCCTTTCCCCACTCTCAGACAAAAGATTGGAGAAATCCTCACTGGCAATATGAACTAGCTTGAAAGCAAAGAACAAAAAAAGTTAGGAGAGGTTTCTCCATGAAACAGCCCATCCGGATCACTCTAGGGTAAAGCTTACCATTCAATGTATTTAGTCCACATATACAGAGCTTCCAATCTGCTTTTTGGTCTGTTATTCTTAAATATGAATGAATAGTCAGGGAACATAAAATATCTGATGAAAACCTCTAAGAAAAAAAAGAAAAAATAACAGACATGCAGAGGAAAACAGACAATGCAAGGTAAGGAAGAGAACAAAGCTAAACTAAAATAAAACATCATATTAATATTCTCAAGAAAGAGAAGACATTGTACCCATGAAATGAAAACAGGTTGCTGTTTAAAAAGGTACTAAGAACCTACAGAGATCCAAAAAAGACTCCTGTAAATTAAAAAATAAAATACAGATGTAAAAGATCAATTGAAAAAGAGAAGCAAAGAAACCTCTCTAAAAGGAGGGGAAAAAAGAAATGCAAAATAGGGTCATTTCAGGATGTTCAACATTCTAGAATAAGACAAAAAAGAATCAAAAGCAGAGAAAAAGAAAACCCGAAGAAATTTCCCAGTGGAAAAAAGTGTCTGGATTTTAAAGCCCCTCCCGAATTCCCAGCACCATAGATAAAAATGAACCACACCAAAGCATATAACATTGTTCCATTCGATTCCAGAAGGAATAAAACAGGTCATTACAAAGGATGGGGAAAGTAAGTGATGAGATATTTCTCAATAGCTGTACTTGATGTTAGAATTTAATGAATGGAGCAACGCTTTAAAAAAGTTGTTTTTGAGGAAAAATGATATGCAACCTTGAAATCTATATCCAGCCAAAGTATTAAAGTAGAAAAACATACTTTCAGACATTCAAGAGTAAAACAAAATGAATCCCCAGCCTTCTTGGGAAGCTCCTGGGCTTATGTGCTCCAGCAAAAAACAGTGAGTAACCTAAGAGAGTGGAAGACATGGAACACATAATGTGGGAAAAGGAGAATCCAACATAAGAGAGATGCAAGGACCCTCAAGATGAGGGTAAAAGCAGGAGAAGACTGTTCTGTAAGCCTGGAGAACAACCTGTGCAATCTGGAGCCAATGGAAGGTTCCAACAGGGATATCCCCCAAGACAGTGATGAAACAGAATATGTGAAGTTGCTGAATGTACTGAGATGATATTTATACCTTTTAGATTAAATTAATAATGGGACCGTAGAAACTAAGCAGACAAAAAAATTAAGGCAATTATCAATTCCAGAGGAAAAAAAAAGTGAAAATGCAACTATGTCAGGCATACAACACTTTTTTTTTATAATGGCTTTATTGAGATATAGTTTACACACGATAAAATTCACCCTTTGATAGTGCAGATAAGCTCCTTTTAAGAAACAGATCCTGCCTAATTCTGGGGCCTTTTAGATATTAAACTCCTGGCTTTGGTGGAACATATGCCCGTGATCCAACACATAAGCAGGTGACTTAAGCTGTGCATCATGAAGCGGACGCCATCCGATCCCACAAAGTCATAAAGTCAGATGTGACGAGCAATGGACCGGCACTGAGAGGAGCTGGTACACGGGTCAGGCACTGATGGGCTCATCACTGTAAAATGCCTAGTGTTGGTGATGGCCGCAGTGCCCAGACATGACCTCTGATGTGACCTTAGTTGTGTCTTCCTTCGGTCTAACCTCCCTTGGGTCTTGCCACTTTTGTGAACTTCGTTCTGCAGTCTCTCTGTTATTCTCCTGGGCCACTTCGTATCTTTCCAGTAAATTTATTTTCAGCTTAAGTTGGCCAGAATTAGTTTCTACTGCTTGCACCAAAGAGCCTTGATTAATATAAGAAGATGTAAGTTTTGGATTATTTTTTAATTTTAGAAATTTAAAAAAATCACTTAACATGCAAAAAGACAAATGAATATATAAATAGCATTTATATTCATTTACCACTTATCCTTAAATTTCAGCATATTAACACTATAAATGTTGATAACAAAGTCTAGAGGTATTTGGTATCTCCATTCTTTTTCTTGATGACAATGAAAGGCCTTCTTGAACCACTCTCATCTGCTACTGTTGTCTGGAATTCTGTTCTTCCTGACTTTTTCATACTTATTTTAATTATTCCTGGAGTTTTTTTTTTCAAGTTTAGTTGAATTTGTTGTTTGTTTTATTTTATTTTCTCCTCTGCAATCTTTCATTCTTAGAGTTACCCTCGGAATTTTAATAGGCCTATTTAATTTAATTTAACTTCTCTAGAGTTAAAATTATTTCCATCTACACAAACAGTGCAGGAGGCTTCAAGCACTTTAACTCCAATCAACTTTTGACTCAGTTTTAAAAGGCTTTGTTATCCAGTATCTATTTCAAATCCATCAATCAGATATTGATTTTCACAGTCAGTGTTTCTTTTTTAGATGAACTATCTTTACAATGTACTTTGCTCAGTATTCATTCTTGTATCTCAGACCATACCTCTAGATCAGTTTTCTGCTTAATAAACACATTCTTTTAAAATTATCTTTCATGAAAGTTTGCTGATAGTGAAGTCTCCTGGTTTTGCTCACCTGGAATTTCTAATATAATAGTAGTGAATATTTATCAATCTCTTACCACTCTTTTTAGAGTCTTTACGTGTATGAACACACTTAATCCTCACATCACCTATAAGGCCACGGTTTGCTGATCCCATTACAATCTGAAAATATCCTTGAAATATCATTCACTAAGTATGCAATTCCAGGCTGACAGTTACTTCTTCTGAGCCACTTGAGGATAACATTCCATTATTGCTAATGAGGAGAATACTGCCAGGTTTTGCTGTTCCTCTTGTAATATCATCTATCTCTTCTCTTGGATTGATTTTGAGATATTTTCTTTCCCTTTGGTGTTCTAAGGCTTCCCAACCACGTGTCTAAGTGTGTATTTCTTTTTAATTGTTCCTCTTTGGAATTTGTCAGGACTCCAGATTCTCAGGATTCATATTTTTCATTAACTCCAAAATATTCTCAGTCATTATCTCTTTGAATATTACCTGCTGGTTTTTTTGTAGCTTAATTTAGATACACATCTTCTCAATATTTCCTCTATATTTCTTACCTCTAAAGCATATTTTACATCGTTCGTTTGCTCTCTGTGCTTTATTTTGGGTAGTTTCTTCTGATATCTCTTCTAACCATTCAATAACTTTTAAATGTCAGTGATTTTATATTTAACCTCTAGATAGTCTATTAGGTTGAGTCATATGAAATTGCCAATATTTGACCATTTTGACCAATAAAATTTTACATGGCTCAACCTAATATTTGGTTCTTTAAAAAAACTGTCCAAGTATTTTTGATATGTTGTTGTTCCTAGCATAGGTTTTCATTTCCAGTTTTATACCTTTAAGTATTTTAAACAAACTTATTTTGTATTCTGTATCTGATCACTCTAATTATCTGATGCTCTGTGTATCTGAGTCCCCACTGATTCTCCCATGTCATCTACTCATGAGTTTTTTGATTTTTGATTATGAGGTCATGTCCTTAGGTCTTTGTGAGAATTTTAAGTTCTGGGGGGAAGATACATCATTCCTTCACACAGAATCTGCATTATGTCTGTCAAAACCAATGTGAATTAATTTTTCAGATCACACAGTCAGATGAACATAAACCCTACTCCTGCAGAGAGGGTTGTTGGTAGCTGTCCCCAGGGAAGCACTATTGTACTAGGTTACCACTCTAGCTAGATTCATGCTTCAGCTTGCTTTTGGCTACTGAGGATTTCCCTTACTTTCTTTCAAGCTTAGTTCTACAGTTAGCTTATTTTTACATATTTTACCTGGTGTTTAGGAGCTTTTAGCAAAAGAGCATTCAGGATACCCAGTCAATTCCAAGGCTAAAAATGGACATCCACGTTCACATACTTGAAAGTTTAGCAAGTTTAGCTCTAGGTTGATCATGATTTTCCCTGAGTACTCTGAAGATATTATTCCTTTGGATTCTGGAAACTCCAGTTGTTAACAAGTTCTTGGGGATAATATGCCTTTCATGCCTTGTAGCTTTTAAGATTTCCTTGTCATCCTTGATTCTCTGCAGTCTCACTATGACCTATCCAAGTGGGGATTTGTTTTCCCTTATTTCTCTTAATACTACAAGTGTTTTTTCCTGAGTTTTCGTAAACAGTTTCATATCTTGTTTCTCTGCCATTATGTCCATATTTCTTCATTTTCTTCTCTTTTTCCCAAATCATCGACTTTCTGTGGTTTGATTCACTTGACGTCCTCAACACGATCTTCAAGTCACCAACTCTTTCTTCAATTGTTATAGCTTATTCTTTTATTTCATTGACTTTTCTTCATTTCTAAGTTTTCTAATGCATTCTTTATAATACACATTCTTACCACATTCCTGCCTATTTTGATTTGAAACTTTTTAATTCTTTATATGGATATTATTTATTAGTTACTTCTCCAAAGATTCTAATAATACTTAAAGTACTTTTCAGATTGTTCTTTTATTTTAATGTCTTCTGGAGTGAATTCCTCTTTCAGCTGTTGAATCTGTGGACTATCTTCATTAGTATTAGATTCTTTCATGTGCTTTGGAATTTCATTTTGCAGGCTCAAGTGAAAGGGGGTATTCTCTCCCTCCACATCTTTTAATCCTTCTCTCTGTCTCTTAACCCTTCCTGTCTACAGTTTTGTTTGCCTCCACCTACCCTCCAGGGTCTCCAGTCTAGAACCAGGTCTCCTATGGACAACGTGGCATGGAAACACTAGAATGACACTGACGATCCAACCCGTGAGCTGACAGGTAGTCTGGGGCTGTGTCTGGTCGCAGGGCTCTATCTGTGTCTGTCCTCCATCCCCACAGGTGAGCAGCCTCGGGTAAACCATGGCTCAGGTTGTGATCAGCAGCAGCTTTTTTTTCACACAGAAGCAAAGGACATGGGTCCTTTCCCACGAATGAGAAGGGAGATGCTCAGTCCCTGCTACCCATAGGATGTGAACTCTCATTTACCGCAACTGCTGTGGGGCTAAAGCCCAGAAGAACCATAGGTCCCGTTCCACTCACCACTTTTCACTTCTGCTCCTTTTCCAGCTTAGGTAGCTATTTTCACAATGTTTTCCTAGGTATGTTGTTTCCCTTTTTTATACTATAGCTACCACTGATCTGTATTTGGGGCAGAATGTGAAAGGCAAACACCATCTTAACTGGAAGTATAGAAGTCAGCATATTCATTAGCCTATTCATATATAAATTTCCAGTAGCTTTAGAGCAAGGGAAACCACCAACAGTAGATATATAGGTCATACTTTGATGACAATCAGACCACATGGCTAAATAATTAGAAGGCTTTTTGGTGCACTATTAAAACAACTCAGCTTAACTACGTAACTTTTTTGGAATGACTTTGGAATGGTCAACCTTTCAAGAAAGTATGTCACTAGAAGAATCAATTAGTGGCATAAGGCAGGCGTCCCCAACCCCCCATCCGTGGCCTGTTGGGAACTGGGCCACACAGCAGGAGGTGAGCGGCAGGTGAGCGAGCAAGGCTTCGTCTGTGTTACAGCTGCTCCCTATCGCTCACATTACCGTCTGAGCTCCTGTCAGCATTATGGCAAGTTGTGTAATGATTTCAGTATATATTAGAATGTAATAATAATAGAAAGTGCACAATAAATGTATTGTGTTTGAATCATCCTGAAACCATCCCCCCAACCCCGTCCATGGCAAAATTGTCTTCCACGAAACCGGTCCCTGGTGCCAAAAAGGTTGGGGACCGCTGGCATGAGGGACTGGAAGTAGAACCATTTTTAATCAACAAATAGATAACACTTTCTTATTAACAGACAATGAACTAAAAAAAAAGGAATTTTTTTTTTTTTTAAATTCAAGAACTGGGTAACAGGTTGGTACAGAAAAACATTGCTCTCACCTCTTGTTCCCCTACTTCCCTGTCTAGCTGTGTTGAATCTTGTCACACGTTTCTAGGAACCACTGGCTCTCTCCTGGAAAAAGCAAACTCCATAAATAGCAGACACTCAGCAGTTATAGGATAGACCAAGGGGAGTAACCCCATGAAAGTAAATAAACATCCAACACCCCACCTTGGAGAGTTGAGGCTAATACAACAAATACATGTGCCTTTGGGTCAGGAAAGATCTACTGACTGTCCAACCCAATGTCACTGGTAAGTCTCACCCTGGGGTGATATTTTACTGCCACTGTCCTTGGAGTCAGTACATATTTGTATGGAAAATATTGCGCAACACCCTGTTCCTGCTATTCCTACACCACTGGTGTCTAGAAGCTAAAACTTTTTTGTAAACGTACCTTTATTTTGGCAGCAACCCTTTGTCTCTGCTGGTTTTTTTCCAATATGACTCTCAACCTTCAAAAAGCTTATTAAATTTGCAGCTTCAAAATGAGGACTAGTACTTCTCTTCACAGAAAAACAGACCCTTAATTTTGCAAAGTGGCCAGGATACATTGTGTGCCGTCGTATTCCTCGCTTGAAAGCCCTGGGAACAAGATGCTGCTGAGGAAGATAATGTGCAGGACCTCTCGCCAAGGCTGAGGGACGGAAGGGACCCTGCACAGGGGCTGGTGCATGGACAAGCCAGCGCACTTCCTTCAGCAGCCTTAAGGAACAGTTTCTAGACGTGTTGTCAACTCTTGCCCTAATTTGGCACACAAAGGAAGGACGCCACTGCAAACCAAACTCCACTTGCCTTGGCCTCCTGGGCAGATCAAGCCAAGGCTGTTGTTCTTAGAACTAAAACAAACCCTGAGCAGTTCACATGAGGACATGAGCACAATTGTAAAAGCACGAGGCAGAGTCCTGGAGATGCGAGTGAAAAATGCAACCTGAAATTACGACTCAACAATAAAAGACTACAGCTGAAAGGGAGCTGGTGGTTATAAAGTCTACATTCGGATTAAGAAACTAACCCAGAGAGCTAAGGGATGTATCTGAAATGCCTCGACAGGGGTAGAACAGGGGCTCTACTCCATTCCCCTGACACATTCCCACTTCTCTCTGGACTATTAAGACGTACCCCTATCAAGAGTCTAAAGCTAGGATCTCATTTCACATTGTAGGACTTCATCACAGCAGTGAGAAGTGAGCCACTGATCACTTTTATGGGAGAGTATTAGCTTATCTCCTGAAGAAGGGCTCCAGGCAGAGGGCACGGCATGTGCAAAGGCCCCAAAGGCATGAATGAGCATGAGCACGGGTCACAGTGAACAATTCAGTGTGGCCGCTGGGCAAGTTCCTCGGGGTGAGTGCTTGTGTGTGTGAATCTGTGTGTGTGTGTGAGTGTGTGTGTGTGATGAGGTGATAGTGGTCCTGACAGGAGATGTGACTCAAGAAGCAAAAACCAGGGTAACAAGGACTTTATATGTTGTTATGGGTTGAAGAGTTTCCCTCAAAAAGATGTTAAGTCCTAAGTGCTAGTGCCTGTAAATGTGACCTTACTTGCAAATAGGGTCTTTGCAGATGATCAACGTAGGCCGAGGTCATTAGATATTAGGCCCTGATCTGATATGAGTGCTGACCTTATAGAAAGGGGATATTTTGATGCAGAGACATGCAGAGGAAGAGGACCTGAAAACACATGGGGAATGCCATCCACAAGCTGAGGAATACTCAAGCTACCAGAAGTTAGGAGAGAGGCATGGGACAGGCCTTCCCTCATGGCCCTCAGAAGGAGCCAACCCTGCCCCAGCACCTTGGTCATGGATTTCCAGTCTCCAGATCCGTGAGACAATAAACTTCTGTTGTGTAAGCCACTCAGTTTGTGGTGCTTTCTTATGGCAGCCCAAGGAAACACATACATAGGCCAAAGTAGAGACTGTGGCTTTTCCACACGTAAAGGGAAGTCACAGAAGGGTTTTCTGCTGGAGTTCACACAGTCATTCTACAATTTAGAAGGAGCCATTGTCACATGTGTGCATATGGATCAGAGCAGGAAACACTAGAGGCAGGAGATTATTCAGGAACTGAGAAACTAGTCGGTCAAAACATCTGAATCAAGGCAGCTAGGAGTGGATAGGAGCTGGAGATTCTCAAACTAAGTGAAGTAAGTCAGACAGAGAAAGACAAATATCATATGATATCACCTATCTGTGGAATCTAAAACAATGATACAAATCAACTTGTTTACAAAACCGAAACAGACTTACAGACTTCCAGAATGAACTTATGGTTACCATGGGCGGAAGGGTGAGGAGGGGAGGGATAAACTGAGAGTTTGGGATTTACATACACACACTGCTATATATAAAATAGATAACTGACAAAGACCTACTGTATAGCACAGGGAACCCTGCTCAATATTCTGTAATAACCTAAATGGGAAAAGAATTTGAAAAGAATAGATACATGTATATTAACTGAATCACTTTGCTGTACACCTGAAACTAACACAACATTGTTAATCAACTATACTCCACTACAAAACATTAAAGAACAAACACACAAAACAACAAAAATAAATAAATGGGACCTACTCAAACTTAAAAGCTTTTGCACAGCAAAGGAAACCATAAACAAAACGAAAAGACAACCAAGAGAGTGGGAGAAAATATTTGCAAAAGATGTGACGGATGAGGGCTTAATTTCCAAAATATAAGAACAGCTCATACAACTTAACAACAACAAAAAAACTCAATCGATAAATGGGCAAAAGGCCTAAATAGACATTTCCCCAAAGAAGACATACAGATGGCCAACAAACTCATGAAAAGATGCTCAACATCAGTAATCATTAGAGAAATGCAAGTCAAAACTACAGTGAGGTATCACCACACACCAGTCAGGATGGCCATCATTAAGAAGTCTATAAATAACAAATGCTGGAGAGGGTGCGGAGAAAAGGGAACCCTCTTACCCTGTTACTGGGAACGTAAATTGATACAGCCACTACGGAAAATAGGTTCCTCAACAAACTGAAAATAGAGCTGCCATATGATCCAGCAACGCCACTCCTGGGTATAAACCCAGACAAAACTATAATTCAAAAATATACATGCACCCCTATGTTCATAGCACTATATACAATCGCCAAGACATGGAAACAACCTAAATGCCCATCAATAGGTGAACAGATAAAGAAGATGTGGTACATATATACAATGGAATACTAGTCAGCCATAAAAAAGAATGAAATAATGCCATTTGCAGCAACATGGATAGACCTAGAGATGATCATATTAAGTGGAGTAAGTCAGACAGAGAAAGACAAATACCATATGATATCACTTATATGCATAATCTACAATATGATATGAATCAACATATCTAGGAAACAAAAACAGACTCACAGACACAGAGAACAGACTTACAGTTGCCAAGGAGGAGGGTGTTAGGGGAGAGAAGGAATGTGACTCTGGGATTAGCAGAGGCAAACTAGTATATATAGAATACATAAACAACAAGGTCCTAGTGTATAGCACACGGAACTATAGTCAATGTCCTGTGATAAACCCGTAAAGTAAAAGAATATGAAAAATAATATATATATATGAAAATATATATACACACACACATATGTATGTATAACCGAGTCACTTTGCTGTACAGAAGAAATTAACACAACATTGTAAATCAACTATACTTCAACAAAATTAAAACAAAACAAAATAAAACAAAACAGAAAAACACCTCTACAAAACCCTGGAGCACAGAGGGGCACAATTTGGGAAGCAGTATTTTTGAAGGATGCTCCAAGCATTTCCGGAAAAGACAACAGAGATGTAATGATATTCATGGCTACAAATCTAGAAGCAGAGTCACCATCTTCATGACGAATATTTCTGGCACTATGTAAACAGTAAAAAGGAAATGACGAGCTAAGGAAAAACTATCTGCAGATTCACATGCAGGCTGGCTTTAAGTGAGGGACACTCAACTGGAGTTGTGGCAGACTGGGTACCTTGTTTAAGGAAATTTATTAAGAATTTGTCATTGATCTCATCTCTACCTTTGTTCTCCTCATTTCAGGGTTTCAGCAGTCTTTTTTTTGTTTTTTCATTTTTTTTTAAGTCTTCATTGAATTTGTTACAATATTGCTCCTGTTTTATGTTTTGGTTTTTTGGTCAGGAGGCATGTGGGATCCTAGCTCCACTACCAGGGATCCAGCCCGCACCCCCTGCATTGGAAGGTGATGTCTTAACCACTGGACCGCCAGGGAGGTCCCTGAGCAGTCTCTATAAGATGTGACTTTAACATTTCATTGCTCAAACCTCCAGTGGCTTCCCAATGACTCTCTGGATCAAGTCCAAATGCCTCCCATGGCCCTGCCAAGTCTGATCTCATCTCAGGACACACTGATTTCCTTTCTGTCCAGTTTCCTGAACACACTGATTTCTTCCTTTTCGTGGGGCCTTTGCACGTACTGTTCCTTCTGCCTAGAACATGCCTTCTTCTCCACTTCCACTGGCCAGCTTCTACTCCTCTTTTACATCTCAACTCACATATAACTTCCTCAGAGGGGCCTCCTCTGACCACCTGCACCCAACCCTCAGCCCCCACCAATCTATATTAGGTCCTGATGTTACTCTTCTTCCAGAGACCTTTTCTGTTTCTTTATAGCATTTATTATAATTTAACTAATATACTTATGTATGTTTCCATTTGTTTAATTCTTCCTCCTACCCCATCCTAAGACTCAAGTTTAAGGAACCAGTTTATGAAATCACATACAGCATGATTTCAATTCCATGGGAAAATATGCTGAGATATTAAACTATGTTTTTCACCTCCTGCACTTTCCCTTCTCCTTTACCCGGGTCCAGATGGGTAATTTCCATCTTACAGAGCCTCAGAGGAGGGATGTGGCAGGGGAGGAAAACAGAAACTCTGGCTTTCCCAAAAATATCTGAATCATTGGTTCCAATATTAGAATAAGAAAAAAGCTGAGAAACCTAAGATAAGTAATTTGGATTACAAAGGTCTTTAAAACTTGAGTGCTATTTCTCTCAAGATAAAAGGGATGTTCCAAATGGATACAGCCTCAGCACCACACCTCCCATATACTTGATATTCTTGGAAAGCTCTGGACAAACTTGACAAAGTGGGCGTCCTGACTCCCAGTTAGATTAAACCTCCCTAATCCTCCTACTCTACTGTCTCCTCTGTAATGTTCTGCTAGTATTCTGGTATAGATGACTCTGGAATTCAGTAAACCTGGGTGTGGAAGTGGGAGGTCCAGGGAAGAAGATTTCCCTATGCTGTTTCTGGGCATTGCTCACCACATTAAGTCTGTAGGTCTTTACTGTCTCGTCTCAGCTGAGCACCGCAAGCTGGCTCTAACGCAAGTCCAGAAGTTCCCCGTGTTTCCTTAGCCAACTACTTAAGTCAGAGATATGGCAATGGACCACATCTTGTTTGTCCATTCCTCTGTTGATGGGCATTTAGGTTGCCTCCATGTCCTAAGGAGAACCTACTGTATAGCACAAGGAACTCTACTCAATGCTCTGTGGTGACCTAAATGGGAAAGAAATCCAAAAAGGAGGGGATATATGTATACGTAGAGCCGTTCACTTTGCTGTACAGCAGAAACTGACACAACACTGTAAAGCAACTATATTCCAATAAAAATTGAAAAAAAAATATGGCAATGGATATAAAACCCGGTGCCTGTCTCACCGCAGGTGTGGTCTCACCAAGGACGAAGCACACACATTGCGCTGAGCCCCTCCCAAGACTGTGCAGGTAAAAGACCAAGACCCACGCGGAAAGGACCCATCTGTAGGATTCAGAAGGCTGGATCTCCTGGATGCCCTAACTTATTTGATCCTCACCCTTACCACCCTCAGACCACCAAGGCAGGAGCTTCTTCCTCACAGCCAATACATCTCATGGAATGAAAATCAGAAAGATCAAGAGAATTCCAGAGGTGTAACTTACTTCCTGAATAAACATAAAATCCTATCCTTACTCCCAAAGGGCACGGGACGCAATAAACTTCCTCAATTACTTAGGGCTCTAGACATAACTAAACTCACCTTTAGTGACTACAGGTACCTCATTAGATGGGAGATAGAATTACTAAGAAGCCAGAAAGAGAATCTGGCAATGAGAGAGAGAGAGGAGGTGATTGGGAATGGGCTTTTTTTTCTTTTTTTAAATATTTACTTATTTATTTGGCTGCACCGGGTCTTAGCTGTGGCATGCAGGATCTGATTCCCTGAGCAGGGCTCGAACCCCAGCCCCCTGCATTGGCAGTGCAGAGTCTTAACCACCAGACCACCAGGGAAGTCCCTGGGAATTGGCTTTAAATTTTTGGCTTTAAAGTTATCACAGAAGAGTGGTCAAGAGTATAAAGGCATAGGATAGAGAAGGGAAAAACATGTGGCCTGGATTTTGGAAGGTCTTGTGTGAGAAACCAGTGATGCTGAGTTAAAATCCTCTGTAGCCGGCAACACCTAGGGATAGAGGCACATGGGAAAAATCTACCCTCCCTTCTGATAAAATTTCCCAGGATCTTATAAGGACTTATGCAAGGAAGGAGATTAACTTTTAAAGTCAACCTTTCAGACCAAGGAGACTAAAAATAAGTCAATCTCGCCTACTCTTTGGGGCCTGTAACATTATACCCTATGATCTGAGATCTGTGGTAAATCAGTGGAAGGGTAAGAACACACTGGTGTGAGTTCTAGGTAACAAATAGGAGATCACTCAGTCATTCGACAAATATGGATTGAGTACCTACTATGTACCAGGGCCAACTCGACCTCGGATGCTGTGCTCTTTGATGTGGCTTTCGGCAAAGAAATGCCTTTGAGGACACAGACAGGAGATAGAACAAAACTGCTGGCCTCACGGTTTTGCCAGCAGCAGGCCAGTTCATGTCCATTCATGTCTGATGCAAGCAAAAGTCAGGCTAAAGGGAATTGCTGCTGAACCTGGCAGTACCTGTGCATCTTAGCAAGAATCTGGCTGGCGTAGAACTTGAACAGAGAAGTGAGAACTCTGAAGTAGGCCAGGCTGATCTACCTTGGGTGGCCCCACCAGTCTCAATGCCCACGCGTGTTTCTCTGCAGGGGAGGGGGTTACCATCCAGAGAGTGTGTCCGGAAGCATGAGACAGCACATACCTGGGCAGCCAGGGTTCCATGTTACAAACCTGGCTCATTGCTGGAGGATGGTGGACCACATCACACAAGGTGTAATTGACCCTCTGCTCAGTCTGGTTGTGGAAACACACTGCAATGGCTTCTTGACGACCTGGAGGTTGGAAAGAGAGAAGAATGCAAATGACTTAGAATAACTCATTGTGGGGAGAAAAGGGTCTTGGGACTTCTCGTTCTTAAGCCACTGCCCTTTTAACTATATTGCGTGGCTGCAGACTGCCTTTCAGGGTACGTGTGGAGCGAAAGACTTTGCATTTTCCAAAGTCTCCCAGTCTTTGCTATTCTCTCAGTCACCTTTTGAATGCAGCCCCTCTACCACCCCTCCCCCAAATATACTCACCTGGAGACATGAAGGAGCATCCCCAACTCCCCACCCACCTTCAGACTGATCTGCATTCCAAATATACTCAAAGCTAGAAGTCCCCTCAAATGAATCATCAGTGTTCCTTCCAAACACATACAATAATTTCCCTAAGAGGAATTTTCCTGTCAGCTCCTAAAGAATAACACTTTCTCTATATCATTGAAAATATGCTCAATTTGATGTATAACCCTCATTAAAATTTTCATTATAGAGTTTGAGTTCCTGTTTACTAATCCAATCATTAGTAATATTTCTATTACTAGCAAAAACAACAGCAATGCATCCCACTGGTAAAGTGGTTTGCAGTGTATGAAGTGCTTTCAAATACATTATTTGACCCACAATAATCTTGTGAGGTCAAAAGAATGGTATCATTATCTCCATTTTATTAATTTAATAATAAGGAAACAGGAGAGAGAAATTAAGACAGCAAAAGAGTGGTATATTCAAAACTAAAATTAGATTTACTGCCTCCTAATTCAGTGGTCTTTCTTTTGTACCCGAGGGATTTCAAAATGCAATACAGCCAACCAGCTTCCCTGTTCAAATATGAACGTTCACAGGCACAGTTTTCCTCTGAGGCTAGACAGGTCTGTCTGACACCAAAGCCCATGCCTCAAACACTATTCTTTTTTTGTTGAGACAAAAAAAAATTATGGAAAATCAGAACTGAACAAAATATAAATCAAACTTTGGATGAAAAAAATCACATAAAAACTGTAATAGCAACTGACTATGCTATTTGAAATATGCAAATGTCTGTTTCTTGCAACAATGTGTGTTCCATTATGTTATAAGATTGTGGTTCTTTTTCCAAATGCTGTGTTTCAATTCAACCATTTTATAATATTTCGCAGAATGCAGTATGGGCCAAAGGTATATACAAAATACATATTGCACGACAGTGTAAAGCAATTATATTCTAATAAAGAGCTTAAAAATATGCAAAAAAAACCCAAAATAAAAACAAACAAAATATATATATTAGAGATGTTCAATTCTTTTCACTAAATTTTCTTTTGCTTTCTTCAGTTGTAATCTTATGCTCCTGGCCATGGTAGGATGCAGTCTTAAATCTCCATGCATCCTTCATGAACCTTTTCTTTTAAAAAAATAAACACTGGCTAACCTGAAATATTAGGAGACACTGCTACAACATCACATCTCGTGTTCTCACCTGCAACTGTCAAACTTCCTCAGTGATTTTACAGGAACATAGATGTTCATTTTCTAGCAGATTTCTTTTTAATCTGAGAAAAATTCAGTTATGTTTCACATATATTTTATTTTATTTTATTTTATTTTTTGAATCATTTTCCTCTTTTATACAACATAAAATATCATTATTAAAATAATGATTCATAACAGTCTACTTTCTAACATTTCATACATTTTTAAATAATCATATTATTCAGAAAATGTGTTAAACAAATTCAAACATCTAACTACAGTTTTATATTCTTCAGCAAATTTCATCTTCTGTCTCTTGCTCTGTTTTTTTTTTTTTTTTTTAAGACTTCATCTGAAAGTTTGGATAATCACTCATTCTGAACTTTGAATTGGTCAAAATTATTCTATTTCCACCTATGATTTTTAACTCCGTATCTCACATTGTAAATCTTATTTACAACTCTTTAGGAAAAAATTATTAAGTTGTGTTTCTTAAACCCCTATTATTTATGTGCAAATGTTAGGAACTATAAACTATAACTGTATGTTAGTGTTAGTTGTCACTTTCTTCAAAGAGAAAATAATGTTTGACACCAACAGATAGGAGTTATATAGACCGTTGTGAATGACATAGATCATTGCTACCATTCATGCACTCTTATTTAATGGACAATAAGTGATTAACATAAAATCTCTGGCAAGGCAGCTAGTGAAAACAGTTTTAAACCAGACGACAATTTTTATGAATAAAGAAGTAGCCATAGAGGAAAGGCTTTTCTGGTAAATGAAAAGGGTTTTCTGATACGTAGTGACTACATGCATTGGTTTTGGAATCAGGTGGACCTGAATTATTTTTCAACACTATTAATTTTTAATCACACAAGTGCCTCATGAGTAAATTTTCCTGATAAGAATTCAGACACAACAGATAAATATAAAACTCCTTTGACTATCTTTCCTTGCCCCTCATCCCAGTTCCTGTGCAGAAATAAGCATGGCTGTCAGATTGGATATATTCCCCAAGAGTTTTTCTAAAACTTTTATATAGATATAGATACAAATATATTACAGCTATTCGCAGCTACAATCGAGCACAAAGATAGAGCTCCATGGAAAGCATGTAGTTTTCATTGATATTTTATTCACTCCACACTATGTGCCAGGAATTTTTCCATGAGCACAAGTGTTTGTTTCCATTTATTTGCCATAACAAACAGTACAAGTAATCATGAAATAAATATCCATGTGTCAGCTTCTTTTTGCAAATAGAGGAGGAGTGAAATGGCTGGCTCATGGTATATAGGCATTTTTCATGTTTGTGCCTGACACTCTTAGGAGTGTGAGCTAAATGCTGCTTTTTACCCATTTTCCAGGTAGAGAAATTGAGGCATAGGGAGCTTAAGTATTTCTAATAAGAAGTATGAGAGCTTAAGTAATTCACAGAAGATTATGTGGACATTAAGTGGCAGAGCAGGGATCTGAACCCACAGTATGTCTGAGCTCTTCCCCGTGTTGCCACACGGTCTCTGTAACAGACACCACCAAACTGAACAAGGAACTAAAGAAATTTGCATTCTCCCTTATTGTGTGTGTGAGTTCCCATAACCACTCCCTTCACCAATACTTGATATTTTTAAATGTTTAAATACTTGCCAATTTGATGGGTAAAAAATAGTATTTTGTCATTTTAATTTGCATTTCCCAGATTTCTCATAATGTTGAACATCTTTTTATAGTTTACCTGACATTTGTATTTTCTCTTCTGTGGATTATTTTTAATATCTTAAAACTAAAAGGTTAGATGTAAAGGTGAAATAAATCCATACTCTGGATCAGTCTCTCTCTCTCTCTCCACACACACACACACACACACACACACACACACACACATACAGGAGTTTATATGTGTTTCCATATGTTACATATATATTATATATACATATATTACATCTATATGTAATATATAGAACACACACATATATATAATATATGAAACTATGTAGTCAGTATGTGTGACACATATAATACAACAAGACAGTCTGCCCTGTCTGTCAGCTGGTCCCCACCTAGCTCCCTCATCTATCTTTCTATGTCCCGCCCTGGGAGAATGACCTCTAGGACCGCATCACCCTGGCTCCTTTTGCCTGTTGGGCAGACCCCCTGCAGAGCTCCAGCTCTTAGGGGATTCAGATTCTACAGTTTTCTCTCCTTGCACATTGAGGCCCAGGGCTTGCGACTGCTTCCCACTCTTCTACCTCTTGGGTGTTTCCAACCCCTTGTTGATCCCTGTCACTCCACCCACTCTTCTGCAAGTAGTCCTTTCATTAAAATCTGCTCAGCTAAACGATTTTGAGTATCTCATCTGTTTCTTGCCAGGACACTGCCGGGCACAACTTCTAATTAGAGTACTAATGACATTCTAATCCAAGAGTAGCTAGAAAAATGTCTCTCCAGATTTTGGTCCAAATCCTCTTCTTTGGAAAATCAGATTCCACTTAATCTACTTATTTTATTACACGTGGAGCAGATTGATGCCAATCAGTGCTGGCATATCTCACAGCTGTGATTCTTTCTAGCAAGAGTATAACATGAAGTTCAAACCAGTATTTAGTAATTTTGCAGTTGTTTTATGCAGGCTAAACTCTTACCCCAAATAACATATATATTTTTTACTTTGGAAAATTTCAAACATATACAAAAGTAGATAGAATAATAAAATGAACCCACATATAGCCATGACTTGGCTTCAATAATTATCAACATGTAGCCAAACTTATTTCATCTATACCTCTACCCACTTGCTCTCTTTCTGTATTATTTTGATGAAATCTTAGAGATTCTATCACTTCCTCCAAAAAATATCTGGCCACACACCTACCATTGTTATAAATTAAAAAATAGTAATGATTCCTTAATATCATCAAATGTGTAGTATTCAAATTTGCAGTTGTCATATTACAATTTTAATAGTTTGATAGTCTGCACATTTCAATTGATTATCATGTCTTTTAATTTTCTTTCAATCAGTTCCTCACTCATTTCTCTTTTTTTTCTCTTGCAGTTTGTTTGTTGAGGACACAGAGTCAATTGTTTGGAGAATTTCTCACAATGTGAAATTTGCTGTTTGCATCTCCATAGTGTTTTATAACATATCGCTTCAAATTCTGTATTTCGTATAATTTAGCAGTTGGAAAGTGGTAAAGGCTTTATCAGATTCAGATTAGTTGTGGTTTATTTTTAAAGGCCATTTCACAGGTGGTAGTGTACTTTACCATCAAGACACTTTTATCTTCACCCACAGGTGAAGGTGGTCAAAAAGGCACAAACTTCCAGTTATTATTAAAAACAAAAAAAGAAACATCAAATCTCTAGTTCCCTCTTTTATAGTGATATTGGTAACCAATGATTCTCAAAGCCTAGATCCATTTGGAGCTGCAGAATGATAATACCTATATTAAATTATTTTTTCTTCATTTACTGCCTAGAATACTTCTGTTAAAAAAAATCCAAAAGCAAAAATTTCCCTCATCTACTATTTGGTTATCCAGTGGTACAATTCATATTGGGATGGCAGGAGAAATGCTCAATTCTTTTGATTTCTTCACTATTTTCAAAATATTGAGTTGATTTACTGTATCCTGCAGTGGTGACCAGTTTATTTTAATGTCATTATGAATTCATGAATTTAAATTATTGATATGTTTCAGTTATTATCCCTATTGAGAGTCAAAATGTCCCATTTTGGGCCAGTGGGAACTTCTTCAAGTTGGCTATAAGTCTTAATTGACGTGACCCTAGTAGTCTTTGATAGCTTTCTTACTATCTGGTATTTCAAACTCATCTTGCACATATCTGGTACCAGATGGGGAATCAGTGCGATTTTCAAGGACCCCTGTTTCTTTTTTCTTTTTTAAAATCGGAAGATGATTTTTGAAAATCAAAATCTGAGCATTAGGGGTATTTGTTGCGATTGGTTTGCTCTTTTTTCCTAGGCCTTTCCATTGGCAGAATTCAGAAAGAAAAATATAAAATACATCATGAGTTCTTGTGTATACTTGCAATTCATATTTAGATGTACATTTGAACCACTTTTTTCCTGTACAAAATGTAGGCCTCAATTTCACTAAGATTAGAGCATAATGGAATTTTGTTTTGTAATCCAAAAATACATATATAACAACTTCAGAATACCAATAGCAGCATTACCGCCAGCAAGATGATTGCTTAAAATGGTTGAATTATTATTATTTTTGCAGTTCTTTTTGTCTTAGGTTATAGCTGAGACAAATTATTCTGCTTTGAAGTCACTTGGAATTGTGCCTCTCTGTGTAATTATGCCACAAACAGTGTTTCCATTTAGGTTCAGTTATTTCATTTTATATTCATTTTTGGAGGGTATTTTTTGTAAAAATTAATTTAACGTCATAATTATGCAAAATATTTACATGGTTCCAAATTCAAATCACCAATGCTTGTGTTGACATCTCTTGATGGCTCTTGACTATCTGAAGCTTACTCTCTAGTAGATTTCTCAGGATGGGCCCTTATTCCTTAAATTCCCCTATATTCATAAAAATGTATGGCTTTTATAATAAAAAGTGATTCTTTGACATTTTATCTTAATACTTAGGTACTGAATAGTACCCCTTACAGAACAGAACCCTGAAAAGGGCCTCTTCCTGTGTGCAGAGGGCACATCCCCCATACGTCTAACAAGACTGTACGTTTCTTTTTTTTTTTTTTTTTTTTAATTTATTTATTTATTTTTTTAATTTTTTGGGGGGTACACCAGGTTCAATCAACTGTTTTTATACACATATCCCCATATTCCCTCCCTTCCTTGACGCCCCCCCCTCGAGTCCCCCCCACCCTCCCTGCCCCAGTCCTCTAAGGCATCTTCCATCTTCGAGTTGGACTCCCTTTGTTATACAACAACTTCCCACTGACTATTTTACAGTTGGTAGTATATATATGTCTGTGCTACTCTCTCGCTTCTTCTCAGTTTCCCCTTCACCCCCCACCCCCTCCCATACCTCGAGTTCTCCAGTCCATTCTCTGTATCTGCTTCCTTGTTCTTGTCACTGAGTTCATCAGTACCATTTTTAGATTCCATATATGTGAGTTAGCATACAATATTTGTCCTTCTCTTTCTGACTTACTTCACTATGTATGACAGATTGTAGTTCTATCCACCTCATTACATATAGCTCCATCTCATCCCTTTTTAGAGCTGAGTAATATTCCATTGTATATATATGCCACATCTTCTGTATCCATTCATTTGTTGATGGGCATTTCGGTTGCTTCCATGTCCTGGCTATTGTAAAGAGTGCTGCAATAAACATGATGGTACAAGTTTCTTTTGGGATTATGGTTTTCTTTGGGTATATGTCACATATATTTTAATTTGTAATCAAAATTCTTTAGAAAATACACTCAGAGACTATTTTTGGAACGTTTTCTGGAGATTGGGTGAGTCTGAAAGCAACAAAGTTATCTCATTTTAACCATTTTGATGGAATTTCACAACATCTGTGACAAATTAAAGCAAGTTTACTCAAAAGAGCGGAAAAGTTTAACAGGTGATTTAGGAAACTTATTGAGATAGAATGTAAATATTTCCCAAAGACAGCCGTGAGAATATCTCCCATTCCACATACTGGACCTATGACATGACTTCACCAATTTTCACTTCAAGAGGTTTGAGCAAACCTTTATTCTCAAAAGCAAAAATTATAAAAATAAGTTTATTTCATCTTATACTGAATAAAATTTGGATAGTAATTGCAAATATGCATTTAGAAGACAAAATAAATCAACTGCTGAAATTTTGATGTAATTTTTCCAATAAATTCCTGTGGTAGCATGAGGCAACATCCTTCACTTCATAGTTGACTTCTGCAAAGTCATAATAAGAGGGTGGGTTTTTTTGGTTTGTTTTTTTGGGCAAAAAAAAAAAAAAAAAAATCCAAAGCCTACATCAAGAAATGAATTCGTAATTAAAGGGTAAAAACACAGATCTAAGAGGGAAAGCAGAGCCAATAAGTGAGCTAATACATTCCCTTTTGTTGGTTTAAGGTTAGTTCGAGTTGGGTTTCTTGCAAACAAATCTTGAGTAATTCAACATGCCAAGTAACATCACACACACACACAAACACGCAACCCAGTAAGAAATACCTTGAGCAACAAAAAAATCTATAGTCAGAACCTTTAAGATGCCACCCAGTATTTACTATATCAAATTATTTTTAAAAGTGGGAAAATGATTTGAATAAGAAAATTATGTCAATATGATAACCAAATAGTCTTGGCCCTCAGAAATAGATGTAATACGCTCTTTTTAAGCACCAGTGGAAAAATAAACAATTAACAAAAATTGATCCTATATTAGTCTATAAAGAAAACTGCACGAAATTCCAAAACCCAGAAATTATTGAGATAACATTCCTTGACCACAATGGAGTCCAACTATAAATGAATAATAAATATTTAAACCCCCCCAATCCAAACATTAGAATTTTTGAAAAGTCATTTCCTATAAAACTCCTAGGTCAAAGAGAGTGACTAGCTTACACATTATTTGTGACACACAAAAAAAGAGGAGGAAGGCTTAAACGAACACCACTTGATGATGGTTTTGACTTTTTTCCAAGAAAATCTAAATTATGAAATTCACTTTAAAATTAAGAATTTGTATATAACAATGAGCAGGGGGGAAACTTGAAAATGATGTTAAAGATCCAGGCACAATGCCCCCTCCCAATCCTGCCCCCAAGAGGGAAAAATAAGAACCGAATTTAGACAGTTGTAGGAAAATTCTTTCAAACTTTTTAAACGGATAGCATCTATGATATGAACTATTTAAGATTATTGAAAGGTATGGAAAATTCCAATTCATTCTATAAAACTAGTATAAACCTGATGACAAAAAAGTATAAAAGAAAAAAACCCAGATCTACTTCATAAAGTGTTGCCTTATATACAATGCTATATGACAGATGCAAGCCTAGGGCCATAATGAAAAGAATAGTCAGCATATATTTTTCCCTGTGCTGATTAGCCAGTATGATAGAATAAATACTACCATAAACTCTCCTTTTTTCCCAGGAAAAAAATGGTGAAGCATAATATGGTATGGACCCAGAGGAGCACCATTTTGGTATTAAAATGCAAGTTTGATAGCGCTCCAAATAGATGAGTTCTTTTTAGGAGCCAGTTGAGGAGACAGCTGGTAAAAATGAAGGATTGTTGAAAGCCATTTGGCCTTATGAAGGGCATCATAAACATCCTGGAGTCTGACAGGAAGTGACCAATTATATCAAGGGTAGCTGGAAGAAACTACAGCTAGAGGCCTGCTGTGATGTGAAGGGATTTGAAGAGAACAAAACAGCGATTGCTAATGCACCATGTCAGGAACACATCTCCATAGGGAATCGGCTAAAATGAGCCCATAGTGGGCCAATTCAGCCTGCAGTCCCACTTTCCCATTTGCAGGAAAGCATTCTTGTACTCCACCACGTGCAACGGAGGATACCTACATGTGTCAATATCATTTGTGTATCCATATGCAAAATCCTAAATTAAATACTAGCACATTGAAGTGGAGTCAACAGTATAATAAAAGAATACTACATTGTGACCTCCAACATCTGGGCATTCACATACCAAATCACTCACCCGCAAATATGCACACACACTCAACCAGAAACAACCAGAAAAGAACTTCCTGTGATCAAGCAGATAAACCTACCTACCCTCACATCCATCCTCACTTTTCCCTTGCCAGTTTCCATTAGGAGCTGCCCCTCTAACTATTGAAGACTGAGCTCCACAACCAGGCTTTGGATTTCATTCCCTTCCATCTTAGGACATCTGTGGATACTTTGCCTTTCCCTTTCATTCTGGAACTTTCTCATTGCCTTTTAAATGCACCCAAGGTTCTCTGTCATGAAATGACAGCACACACACACAGCTCTCCCTAAACCCACCATGCCTTCTAGCTGTCTCCCTCTCTCCTGTTCTTTTTTTTTTTTTAAGCTCTTTATTGGAATATATTTGCTTTACACTCTTGTACCAGTTTTTGAGGTACACCAAAGTGAATCAGCTGTATTTACACATATATCCCCACATCCCCTCCCTCTCACGACTCCCTCCCCCCACCCCGTCCTGTCCCTCTAAGGCATCATCCATCATCAAGTTGATCTCCCTTTGTTATACAGCAACTTCCCACCAGCTATCTATTTTACAGTTGGTAGTGTAAATATGTCTATGCTACTCTCTCACTTTGTCCCAGCTTCCCCTTCACCCCCCACCCCAGCCCTGTGTCCTCAAGTCCATTCTCTGCATCTGTATCTCCACTCTTGCCCTGTCACTGGGTTCATCAGTACCATTTCTTCAGATTTCATTTATATGAGTTAGCATACAATATTTGTTTTTCTCTTTCTGGCTTACTTCGCTCTGTATGACAGTCTCTAGGTCTATCTACCTCATGACATATAGTTCAATTTCATTCCTTTTTATGGCTGAGGAATATTCCATTGTACATAAGTGCCACATCTTCTTTATCCATTCATCTGTTGATGGGCATTTAGGTTGCTTCCATGACCTGGCTATTGTAAAGAGTGCTGCAATGAACATTATGGTACATGTTTCTTTTTGGATTATGGTTTTCTCTGGGTATATGCCCAGGAGTGGGATTGCTGGGTCATATGGTAGTTCCATTTTTAGTTTTTTAAGGAACCTCCAAACTGTTTTCCATAGTGGCTGTACCAACTTACATGCCCACCAACAGTGAAGGAGGGTTCCCTTTTCTCCACACCCTCTCCAACATTTATTGTTTCTAGACTTTTTGATGATGGCCATTCTGACCAGTGTGCGGTGATACCTCATTGTGGCTTGGACTTAACATTTCTCTAGTGATTAGTGATGTTGAGCATCTTTTCATGTGTTTGTTAGCCATCTGCATGTCTTCTTTGGAGAAATGTCTATTTAGGTCTTCCACCCATTTGTGGATTGGGTTATTTGCTTTTTTGGTATTAAGCTGCATGAGCTGCCTATATATTTTGAAGATTAATCCTTTGTCAGTTGCTTCGCTGGCAAGTATTTTCTCCCATTCTGAGGGTTTCCTGTTCTTTATCACAAGTTTTGCCATAAAAAAAAAATTGATTCTATTCATCTCCATTTCATCACCTATCACTCTTTCCTCTGTCCTTTCAAGTCTGACTTCATCTCCACCACTCCACGGAACTGACCCTGTAAGTCACCCATGACTTTCCAATGCTGAACCCAGTGCTGATTCTCACTTTGCCTCACTTCACCTCTCAGTGGCCCCAACACAGCTGACTTTGGTTCCCACCCCACCACTCCCTTCTGGTTTTGCTCCTATCTCGCTGACCTCTTCATTTCATTGACCCGTTCTTTTTTTTTTCAATAAACTTATTTATTTATTTATTTATTTATTTATTGGCAGTGTTGGGGGGAGGTCTTCATTGTTGCACATGGGCTATGTCTAGTTGTGGCAAGTGGGGGCTACTCTTTATTGTGGTGTGCAGGTTCCGTATTGCCGTGGCTTCTCTTATTGCAGAGCATGGGCTCTAGGTGCATGGGCTTCAGTAGTTGCAGCACACAGGCTCAATAGTTGTGGCTAATGGGTTCTAGGCACAGGCTCTATAGTTGTGGTGCACAGGCTTAGTTGCTCCGTGGTATGTGGGATCTTCCTGGAACAGGACATGAACCCACGTCCCCTGCATTGGCAGGTGGATTCTTAACCACTGCGCCACCTAGGAAGTCCCCATTTCATTGATTCTTGCAGCTCAGTGTCTTCTCTCCAGCCACTGGATGTTGCATTTCCTCAAAACGCATTCTTAGACCCTCCCTGGGACGCATAGGTATTCCCTTCATACCTATGAATGGATGGAGATTTGCATCCATGCCCCTGGCTTCAATTCTCTCTGTACACAGATGACTCAAAAATCCATATTTCCAGTCTAGATCTCGCCACTTCGCTTCAGATTCACACATTCAACTGCTTGTTTAGCATCTCCATTTGGAAGTCTAAAGGCACTTTAGTTTTTGTTTTGTTTTTTGGCCACACTGCGCAGCATGTGGGATCTTAGCTCCCTGACTAGGGATCAAAGCTGTGCCCTCTGCAGTGGAAGCCCAGAGTCTTAACCACTGGACCACCAGGGAAGTCCCTAAAGGCCCTTCAAAATCATTATGTCCAAACTGAAGTCATGATTTCTTTCTGCCAAACTGGACCTCCAGTCAGCACATCGTCTCAGAAAAGAATCCCAGGGCTCAGACTTGCCACCTCACTCCTGCTGGCCCACTCCAATGACAGATTTTTCCTTTCTCAACATCCCTCTAAATTACCTGCTCACTCCATCTCCATCGTCATCAGCACTCCAGCCCAGGCTCTTGCCTGGACCAGGCAAACGCTTCCTAGATGGTCCTCCTTACATTCACTATTAACCCTTCTAATCCCATTTATTACAACACAACCGGACTAACCGCTGTGAAATGAATAAACATTGGATCATTAACTCCCACTTTAACGACTCAAATGGCTTCTCATTGATCTCGGGATAAAGACCCAAATCAACATGGCCAGTGAGGCCTTAACTGTCTGGCCCCTGCATTTGTCTCTAGCATCGTCTCACACGTAACCCCGTCTTTCTCAGCACCCCAGCTGTGCCCAACGTCTCCAGCTCCTGGAATGAGCCACGTGCCCTCCTGCCACCTAGGGCCCTTCAACATGATCTTTTTTTCCTGCTGGAAATTCTCTTTGTACCACCGTCACAAACTTCTCTTTTGCTTAATTCCTTATCTGTCAGATTTAAGTTCAAGTGTAATTACTCTTAGGGAAGATTTCCCTGACTTCCCTAATTAGGTCAAATTCCTCCTAGTATATGCTTTCACAACACCACATACTTCTTTTGTAGCTGCTATAACCAGCTGTAACTTTCCGTGTGTGCGTGTGTGAGTGTGTGTGTATGATTATGTAACACATTTCCCTCGCTAGATTTGAGTTCCAAAGGTAGGAACTACTGAGTCCCTATCACCTAGGCCAGTGCCTGGCACAAAGAAACATGCAGTAAATATTTGTAGGCTGTTGTTTTTGAATGAAACAATAGAGAGATTCCTGCTACTGTCAAGACAAAGGCAAAGTTGGCATTATCCACATTATTCACTATCATTCTCAAAAGTCTGGACAATGCAGTAAGATATAAAACCCAAACAAGATGAAGAACTATTGGAAAGAGAACGAGAAAGTCATCATTAATTGCAGATGATTATTTACTTGAAGAATTCAAAAGAATGCACTCGGGGGACTTCCCTGGTGGCCCAGTGGGTGAGACTCTGTGCTCCCAATGCAGGGGGCCTGAGTTCAATCCCTGGTCAGGGAAATAGGTCCTGCAAGCCACAACAAAGAGTCTGCATGCCACAACTAAAAGATCCCACATGCCATAACTGAAGATCCTGCATGCCACAACGAAGATCCTGTGTGCTGCAACTGAGACCTGGTGCAGCCTAAATAAATAAATAAATAAATCACTTGGAAACTGTTAGATGCATTAAAGGGTTCAGCAATTTAGTCAGATTTTGAAAAAAAAAAAAACTGTCCTGTAATATAAGATAAAGAACCTATTATAATTATATTATAAACCAATCATCCCACCAGCATTTATTATGTACCATGTGTCAGGCACTGTGATTAAACACTTCTCCAACATAATCTTAAGTTTAAGGGTCACATTTAATCCTTTCATTAATCCTAATAAGGTAGGTATGGCTCTTCTAATTTCACAAAAATAAACCTCTACAAACTTAAATAACTAGCCCAAAGGGAGTGGAAGAACTAGGGTTCAAAACAGGGCCAGACCTCAAAGTCCATGTGTAGGCTACAAGCCTGTGCTTTTAGAAAACACAAGGGTGTGGGGCTTCCCTGGTGGCGCAGTGGTTGAGAATCCGCCTGCCAAGGCAGAGGATGCAGGTTTGATCCCTGGGCTGGGAAGATCCCACATGCCGCCGAGCAACTAAGCCTGTGTACCACAACTCCTGAGCCTGTGCTCTAGAGCCTGCGAGCCACAACTATTGAGCCCACATGCCACAACTAATGAAGTCCACACACCTAGAGCCCGCACACCTAAAGCCTGTGCTCCACAGCAAGAGAAGCCACCACAATTGGAGACCTGCGCACCGCAAAGAAGAGTAGCCCATGCTCACCAGAACTAGAGAAAGCCCATGTGTAGCAGTGAAGACCCAACACAGCCAATAAATAAATACATATTAAAAAAAGAAAAAGAAAAAACAAAGAAAATACAAGGGTGAAAATGAAAGGTCACATATGCAACAAATAACATAAGATACAAAAGAAAAATTTAGTGAGGAATGTTTATGATATAGTAAATTACAAACCCTTACCAGAGGGTATTGAAAAGGTAAGCATAATTTCTAGGATGTACATGTACGTACACACACACACACACACGCACACAATACAATGCTGTATACATGCATATATACATACACTCTGGAAGCTGGAAATTGAATATGTCTGCATTCTTCATACTTTCGGGAATTGGAATTCTCTGCTGCCACTCCAGTATGAAAGCAGACTTGTAAAAGACTCTTAAGCACCAGTAATTACAACAAAAAGATTTACTTTTATTTCCTGCATGATGTGGAGGCAAGTTAGAATATACAAATACCCAATATCAGGATGCGACCAAAGTTTATCTTTTTGGAAATCTATAATTTGTGTATCTTATTTTTCTACCAGAAATGGGAATATTGAAGAAATACTATATTCCTGTAGAAGTTCTATTTTCCTGTGGTTTTCACTCATTGCAGACTTATCCTCCCTAATATCCAGGGTGAGAATTAAAAACCCACATTCAAAACCATACATAAGTGGACTTGTAGAGGCCGAGCCACTAAAACCACTGAGAGGCAAGTATTACTGCCTATAAAAAATGCAGTAGAGACAGTAAAACCAAAGTAATCAAAAGCTGTGCTCCATCAGGACAAGAACCGGGCTTTCATTTCATACCCTGATACTGAGCCCAGAATCAAGTGCAGAGCATGGAGTCTAGTGTAGAGCAGGTGCCCAGTTGCCTGCATTTATAGAGGATTTTATAATCCTCCAAGCGTCTCAGTTTTAGAGAATTTAGTTATGTAGTTAAAAGGAAATTTTAAGCTTGAACACAAGACATTAAAAACATTACATTTTGCAAAGTTAAGAAGCTTATTAGAAGCACTTACAGTTCAACCATCCCTCTTTAAAGAATGACAATTAAGTTTTTTGTCTTTTATTTTGTACTGTTTTATGCCCTCTGATCTGTGCTTCCCCAGCTATAACATGTGGGTTAGAGGGCACCCAAGGTCCATGTTAATGATGTTATTCTGAATGACACAACACAAGACACCCCCACAAGGCTAAATTCTGTGAAACTGAGAGTTGAAAGATTACCAAGTTGAGTGCTGGTAAAATTTGCAAAATGTGTTCCAGATACACAAGACGATGTCAGAAACAAATGGCCACCTTCCCATCAACCATATGAATACTGAAATGCATTTCTAACGTGTGCAAGGCATCGCTCTCCTCACGGCGGGCCAGAAGGTCCACAGTGGCAATAAGGATAAACTGAATTTGGCAAGTTTCACAAACACTTGTATGTTATAAATAGTAGATCCAAAGGTCATTCTACTCCTCCCAAGCATATACCCAAGAGAAATGAAGACATATGTCCACACAAAGCTGTGTGCTTGAATGCTCAGAGCAGTATTATTCATAACACCCAAGACATGAGAATAATCCAAGTTCTAACTCATGAATGGATAAATAAAATGTGATCTATCTATACAAAGGAATAGTATTCAGTCCTAAAAAGAAATAAAGTACTGACTTATGCTACAGCACGGATGAACCTTGAAAACACACTCAATTAAAGAAGGTGGTCGCAAAAGATGGCTTACTGTGTGATTGCATCTATATGAAATGTCCAGAATAAATAGAAAGTAGGTTAGTAGTTGCCAGAGGCTGCTGCTAGCAGGGAAATGGGGGTTTGAGGGAAAATAAGGAGTGATTTCTTAAAAGTACAGGTTCTTTAGGGGGCAAATTGTTCTGAAATTGATTGTGATGATGGTTGCACAACTTGGTGAATATACTAAAAAACACCAAATTGTATGCTTTAAATATATCAGTCGTATGGTATGTGAATTATATCTTAATAAAGTTGTTACCAAAAAACCAGAAAATCATTCCAAGGGGTCCAGGCATCGTGGAGGTGGAAGCTAGGGCCGACTTTTGGGCACTGGAAACACAGCAGATCCTAACATTTTGGCATCAGGCTCCAAAAATGAGGTCTAATAGATTCTCCCCACAGAACCAGAATTCACCTAGCCAATTTTCCTTGGGCAACTCCAAGCGATCTGTTGAGCTCCAAGGACCCAACATGCTATGCTTTCCCATCTGGAGAGGTCCTTCTCAGTCAGGAAAAGAACTGAAGTTAAGGATGACAGAGTATTAGATGCAACAGTAATTCTATCAATAGTAGTATTTAAAAGTCTGAGATTAACACAGTAGGTCTGAGGATATACTAGCAATAGCAGGGCTCATTTGTGCTCTCATAATGACAGACAAATCTCCAAGTTTCTGGTGAAAATACAGCAATGCAGTGGCTCAGAAGTGGTAGAGACATCTGCATTTCACAGTCATGTGGTAGAAAGTTCCAGACATCTACAATTGCAATTGAATAGGAGAACACTTTATCTCTAGAGGCTTCCCCCAGACTCATCGAGAAAGTACTAGCTCCCATATGGTCAAGGGCATATCAGTCTTAAGATTTCCAAGATATAACAAAAGACATGTGCAGGACCCTGAACCCAGAGGGAGCAGGAGTTAGGTTTTGGGCAACAAAAGACATGAGGCACTGTGCAGGTAACTGAGACCCGGGAGGGAAGAGACACAGCGGATATTTAGGGTCCAAATGAACCAGGCTAAATTCCTGGCTAGTTGGGATGGGCTTCTAGAATCAGGGAGAAGCAAGTAAGAGAGAGAGACTCTGGAGGCAGATAACTTGCACATGTGTATCTCCACCAAAGGCAGTAGCTTAGCTGAAGCCTGGGGGTAGAGCACACGCCACCTCATCTGGCTTTATTGACAGGCTGGTGTCCAGGATAGGTGGGTTTACAAGTTGAATTAGACAGGAAAGGAGAAAGACAGATACCATCAAGTCACAGAGATAGGATGGCAAGGATTGAGAATGTCCTCAAGAATTTTGGGAACAAAAGATGAGAGGCTCGGGCACAATGACTGGTCCACGAGCTATAAGATCCCATCAGGAGCTCCTAGCAACGGCGCAGGGCCACCAGGAGGAGTGAAGCCTGCTCTTGAGACAACTGCCTCCTAAGGCAGCAGCTTCCTTATTTTTCCCACCATTGGCTGGGACTGAAGTCTCGGCCTGTCTAGCCCCCAACTTCAGCCATGACAGCTGGCTGGAAGGCGCAGGAATCAGTGACAGGGTGTCAGGGGCCTGGATTCCTGATGAGATGCTTCTCTTTCGTGTTAGTAGAGGACCTAGGTTTCCCATTGATTATTTCTGTCTTTTTCCTTCCAACAGAGAGAGAATGACTGTCTGGACTCCCACTCCCTTTTGGATCCTGGAATGCAGAAAGCACCTTGGGGCCACCTTCCACTCCAGTGGGGTCACCTGACTATATTACCACTTCCTAATCCTAACACGGTCCCCTGGCTATGCGTGTTACCCCCTACCCCCCCACCAGACACACCTAAATCATGGTGATCAGTTTGCTCTACACTGGTTTCTTCTCCAATGTGGAGGTATGACCTAAGTATTTTCTGAAGATGACTTCTGACTGAGAGTTGCATCAGACAGAGCAGTCCCAGGCTGCCTCAATTTGTAATTCTGATACATGCACAAGAATGCCTCAACTAATCATTTCTGCATTTTCCTATTTACTCTCTATCAATCAGTGACGTCTGTCCCCATCTCACTTAGGCAGATGCTTAGGCCAAGGAACACAGGATATAATCCCATTGTCTTTTATCTTTCTAGAATAATGACAATGAAAACCAAAAGAAAGAAAAGGCATAGTTTTCAATTATTCAAATGGCTTCACCTCCTTTTGACTTCTGCTAATTTTTATATTTGGCTTAACCGATTTAGTATTACTATTTCTCAAATCACCAGCAACGGCAAGACCTAACTGTTCCTTAAGCAAAAGATCAAATACCTCCCAAACGCGTGGTGGTGCAGGGGGTGAACCCAGCGTACTCCCAGTCATGTCATCTCACTGTCCTGCTCCTGCCGGGAGGCGGCCAGCTCGCGGGAGGCGGGGCTCTCCTCACAGGGTTCCAGGAGGCAGGGCCACTCGGTGGGCAGCTGGGGGCCTTCACAGTCTTCCTCAGGCAGCTCCGTCTCTGTCTGCGTGAACATCAGGAGCACGCCAGCGTTTCACCTCTCTCACCTGAATACCTGGCCCGCACATGGTGCTGCAGGCAGACCAGGGCTCCGGAGTGAACCTGCGTGAAACCGGGGAAGGGCGCGGTGAGTGGGGAGAGGACATGGGCAACCGTTTATCATTCATTCAAGGGAGGCCACAAGAGGAGGAGTGACAGGCATTCTATGAAGGAAGAAGGTAAATTCATCCAGAGGGAATTCAATATGTTTGGAATGCTGTCCTTTTATTGATGTTCAAAAATATGTCCTTGACAAATGTTCCAACCTCATCAGCCATGAAAAGAATCTTTCACCAGAGATACACTGAGCTTTTGCACCCATTTTATAATTCAAATTCTGTGCTCTGACCTTTGCATAGCGTCATTAAAAGGTTTTCTTTAAGATCTGGTAATAAATAAACCACTGTGTAGAGATCATTTCTACTCTGATTTCTTTTATAATACGGAGATGTTCACCAATATTGATTCAAGGAATCATTATCGAGCTTACCCTTTCTTCACAGGCAGAATTTTATTAAAATGTCTCAGTATTTAGGAGCTAAACTGTAGGATAACATACTTTCTGAAGAGTAGATGAAGCTTTATTATTCTTTTCTAGTTAATATATAAATACATAAAACTTCTGAATCGTCATGAAAATATAACAGGTGTTGCCCAATCTGACTGAATAAAGCATTTATTTCTTATCCTGAATCATTATCCACTAAGTCATGGGGTGTCACCCTTTGGTCTACAGGTCAAATTCAGCCCACCTGTTTCTGCACCGCCTACCTGCTAAGAATGATTTTTATAGCTTTAAATGGCAGGGGGGAGGGGGAAGGATAATATTTTGTGTCATGTGAAAATGACTTAAAATTCAATGTGTGTCCATAATTAAAGATTTGTTGGAATACAGCCATGGTCACTTGTTCACCCCCTGTTCATGGTTGCTCTTGCGTTACATGGCAGAGCTGAGTATTTGCAACACAGACTGTTTGGCCTGCAAAACCTAAAATATTTATTATCTGGCTCTTTACAGAAATGTTTACTGATTTCTGCACTGAATTTAAAACACAGATTCAATAGGGACATATATTTTTAACATACTCTGAAGCATCATGAGACATTAACAAGTGATAGGCTGGAAAAGAGTGCAGAAATAGAATAAGTCTGGGAAAGATCGCCTTCAATAATGTTGAATAGGTTTATTTACTGCAAAACTTTTACAAAAACTATGATATGTGAATGCGTACCACGCATATGATGTGCAGCATGGCCTAAATTTAAATGAATACTGGCCTCTCCTCATGGGACAGTATTGTACTAAACAGCCTCAGAAAATGCTGCTGAGATGTCTGCTTAAAATGCAGTTCCAACGCTTAATGTTTAAAATCTCAGAATGATCTGGTTCTAAGGGTCTCTCAGAGTCATCCAAGCGTCTTTCCCTACATACGGCTTCATTACTTTGTATACAACAGCATATACCAGTCAGCAGAATTGAAACACCATTCTTCTAAATGAGCCTAATAAAGAAATATCAATAACTCCTCCCTTTCCTCATTTTGTTTCCTGTGTTGAAAATTGTTAGCGGGAAACTCTGTTCTCTAATCCTCATTTTACAGGTCAAATCCAGGTCAATCCTGACAGTTTGCTCAACTTCTCAGGATGGAGTAGCATTGGGGTAATATCTGCCTGT
Organism: Hippopotamus amphibius kiboko; assembly: GCF_030028045.1. Lineage (NCBI taxonomy): Eukaryota > Metazoa > Chordata > Mammalia > Artiodactyla > Hippopotamidae > Hippopotamus > Hippopotamus amphibius. The sequence continues at coordinate 49,257,471 of NC_080196.1, forward strand.
TTACTCTTTCCCTTGCTTGCTGATTTCTCATGGTAGAACTGGAAAGGAGGAGACTGATTAAATTTAAGATGATGTATCCATACAATGTAATAAGATGAGGTCATTTAAAAGAAAGAGGTAGACTGTGATAAGGGATATTCTCCTCCTGAAGACTGTTAATGAAATAAGCAGATACACTATGACCTCTTGTCTACATACACAAAAAGGCATATATATGTGTATATATTATACATAGTATATATTTTTAGCATATATGTCTATATATGCTGATTTCCATGTAACTTCTCTTTTCAGGAAGCAATTGCAAGAATTGGGAACTTTTTGTTTTGCAGCTTTAAAAGGTTTGAACTTTCTAACCTCATGTATACTGTACTTCTATGGTCATTAATATTTTTCTCTTTTCTCCTTAGTAAGAAAAACAATATTTGGGATTATGTTTTAATGGGAAGTCGATTTTTTTCATTCAAATTGGACTCCAGTGTCTCATAGATTCAGAATTCTGAGAGGAGGTGGGATAAGTGAGAAAGCTCACCTCAGTTTCCAAAAGGGGAAATGATGGTTGTACTTGATGTTTTTCTAGGTGTACTGGATGTTTCAGGTTGGTTTTCTGGTTTTTTTCTTAATTTTTTTTTTCAGATCTTTATTGGAATATAATTGCTTTACACTGTTGTGCCAGTTTCTACTGTACAACAAAGTGAATCAGCTGTATTTATACATGTATCCCATATCTCCTCCCTCTTGAGCCTCCTTTTATTTAAAAAGATTTATTTTTGGCTCTGCCATGTGGCTTGTGGGATCTTAGTTCCCCAACCAGGGATGGAACCCAGGCCCTTGGCAGTGAAAGTGCAGCGTCCTAACCACTGGACCACCAGGGAATTCCCTCAAGATGGATTTCAAAGATCCTTTTAAGGGTCCTCTTAAAAAACAAATGTAAGAGCTGTCCAAATTAGCCATGAGTGATTTCGGGGAGGCGAGGTGGGGAGCCGTGGCCACTCAAAAATGTATTTATGCATCACCTAGCATGATTTTCTTCTATGTATTACTTTTTACTTAAACAAAAGATATGATAGTGTTCGTGAAGTTCTGAATCTTGTTTTGTTTTTGTCCCCCCCCCCCCCCCAACAGTAATTATTTTTTAAAGAAAAGAAAGGAGTACAGCTACACACAAGCATTTGAAGAGCAATGATGTCTGGGCAAAACACAACCAGAGAAACAGAACATGTTCCCTATGTCTTTGGACAATAGAAAACCTTAAAAAAAAGCAACTCAATAACATGAGAGCTTAGACATGAGATGATAAAACATCAGAATATAATGGAAAACTATGGAGCTGAGGAAACAAACTATGAAACATAACATTATTAGAAACTAACAAGTAATTCAGAATCAAGAAGAAAAACAGAACATGGCTGAAAATCAAATTAATGACATAGAGGCAAGACTTGGAAGTGAATGCAGTGTTGAGAGAGAGAGAGAAGCTTTTAAAGCAATCAGAGGGATGGAAGGAGGGACAGGCTGCAAAGGAAGCTTTTGAGGTGCTGGAAATCTTTTGTATCACGAATGGGGCTGGGGTTTTGTGGTTGTGTACATCTGTTAAAACTCATCACTTTAAACAGACACAGTTTTGGGATGTAAATTATACCTCTCTAAATTGATTTTTAATGCAGTTTTTAGAGATAAAATGAGAGGGAATCTAAATAATCCAATGCTGAAGATAATTGGATTCTTCAAGTGGAGGTTTCAACACATGAAACAGAAAAAAAGTGTTCATAAATAAAATATGTGAAAAATGTGCCTAATATACAGCTTGGAAAGGTACACTGTCTCCCAGGAAAAAGCGATAAAAAATGATTCATATTAAAAACCTGGAGCTTTCCGCAGAATAATGCCCACCACCAAAGATGCCCACACCCTAATCCCTAGAATTTATGACTCTGTTACAATACATGGCAAAAGGGATTTTGCAGATGTGATTAAGGTTATGAACCTCAAGAGAGGGAGATTATCTGAGTGGGCCTAATCTATCACTCGAGTTCTTAAAAACAGAAAAAATTCTATGGCAAACTTTAAAGAAGTTACTTAAATAAAACATGGGAAAGAAAGCGTATGAACTATATCCTGTTCACTTTGGTAGAAGACAAATAAAATGTCCGAATTTATTCTTCAATGAAACTATCACTCAATCCAGAGAGAAATCATTGTCAAAAAGTAGAAAAAAAGAAGAATGTTAAAAAATAGTTAGCTGTAATTCCATGGAACTGGCAAGTCTAACTAGGATAACCTCCAGCCAGACCCAGCTTGGCGGTTCAAACATTCGGAGAAACATCACAGACGTGGTAGCAATGAAGCAAAGCAGAACTCAGAGACCCAGACTCTATCCTTTGTCTCGCCCTGCTCCCCTTCCCTTTAAAAAGTTTTATCAGTCAGGATGCTTCTGGCTGCATGTAAGGAAAATTAACCTCAAATTATTGTGTCATAAAGTGGATATATTGACTCACGCAAATGAGAAGTGCGGAGTGAGATCTTTTGAGCCTCAAGAGAGGCTCAGTAGGACTCCGGCTCTGTGACTCCGCAGTTCTCCGAGCTTGTTCTTGCCCGGCAGCTGGCATTGTCCTTGGGGGCGGGGGGGGGGGTGGTTGTACCCCACAACCACTCCAGTCTAATTGAGACAGTTTATGTCACATGCCTGCCTCGGAACTTGTGACTGGGACCAGAGGACTTCACGTCCTGCCTGACTTAGGCCTGGGTTATGCATCTATTGCTGAGCAAATAACTGAACAGATAAGGACAAATATACTGAACAAATGAGGACACTAGGGACCTCCCTAGAGCTGGGGGTGGGCTCAATCCCACCCAAACTTCGTGACTGCTATGCACAGAAGAGAGGAAAAGGGGAAGAATTACAGATGTTACAAAAGAGGTGTGGTATAGACTGGCTGGTCGTTCAAAGCCAGTTCCTGGGCACAAACAGCTATAGACGGATCACGTTTTCCAGCCTCCAGGGCAGTTAGGTGTGGGCAGGTGGCCAATGGAACAGACAGACATGGACTATTTCTAGATCTGGTCCCTAAAAGCCTCTCATCCACAATCCCCCATGCTCTTTCCCCTTCTGCAGGCTGTCTGTGCAGACATGCAAGGCGATCTTGGGGGCCATATGTTGAAGATGGCAGAGCCACAAGAATGGAAGGAGACTTGGGCCCTGAGAAGGGGCCTCCACTGATCACAAACACCTATTTTACACCTTACGTGACTGAGCAACTTCTCTCCGGGTTGAGACTTCTGTATATTTGGGAGGTTGTTACAACAGTCAGCCTATCCTAACAGGTGAAGCAATTAAGGTCCACAAGGTTGGATGACTTGCCCAAGATACAGTTAACTGACAAAACAAACACAAAAACACAGGATGCAATGATCTTGCCACAGGAATACAAAAAACAAAACAGAACACAAGTATAAAAAGAGAAGAAATGAGCAACACAGCATCACGAAGGATCTTTTAGACAAAATGTACAAGTGAGGAAGCAGGTCAACTGGGAAGCCCTTTCTATGTCAACACTGGTGGAAATTTTCCCACAAGTTATTTCCCACAAGTTATCCATTCTTCTCTCAGCAAACAGAATTACTGGAAAGTTCTCTGATAACTGAGAATGCCAACTGCTTCAGAGTCAGAATTAGGAACAATAACTCTCATTACACATAAAAGCGGTATTAATTCTCAAGCTGAAAAGCATTTGGGGGCTTGGGCTGAACCCCACCGCAGGGGCAGCTACTGTCTGTCTGACCAGCACCCTCCCTGCCTCTGAGAGCTGCTCCCCACCCAACTACCTACTTCTGGGAAAGCTGTTGCTCCTCACAGAGGCCAGCACTGGCCACTGTGCAGGCAGGTGTTCCAAGCCAAGCCGTCTTAGTTCTTCCCAGGAATTAAAGGAAAAGGCTTAGTCCGGCTCCACTGATGAAGCTGTGAAATGTGAGGCCAGGAGCTACTGGTGGGCACTGTTTCTTGCTGAGCAGAAAAACAGCAGCCCAAGAAAATGAAGCTGGCATCACATGGAAGGGAAAGATGGAGACGAGTTCTTGTTTCATGTGGCCTGGAGGCTGGCATACCCATCCTTCCCATGGTTTGGTTATGTAAGCCAGGCTATGGTGGCCCACAAATTTCACTTTGGGCCTCAGCTAGTTTAGATTAGGATGACGTCACTTGGCAATCAAAAGAATCCTGACCAATGTAATCAGGAAAATTGCCTCAAAAAACAGACAAACAAAAAACTTCTTAACATCTCACAAATCTCCAAAAGTAAAATGAAAAGTACAGAAGTAGCAACATCGAGTATGGACTCAGAAACCAGGGTGCTGGGACTGAATCCACGTGTGGCCAGTTACTAGCCAGGGAACCTTGGGCAAATTGTTAAACCTCCCATTTGCCTCAGTTTTCTTACTCTTAAAGGTGAACCTTTAGGGTAACACCAAGCCCACTGCGTTTTCTTAAGGATTAAATTAGTTAATACACATAAAGTATTTAGAACAGTACCTGGTATGTGGTAAACATTCAATACATGATGGTTTTATCGTTACATTTTACCAATCTTAGTTGATTTCCAGGTTAGTGCCCCACGTTTTTAGTAAGTCAAGGTGGAACAAGCCAGGTGAAAACAGGTGCCAAGCTGACCAGAGAAAACAGCATGTGTGTCCTACAAAACCTGACCCTCAGCAGTGCACCATCAAATTCAGATGCTCTTTCATTTGTAATGAAGGCACAGCTTCTTCAGGTGCCCACCAAGGAGAGGCCAGTTCAGCAGCCTCAGACCCCTCTGGGAGGTGAGCAGGACCAGCTGTATCAGCCACCAGCAGGCTCCTCTGCTCCCTAGGATTCCATTCTCTCCAACCTCCTCTAACTCTCTGGGCCCTCAGGGCCAGAGTGAAACAGCCAGGAGGGCAAATGCTGTCCCAGAGCAGCCTAGAGGGACCTCTCCATCTTCTGAGCATGCATGACCTTGACAGCTTGAACCCTTCATCCTATCGTAGGCCTGTCTTTTTTTTTTGTAATGGAATTTCACAAACACAAAAATTTGAGGGCATTTGTCCCAGACATAAGATACTTCCTACAACAATCACCTACTTCCTTCATAGAGCTCTACCTTCCCCAAAGTTCTTCTGCTATTTCTGCTGATTAAGTTAGGGAGAAATTCTCAGCAGAGTGCTTTCATGGAAACTGCAGTCAAAAGCCTAGAGATCGGGAACTTCCCTGGTGGCTCAGTGGATAAGACTCCATGATCCCAATGCAGGGCACCCGGGTTTGACCCCTGGTCAGGGAACTAGATCCCACATGCATGCTGCAACTAAGAGTTTGCACGTCACAACTAAGGAGCCTGAGAGCCACAATTAAGGAGACTGCCTGCTGCAACTAAGGAGCCCTGGAGCCACAACAAAGGACCCCACATGCTACAACTAAGGAGCTGTAGAGCAGCAAATAAGGAGGATGCCTGCTGCAACTAAGACCTGGTGCAACCAAATAAATAAATAGATACTAAAAAAAAAAAAAAAAAAAAAAAGCCCAGAGGCCTGAGGTCCCCGGAAGTATAAGTACTTGAAGCATTTGGTCTGTAAAAGCATAGCATGAAGCTAGAGAAGGGGGCAGAAGGCACATCTGGCTGGGCTCTGAGGTCACGGAAAGGAGTCTGAATCTGGCAGTGGGCAGCCACAGAGGGTTGGAAGCAGGAAGTGACATAATCAGGTCTGCATCTGATCGCCATGAGCCTCCTCTGCATCTCTGCTTGCAGGGCAGCACATCTCCCAGACGCCTACCTGTGGGACCTGCTTACATGGGAAGTAGAGAAATGAGGTCCGAAGACATGTTTTTCAGAAGAATAGCTTAGGTGGGGTAGAAATTCCAGAAATTTTCCTCGCGATGGAGAAATAAGAAGGTAGATCGTTTTAGTGCCCTGGCTCTAGAGTGGCAGGGAAGGCGGAGAACATTGGGAGCGAGGCAAAGCCCTTATGCCACCAATTAGAAACCGCTGACTCAGAGCAACCGGGTGGGAAAGAGCCAGGGCCCAGCGACAGTGCCATGCTCGCAGGGCTCTCTAGAGCCGAGCGATGGGACAGGCACATTGCTCCGACTGGCCAGAGCCTGCCTGCTGGAAGAACACCTGCAATTCCTACTAGCCCTGACCAAAGACCCCCTCCAGCCAGCCTATAATATTTTGCTCCAGCGGAAACTGAGCAGTAAGCAAACTTTACATTGTAGCAAAGCTAGCCTCATAAACAGGCCAACCCAAAACAAAAATTCTGTGATCACCAGACAGATGCATGTGGGATCTGAAGCTGTCCTACACTGCAGAAATATTCTTGACCTCTCAAGACAAACACAGCTTTTGGCACTGAAAATTGTTTTTTGGTTTACAGGCCAGAAAACCACTGCACCCCTGTTCATTCTTCCATTATCACTATATTCAGCAGCACTGAAAGGATTGTAAGAGAGCTTCTTACTCTCCTGACCCACTGGTGAGAAAACGCAATTCTGATCAATAAGCAAAGAGAAACCAGAAAAGCCTGTCACGTTTACGGTGCATGGCAGGTATCTTCCCACACCGTCTCTCATACGCTCACTTTATACGCAGGGAACTGTGGCTCACAGACAAGTTACATGAGCTGCCCCGGCTCACAGCCAGAATTCAAACCCAAGTCTGATGCTAACTTCCCTCCCTTCTTTTGACTCTGTCACACCAACGGTATGTCCAGATTTCTGAACAATTCTCCACAGGTCATGGTCATTAGGGGTCAGGGAGACACACACAAACAGAGGCGAGCCTATTCCCTAACGAGTGTATCATCTCACAGCGGAGGCAGCATCACTCTTCCCACATTACCTGCAAATGCCTGGCGCAGTTCCTGGTGCACAGTGAGCTCTAAATAAATATGGCTTGAGGGAATGAAGGAAGATTTTGTTGTGATCCAATACTCTGTTGTCCAATAAAGAATCAGTGACTGTCACGCAAACCTACCAAACCAGAGTTTTCTGTGTAGATGGAGAGCTGATAAGGAAATTTCCACAATGGGGGAGAAATGAGACTAGAAGGCCTCTAAAACACTTCCCAACTCAGTCTCTGAAAACTCACCTCACTGCAGACATTAGTGTCTAACAGAAGTACTGAGTCACTTTTGTCAGTATTAAAAACGAGTCTATGTTTGTTCATACTGTCGACTCTCATTTATCCCCATAAGGGTGTTCTGCGCCTTTGATAATACTGCTGGGCGGCAGTGCCAGGCCGACCGCATGCCTGCCTTCATCCCCAGCAAGGCTTTACGGCTGCTCACCTGCCTTGGAATCTTTGGCTGTTCAAGACCCTGTTTCTTAACTCTGGAATAACAGCAACAACAACAACACATGGCATAAACACTTTGGGAGGCAAAAGGAACGAGACGTCCTGCTTTTATCTAAAGATGTTAGGGCAGTAAAGGAAGCCAGTCAAATATGCAGTGAGTGACTACATAAATACTTGGGTTCCTTACATGCCAACTCCAACTCCAAATGTATGGGTTACAAACTGAGAAGAAAAGAACAGGTATATCTGTACATGACTTTAAAATGAAAACAGAACATTTTGCAATAAGCAAGCAACTCCACTAACGATATCCAAATTCTGATACCCAAATGATATCAGAAAGTCCAAGTGTTCAACTTCTTTATTGCTTCTGATACAATAAAACCACTAGACAAGCGTATACTTTGCCATTTCCTCCATAAAATGCGGAATCTGGGTATGGTAAAGTTAAAAGTCTTATTAAATAATACAATTCTAAGAAAATGAAAGATTTCAATACTTAAGTGTAACTTATCTGGCCAAGTTCATAAATAAAAATTTTAAATAAAACATAACACTTTGGGGAAGCTGCTGCATAACACAGGGAGATCAACTCCATGATGGGTGATGACTTCCATGGCTGGGATAGGGAGGGTGGGAGGAAGTCGCGGGAGGGAGGGGATGTGGGGATATATGTATAAATACAGCTGATGCACTTTGTTGTACAGCCAAAACTGGCACAACAGTGGAAAACAATTATATTCCAATAAAGAGCTTAAAAAAATAACATAATGCTTTTTCATTACAGACTGCCCAAAATCTTTTAACACTTACTGTAACTGAATTTTTAAATCAAGACTTAAAAATAATAAATTCTCCTTCTAAAAATAAATCCTAAGAAAATGATTCCAGATATGCATAAAGACTGAAGTAAGAAGATGTACATGGCAGCATCAGTACTGTCATATAAGTTATGTTTTGAAGAAAGTTTACTGACATGGGGAAATATGGGTAGCTCTCTGTATCCGCAGATGCAGAACCCTCAGATACGGAGGGCCCACTGAACTACACCATCTTATATGAGGGACTAGAGCAGCCACAGATTGTGGCACCCACTGGGGGTCCTGGAACCAATTCCTGAGGATACCAAGGAGAGACTATAGTGGCAGTTTATTATCAAATTTAAAAGTTAGGATATAAAACTATACAAAGTATTCAAAATTTACATTTTAAAATTTTGATTTAACAGATACACACTACTCTATATAAAATTATAAACAAGGGCCTACTGTATAGCACAGGGAACTATATTAACTATATTCACTATCTTGTAATAACCTATAATGGAAAAGAATATATACATGTAAAAGAATATATATATATATCACTGAATCACTCTGCTGTACACCTGAAACATTATGAATCAACTGCAAGTTAAAAAATACATTATGGCAAAAACAACTTTTTTTAATTTAAAATTTCCTATGCACACATATTGTCTTAAAACCAAAGGACAATATCACACCTAAGGGTGAAGAACTGGACATATTACCATTAAAATCAGGATAAAACAAAGATGCACACTAATACCATTATTATTTAACAATGTTCTGAAACTCCAAAGCAATCCAATAAGAAAACAAAGATTAAGAAGTATTACTGATACTTTTGGAAAGGAAAACCCCAAACTGCCAGTCATCTAATAATGTAAACATTTCTCTCAAGCCAAGACACTCTACACTTACAATTTATCTATTTCACAATAATAAAAAAAGGCAATCAACTGAGAAACTAAAACAATGTTTATTAAATTCAGCAGCATTGATATATTTTATCTAATTGAAATAGTTAAAAGATTTAATGAAGAAAATGTTCTGGCTACAACAGAATTATCCTAAAAAGAAATGAGACCCATATGAAAACACATGAAATAAGATTAGTGAATAATAAATTCACACTTATGGACAGAAAAATCCTGTAAAGCTATCAATTCTTCCCAAATTACAGTGGATTTAACTCCAATACAAACAAAATCTTCCCACATTTTGAGAGTAGAACAAAATCATTCTAAAATTGATGTGGAAGAATAGATAAGAATGGGTTAAGGAAATTTGTTTTAACAGGGCATAATGAGGAAAAGAATTAACCTTAACAGACTATGAAAACATATAAAGCTGTGAAAAATGAAATCAGTGCAGTCACAATACAAGCAAGAACACAAGGGTGAGTCAAACCTTATCTGCACTGGCTGTAGAATTTATAGAAGTTTTTCTTTTTTAATACACTTTAAATATATGCAGTTTATTGTATGTCAATTGTATCTCAATAAAGGTTCTTAAAGAAACAAAAATCAAGTGACAAAGCACAACATATCTGCAACCCCCATCATAAATGTAAGGGTTAATATTTTATGACACCACATCCGTATTTGATAGGCCTCTATCAGGAAAGTGGCCCTAGTGCTGTTACAGATGAAACAGACAAACGTTGGGGACACAGACTGAGGCACAAAGCAGTTACCCAAGAGGAATGCTCCTTCATCTGGTGTTGGTTGCTGTGAGGACCACTGGCACGGCCATGCCAAAAGCAATTTTGGCAGAGCTGGTAGTTGTGGCACTGCTGGCATGGGTCGGAAGCCCATCATACTCTCACACCGGCAATCGGAGCATCCCAGGGGGCGGAAGACATCCTCCACGTGGGCCTATGCATGAGAGGGAGCCAGACAAGGCCCTGGGGAGGAGGAGTGTCCGTCATTGCGTCTGAGAACACATTTCGCATTCTCTCTTCCTGCTGTGGAAAACAGGTGCGGGCTGAGTGCTCTGTGCAACCAAAAGATGGCCTTTCAAAGACAGCTGTTGGGAGCTTCAGAACTTCCTTCAGATACTGGTCAAACTTGCTAAATATCATTAAGCCTTTGGAATCTGACATCTGGGAGAAAACGTATCTCAATCTGTCCAGCATTTTCCCACCACACACGGTTGCTAACATATCTTTCACTGAAAATACCGTCCACTTGCCTCAGCCCTCTCTGGCATAGGCAGCAATCATAAAGTTGAGGAGGAGGCTGACGGGCTGTTCCACGCTGGTCTGGTGAGCAGAAGGAGGGCGCTTGTTCAGCTGGCAGTAGATGGATGAGATGACGGTCTCGAGGCGGGAGACACGGATCTCAGTGGTACGGTCCAGTGTATTAAGGCCACTGTCTCGGAAGCCTTCAATCACGTTCCAGATTTCAACAAGATGGAGGTTGCATTGTTTGTGTACAAATGGTAGTTTGCAAGGTGTTCTGTAAGTTGATAGTCGTATGACATCAAAATTCTGAGCAGGCTTTTCCATGAACAGCTGCCGCTTCTCTGCCGTGGTCTGCCGCTTGTTCCCACTCTCCTCAGTCATCTTCCCGGCCTGAGCTGGGGGCATCGAGAAGCCTCCTCTGCCTGCTCTGGCCCGGCCCCCGGCTCAGGCCCCGGAGCCGCCCCCTCTGCTGCCGCTTCCCCAGGGGCACAGGGCGGGGGCGGGCACGGGCTGCCTGCCTATAGAAGTTTTAACGTAACTGCAGTGCGGATAATTTTTGACCCCTCATAGATAACCAAAAATAGACAATGCAGGGACTTCCCTGGTTGTCCAGAGGTTAAGACTCCACATTTCCACTGCAGGGGGCGGGTTTGATCCTGCATGCCATGTGTGAGGCCAAAAAAAAAAAAAAAGAAAGACAATGCAAAGGTATGATAAAGGTGAAAGTACAAATCAATTGGGAATAAAAATAATTATTCACATAAAAGATGCCAGAATAATAACTAGCTATGTTGGAGAGTTATCGCACATCATATAACCAAAATAAATGTCAAATTTTAAAAACTAGATGTAGGACTTCCCTGGTGGCACAGTGGTTAAGAATCTGCCTGCCAATGCAGGGGACATGGGTTCAATCCCTGGTCGGGGAAGATTCCATATGCCTCGGAGCAACTAAGCCCGTGCACCACACACCTAGAGCCCGTGCTTGGCAGCAAGAGAAGCAATTGCAATGAGAAGCCTGCGTGCAGCAACGAACACCCAACACAGCCAATAAATTAATTAATTAATTAATTAAAAAAAAACCTGGATGTAATTAAATAAACAAAATGAAAAACTAAAAAACATGTGAATGAATATTGTATATCTAGATGGAGAAAGACTTGAGCTTAAAATAAAGGAAGAAAAAATAAAAACTGTCAGTGTAAGAGAAAAATAATACAATTGTAAAATCAAACAAATTAAAGTAAAACACTGATTAAATCTAAGTTGAAAATATATACGAATTGCATAGTTTGGGGTTTTTTAATGTACATATTTTCTAGGTTTATCCACCAAAATGGCTCCAAAACAATGTTATTCTTGGAATAATGAATACTCCTAGCACGTAGATTGCACTTTCCAACACCATTTCCCACTAAGAGGACCAGGAAGCCTTGGAGAAAAGGCTTATGGCTGGTCTGGGACAAGGAAGGCACAAGTTAGGCCAGGGACAACTGGTTGTGCTTTCAAAGACTAAAAGAATCGTGTCAATAGGATATAGGAGTCAATCTGAAGGAGCCCCCACTGGCCAAAGGTGTCACAATTTCAGTCTTTAAAAAGAAAAACAAACAAACAAAAAAAGACTATAACAGATCCAAACACATCTAACCAATGAAAATCCATGTCCATAATTACATTTTTTTAAAAAGTGATATTAAAAAAATCCAACACAGTCATTACCATTTGAGGCAGCAACTCCACACTATTAAAAAATTAAAGGGAAAAATTAAGCACTTATACTGCCTTTCCAATAGGAACTATATTTTACAGTAATCAAAAAGCTCTAGGCCCAACTGGTGAAGGGATCTTCTACTTTACAGAAGAACACAAACTACTGCATGGAGAAAAGTAAACTGAATTAGGAAACATTCATGAACTGTAATGAAAATTGCTATTTTAGATAGTGATTATCAATTGGTGGGGAGAGGAAGCAAGGGGAAGGGAGGGAAGGGAAGGGGAGGGAGGGAGGAAGGGAGAGAGGAAGGGAGGATGGAAGGGAGGAGGGATGGAAGGGAGGAAGGATGGAAGGGAGGAAGGAAGAGTGAGCCTTAGGTGAACAGTTTATGGTGAATTAAGCATTTGTACAGTGCCAAGGGCCACAAGATCACTTTCTGGTTATATGAGGAGAACCCAGTGGTTCTAATGGAGGGATCAGATTCTCATCCCCCTAACCCAGTGGTCAATCTGAGCATCTATAATGGTGGGTCAATATCATGTATAATGGTGGGTCAATATCAGATATCACATAACTTCTGATGTGATTCGTGAATCACCAGTGATATAGTCAAACCCAAAACATTTAACTTTCATCCATTTTGGATGCAATTTCTAGTTTACAGAAAACATAGCTGATAGAGGGAAAGCTAAACGACACCACAAGGAAGCAGTAAGATGAATCTAGAAGTTGGGACAAAGTAAGTGGTCAGGTCTCTTTAACAAGTCAGTGTGATTTAAAAAGGGGGACGGGGGCTAGGTTAAAAGCAAGGTAAGGTTCATAAGGAGCAGATGCAATGCAGGAGACATTTCTGGGATCATAGGGGATATTGGTATGGTATGATGCGGGTGTTAGATAAAACAAATTACTGAAATGGAAATGTGCAGATTATTGGCTGTGAAAAGTCCATTGTAAAACAATATGTATGGGGCTTCCCTGGGGGTGCAGTGGTTGAGAGTATGGCTACCAATGCAGGGAACACGGGTTCAATCCCTGCGCCAGAAGGATCCCCCATGCCACGGAGCCACTAAGCCCATATCCCACAACTACTGAGCCCAAGGGCCACAACTATCGAAGCCCGCGTGCCTGGAGCCCGTGCTCCACAACAAGAAGACTGCGCACTGCAACTAGAGAAAGCCTGTGTGCAGCAACAAGGACCCAATGCAACCAAGTAAATAATAAATAAATAAATATAAATAAGTAAACGAAAAACAAAAACCAAAAAACAATATGTACTTAAGGTCATTCCTCAAGAAACTAGAAATAGAATTACCATGTGATCCATCAAGTCCACTGCTGGGTGTCTGTATCTCCAAAAGAACTGAAAGCAGAAATTCAAAGCTATGTGCACCCATGTGCACATGCAGCATTACTCACAATAACCAAGAGGTGGAAGCGATCCAAGTGTCCATCAGTGGATGGATGGACAAACTAAACGTGGTATATGCACACAATGGACTACTATTCAGCCTTAAAAAGGAATGAAACACTGATACATGTTACAACATGTATGAACCTTGAAGGCATTATATCGATTGAAATCAGCCAGTGAAAAAAGGACAAGCACTATATGATTCCACTTACATGAGGTACCTAGAGTAGTCAAAAGGGAATGGTGGTTGCCAGGGCCTGGGGGGAGGAGGGCATAAAGTGTTTAATGGTTGTGAAGTTTTAGATTTGGAAGGTGAAAAGGTTCTGGAGATTGATGGTGGTGGTGGTGGCAGAACAATGTGAATGTATTTAATGTCACTGAAGTATACACTTAAAAATGATTACAATGGTAAATGTTATGCTATGTATACCTTACCACAATTTTTTTAAAACCCAGTATGTATAATCTAATTTCAGTGAAAAACATGCAGTTATATAGACAGATAGATGGGGGGTGATGACAGGAAGACAGAGAGAGAAAGACAGGGAGAGGGAGGGAGAGGGAGGGAGGGAGAAAGAATCTGGAAGGACACATACTAACATGTTACAGTAAATGATCTCTAGATTGTAAAAGCATTTGCTAATTTCCTACACTCTGTATATGCTTCTGTAATGAAAGAGGATGTTGTATAAAGCAGATGGAAAAAAACATAAAAGGAAGAGTGCTAGATTTGATTTCACAAAAATATAAAATGGATACAATTTTAAAAAATAATACATCCAATAAAAAGACTAGAGAAAAAGATATGCAATAAGCATCAGAGATCAAAACTGAATTCCCAAACATATTAAAAAGCTCTTATAAATATAATTTTTTAAACTCTAAAACCCAAACAGAGAAATAGGCAACAGACATGAATTCACTGAAGAGGAAGTTCCAGTGTCCAAAACACACTTGGAAAAGGAAAAGGTAACAATAAATGAAATAAATTATAATTAAAATAGCAATAAATTTTATCACTCTCCCACAATCAGATTGTGAAAACATAACAAGCACTCTCATATGCTCCTGTGATATTAAAGTTTGATCACAGCTTTCTGGAGGGCAATTTAACAATGTGCATCGTGAGCTTTTAAAAGTTAATAGTCACAACAGGGGCTTCCCTGGTGGCACAGTGGTTAAGAATTCACCTGCCAATGCAGGGTACACGGGTTTGATCCCTGGTCTGGGAGGATCCCACATGCTATGGAGCAACTAAGCCCGTGAACCACAACCATTGAACCTGGGCTCTAAAGCCCGTCAGCCACAACTACTGAGCCCACATACCACAATTACTGAAGCCCGTGCGCCTAGAGCTGGTGCTCTGCAACAAAAGCCACTGCACTGAGAAGCCTGTGCACCACAACGAAAAGTAGCCCCCACTCACCGCAAGTAGAGAAAGCCCGTGAGCTGCAACAAAGACCCAAAGCAGCCAAGATAAATAAGTAAATATATATAAATAAAGTTAATATCACAAAACTAGGAACTGCTCATACATGAAACGTAGATGAATCTCAAAAACATAATGCTGAGTGAAAGAACTGTTACATAAAAGAGTACATACTATATAATTCCACTTATGTTAAGTTCTAGAGCAGACAAAGATATTCTATGCTGGGAAAAAAATTAGAAGGTGGGTGCAGGGATGGCAGGGAGAGACAGCCTGGAAAGGAGCATGAGTGAACTTTCCGGAAAGATAATATTCTAACCTTGACAGACGTTTCGATTACACAGATATATGTATGCATCTGTCAATATTCAGCAAATGCACAATAAGTATTTGTGCATTTCATTGCACGTAAAATTTTTAAAATATTTATTTATTTATTTATTTTTGCCTGCGTGGGGTCTTAGTTGCACAGGATCTGCATTGTGGCATGCAAGATCTTTTGTTGCAGCACGTGAACTCTCTAGTTGTGGCTCACACGCTCAGTAGTTGCAGCGCTCAGGCTTAGTTGCCCTGAGGCACGTGAGATCTTAGTTCTGCGACCAGGGATCAAACCTGCATCACCTGCATTGGAAGGCAGATTCTTAACCAGGGAGGTCCCTCATTGCGTGTAAATTTTACCTCAAAACAGAAATCTAATACTGGACTCTACTTAATAATATGCATGCTGCAATATTTTAGAAGTGTACTGATGTCTGCAACTACTTTAAAATGCATCAAACAAAAGGAGATGGAGATGATAGACAGATACCCAGTTGTCCCTTGGTTTCTGCAGGGCAATGGTTCCAAGATTCCCTCACATACCAAATCCATGGATGCTCAAGTCCCTTATATGAAAGGGCATAGTATTTACACATAACCTAAGCACATCCTCTCCTACATACGTATACTTTGAATCATCTCTAGATTACTTATACCTAATACAATGTAAATGTTGTATGTCATTATGTAAATTGCTGTAAATACAATGTAAATGCTATGTAAATTATCACAAGGCAAATTCAAGTTTTGCTTTTTGGAACTTTCTGGACACCCCTCACCCCCACCCCCCGCCCATTGGTTGAATCCCCAGATGCAGAACCCATGGATACAGAGGGCTGACTATATATGATAAAGCAAGTACAGTAAAATTCTGCCATAAAATACAGGAGTTTGGGGTGTACAAGGATTCACTGCAAAATTCCTTCAAGAATGCTATATATTTGAGATTTTTCATAATAAAATGTTAGAAATACTAAAAAAAAAAAAAAAGTCAACAGCCAAAAGGCAGTCTTCTGAAGTGCTGGAAATACTCTATCTTGATCTGGGTGGTCGTTACATGCAGCATAGATGGGTAAAATTTTATCAAGCCGTACACTTTAAGATTCTGTATACCTTGCTAACTGCATTTATACCTCAAAAAATATTTTAAATAAACAGCAATCAGAATAGGACTTTAAAGTGTATATAATTAATATACTCAAAAAGATAACAGAGTATGCTATAACAACAACAACACAAAACCGAAAACAAAACCATGAATAAGCAGTTACAAAAAGAACATGCCATAAATCTTCAACACAGAAACTGTCCAATTTAAAAACTCAAAGGGCTAGAGAGCTGAGTAGACCCTGAGGAGTGGTCTAAGCTAAGAGAGTGAGCTAGAGAACCACCCCCCCCCCCCCCCAGACTATAGCACAGAGATGGGAAGTAAAAGAAAAGTGAAGAGATACAGAGGACAGGTCAAAGATGTGCCTAAATCCGATCACTTGGAGGAAGCTGCAGAGGGAAGGGAGCAAATGGAAGGAGGGACATTTCAAGAAATAACAGCTAAATGTGTCCTAGAACTAAAAGCCTAAAACCATTTTAAAAAATAATTTTTAATTACAGTTATTTAAAGTGGTCTACATGGATGGAAGGAAAGATACCACAATTTTATGAGTAGCTGTCTCCTAATTGTGCAATTTAAGTGATCCTTGTCCTTTTTCAAGTTTTCTAAAATAAACGTTACTTCTATGATGAGAAAAAGTAATAAAAGTTTACTTTTATAAAATAAATGCAGAAACCAAGAGACAAGAAAGGCTTTTTTAAAACTCCCCAACCTCTCTTTCCAATGGTTTCTACCCTAGGCTATTATAGTGAACCTGTTTCTGTAAGCAGTCACCACAAACCTGGGCACATCGTTGGGTCTCTTTAAATTTCTGCTTCTTTTAGGTCTTCATGATATATAAAAATTGCACTCAGGACACTTTGATTTCTCTTCATATCAAATAAATCTCTCACCTTTTACTAAAGATTTCCTTGGGGAGAAACAATTCTGAGACTCACAGACATAGAAAACAAACTGATTGTTACCAAAGGGGGAAGGGGGAGAGGGATAAATTAGGATACAAACTACTATACAGAAAATACATAAACAACAAGGTCCTACTGTGCAGCACAGAGAACTATATTCACTATCTTGTAATATACTACAACGGAAAATGATATGAAAAAGAATATATATATGTAAGCACTTTGTTGTACACCAGAAATGTAACACAACATTGTAAATCAACACAGCATTGTAAATCAACTATACTTCAGATAAGAAAGAAAGGGGAAAAAAAAAGCACTCGGTGAACTATATAGCATTGTACAAATCAAGGCATGTTATCACAGTCCTTCTAAGCTGGGAAACCCCAACCTCTGAGTCTGAGTCATCCACCACTTCCCTCATCCCTCACTCTCCAAATCCAATCCATTCCCTAGCCTGTCAGCAATTCCTTCCTTCCTTTCCCAAACTACTGCACTACGTAGTTATGCCCGGTCACACCTTGTGCCTGAACCACCACAACAGCCCCCTGGGTGATGCCCCACCTGTAACTTTTCCTCACCCCACCCAGTGCACTTTCCTCCTAAAACTCAGTCTTCATAAAATGCGTTCATCCTGTAACTACAATGCTGAAAATCAAAGTTCTCTGAAGTTTACAGGATGTACTTCAAACTCCCCAACCTGGACTTCAAGCCTTCCCTCCTACCCCTGGTCAACCTCCTCAACGTCTGTGGAACAAGCCAACAACCCCCATCCCATACACACCCCCATTCTTTACCCATCCAGGTCCCCCCAGTCTTCTTAGCCCAGGCCAAGCTCCTCCCTCCCTTCCTCCCTCTTCACCTCCTGATCAGTTCGGACCAAGTTCCTGCCTGCTTTCTGAACACCCGCTCCATCCCTCAGGCACCATCTTCACTTCTAGGTCAGAGGCTGCCCCAGTCCTTCCAGAGAGGACTATTTCTGCCCTGAGGGCAGGGCCTCCGGCTTGGCTCCTATATCTTCTGTGCTAGGCACTCAAATTAACCTACTAATCATTTTAGGCTGTAAAAAAAACTTTCTCTGCCTAAATGAATTTTATAGTAATTATTTCTTTGGTTTTCTTTAGCGTTTTAATATCTATATGTATATCATATATTTCTATATATTGTTTACCTATTAAACTTTAAATAAAAAGAATTATACTTTTAACTTCTAAGTTCTTTCTTTCAACATTGTTTTTGAGATTGATTTGTGTTGTACCATAAGCCATTCATTTTCAAAGCAGAAAAGCATGCCTTTGCGTAACACAACTTACTCATATATTATGTTGCTGAGGGATATTTGGGTTTTACCAAAAATTTTGCTATTAAAATCAGTGCTCCTATGAACATTCTTGTACATGTTTCAGTACACATATAAGTTTCTAGGATTGAAATTGCTAGGTCATAGGCTCACCTGTTTAACTCTACATGGTAATGACAATGGCTTTCCAAGTGGTTGAACTGATTTATAGTTTTACTTGCAGTGTTGAAGGATTCCTCAAAAATACTGTCAGGCTTTTAAACATTTGCCCACTTGGTGAGTGTGAAATGTTATTTCCTTGTGGTTTTAATTTGAATTTCCCCAATGAGGCTGACATCTTTTCACACATTGATTGGCCATTTGGTTTCCTCTTTAATAAGCTCCCTGTCCAAGTTTTGCCTGTTTTTCAACTTGGCTGTCTTTTTCTTATCTACTGTAGGAGGTCTCTGTATATTCTGAATACTAATTCTTTATTGGTATAACATGCTGCGAATATCTTCTTCCAGTTTATGGTCACCTTCCTTTTCACTCTCTTTTGATAAGCATTTCTTTATTTTAACTTAGCTGAATTTATCAGCCTTTTCCTTTATGGCAAGTGCTTTGTGTAACTTGTTTAATAAGTCCTTCCCTACAGAATCATGATGATATTTTTATTTCCTTTTAACAAAAAAGTGTTAAAATAAAAACTTCTAAAAGGAAGTTATATAAACAATCAATTAGCACATGAAAAAGTACTCCAAACTATTAGCCATCAAGGAAATGCAAATCAAAACCACAAGAAGATACCACTACACACCAACCAGAATGGTTAAAATTAAAAGACTGGTAACATCAAACCGTGGCAAGGACGTGGACCAACCAAACTTTTATTATGCACTGTTGGCAGGAATGTGAAGCTGTGTAACCCTGGAGAAATGTCAAGCAGTTTCTTAAAAAGCTAAGCATAATAGCTGTCCTATGACCCAGTAGTTCCACTTCTTGGTATTTACCCAAGAAAAATGAAAGCATATGCCCACATAAAAATCTATACTAGAATATTCATAGCAGCTGTATTCTTAATAGCCAAAAATTAAAAGCAGCCCTAGAATCCATCAACAAGAGGATAAGTGAACTGTGATCTAGTCACACAACAGAACACCACTCAGCAAGAAGAGCAACCTACTGACTCATGCCACATAGATGAATCTCAAACATACTACGCTACAAGAAAGAAGCCTTACACACAACATACATTCTTTAAGATTCTCTCTATATGAAGCCTAGAATGGGCAAAAATAATTTACAATGGGAAAAAAAATAAGAACCATGGTTGTTGGTGGGTGGGGGTAGGAATGGAGAAGGAGCACAGAGAACTTTCTGGGGTGATTGTACTATTCTGTATCCTGACACAGATTTGCATGACACGGGCATACTTATTTGTCATAAAGGGGTAGAGAGATATGGTAAAGCAAATAAAGTGTTAACTGCAGAATCTAGGTGGTAGGTATACATGGGATGATTCTTTCAACTTTGCTGCATGTTTGAAATTTTTCACAATAAAGTATTAGGGAAAAGACAAAAATATATTTTAAAAAGGAAGAGATTTTCTTTAAAAAAAAAAAAAAGCAGATAGGGACTTCCCTGGTGGTCCAGTGGTTAAGACTTCACCTTCCACTGCAGGGGGTGCAGGTTTGATCCCTGGTGGGGGAGCTAAGATCCCACATGCCTTGAGGCCAAAAAACCAAAACATAAAACAGAAGCAATATTGTAACAAATTCAATAAAGACTTTAAAAACGGTCCACCTTAAAAAAAAAAAAAAAAAAAACTTGGAAAAGATTATCAAAAAAAAAAAAAGAGGCAGATATATTTGAGCAAAGTTTGCCTTTGAAAAAGGTAACTGAAAGAAAAAGATCAATCCTTACTTGTACTGGTGCTTTGGAGTTTACAGAACACTTTCATACAGATTATTTTAAGCAATCCTCACCAAAACTCAGGTATTCTAGTCTCATTTTACGCTTGAGAAAACTTAGGATCAGAACTTGCCAAATGTCACACAGCCAGTACCACACGGTGCTGGACTTCAATGTTTTTCTGTTAACACCGCTGACTCCTCTACCTCTGCTCTTTCACGCACACCTCGCTGTGGAGCTGCTGTCAACTTCAAACATCTCAGGACCACACGGGCACTGCTGATGTGCCACCAGCCCCTCACGTGTCCCACGAGCAGAGTGACGGGCTAAAGCAGCTGCCGTACTTACCAGCAGGACATGAAAGGGAGATGCACGCAGACCGTGAATGAGCATGCACTTAACAGGTCGAAGGTGTATTTTCAGCCCACACAGAATAAAAGCACCGGCACAACACCACCCCCCCGCTGAGTTCTTTGAGGCCATCTCCCAAGTTTGGGGAAATCTGTCTACACAGATCAGCAAACTGCATGAGGCCTGCAGCTAAGAAACTGCAACATAAAACTTGTCAGAACAGCTCTCTGACAAGATATTCCACCACTCTTCTTACCAGCGCAGAACAAAAGTAGAACAGAAGGATTGGGCCCAGCAACACCGCTCAACCCTGACACGGCCAAAATGAGAAGCAAAAGCTTTACTAATCACTCTTCAGATTAATCACTGGCTTCAGGGTATTCTGACTTTTTGTTACAAAATATAACAACACACCCCAGTAATTTTGGTTAAATTACCACAGGAGAGAGAGACCCGTGGAATATGAATAAAAGCCCTTTCAGCCTTAGAGACTGGTGTATTTATCCAAACATTTATTTCATGTGCCAGGCACTTTTGGGAACTGTAATGAAACTAGGATACGGTCCTTGCCCTCAAGCAGCCTACAATCCATCAGGAGGCTCAAGAGAAAAATCTGAGCCCACAAGGGCTATAGGGAAAGGTCCCAAGAGCAGAGGAAAGAGAGTACAAAAGTATAGCCAGGGGCTCAAGAAAGATTTCAGCTGGGCCTGTCTGGGAAGATATGTATTTGCAGAACTGGGGGCAGAAAAGGGCAAGGAGTTGCACTCCAGGCTCGTTCCCACAGAGGTCCTGGCTAAGAAAGGCTACCTGCAGCCTGAGCAGAAGGGAGAGGAAAAAGTGCTACCAGCACATTGTAGAGAGTGAAGAGGACAGATTAGAGGGCCTCACAAACTGCCTGATGTGAGGAATTAACTGGGACAGGGCCAACCGTGGCTGTGACTTCCACAAACATGGGAACCTAAGGTAGGGCTGGAATCAATTTCCCCAGTAAGTCAAGACTTCACAAAATCTTATTAACGCAGATTCAGAATGCCTGCTTAAAACCCAGGTG
This sequence comes from Hippopotamus amphibius kiboko, assembly GCF_030028045.1. Taxonomy (NCBI): domain Eukaryota; kingdom Metazoa; phylum Chordata; class Mammalia; order Artiodactyla; family Hippopotamidae; genus Hippopotamus; species Hippopotamus amphibius. The sequence continues at coordinate 49,279,258 of NC_080196.1, forward strand.
GACCTGTGATGTCTGTCACCTAGCAGGTAGCCAGAGAATGGCAGATGTAATCCAGACAGGTAGTTCACAGAGCGAAAAGCCAGGATATAAATGCAAGGAACAATGGGTTTGAATCCCAGCTTGACTGTATGGCTTTGGGTGAGTTTCTAACCTCTGGTGCCTTATCTGCAAAAGGGAAATGACACCAGCTACCTCACAGGGTTGAAAAGAGCTAACATCTGTAAGGCACCCAGCACGGTGCCTACAACATAGACGGCATCAAGGAAAGGGGGAGATTACTCATATGAACAGTCTGCACTCTAAGAACTTCAGAGTCCGATGCCTCCTACCAACCGACTGGGTTGAGAAACCAGCTGAAGCCACTGACTTCAGATAGGACCAAGGGCTTACTCGTGTCCTAAGCAACTTCTCCCTCTGTTCTCTGATTTCTTTTTATTTTAATTTTTAAAAATACTCTGTCCTTTAAGGCATTTTAGGTTGTTCTGAGATGTCTGCCTCACCCTGTGGCCTCACCTCATGGATGCTCCCCTACTGAAGAACCCAATCCAAACAGGCAAGCCGTCCAAGGGAAAACCAGGGCCATAAGCCACTTCACAGGGAACATCCCAACACTCACTCCAGCAAGGAGAGCGCCAAGGGCAGCCCACGGCAGGTTTGAGCTGATAGAGCTGTGACATTCATAACATCCCTCTTAAGAACCACACTAAAAGTTATGGTGGTAATGATATTAAGCACCAAGAAATGTATATAATACAAAATATTTTATGTAGGTAATAGGTATCCAAGAACATTTAAAAAACTGTGATCTTTATAGCTAGGCCTGTGAGATTCTATATACCAAAAGGCATAAGAACACAGTGATGAGAGAACTCACAGCCTCTGAGCTCAAGATAAAATTACAGCCATTTATTTCAGGAACAGAAAGTTGGGTCTCATTCTCTCAACTACACTTTCACAGGGAAACTTTCCATAATTCCATATAATCTATAATACCAAGGGTCAATGACCCCTAGTTGTGACCGGGGGGGGGGGGGGTGTCACTCAGGTCACACACACAGAAAAATTCACTATCTTTTAGGGAAATACAAAAATTTGATTCATCCACTCTGCATATGAAGAGCAGGCAACACATTTTATTCCATAGCTAGGAAACACTAAGAAACCGCTACACTTTGGTGGACTAGGGTGGTTAATTTCACCACTTTTGTGGAGGATGGTGGGCTGGCAGGGAAAAGGAGGGAGGAAGGCTAGGAAGAAGGGGAAGGTGGTGAAAAAGAAGCGAAAACTAGGAGAAAGAAAAAAATGACACAAACAAATGCTAGAGACAGACAAATGGAGAATTGGGCTGAGAGCTGCAGGCAGCAACCCCTGGTTAGAGGCTGGGCTGCTACCTGTCACCTGTTGTGCACTGCCCATCCAGCTGCACCAGTCCTCAAACCTTTGCAGGGAAATTGACTCAGCTCACCAGGCTGGATATATATTATTGCCTGGGTACAAATGCTCTGAAAGAACAGTTCCAAAGACTTCCAAAAAACCAAATCTACATTCTACAGCCTCCACTCTAGTTAAAACTGGTTTCTATTTCTCCTTTACATGGGCTGCCTGGATCTTCCACTTCTACAGCCTAGTTCACTCAGTTCTCCAATTCAACCAATATTTGTGGAAGGCCTACTCTGTGGGGGGACACAGCAGTGACAAAACAGGTGTGACTGCACACTCACAGAACTGATTAGGAACACATGGTGGGAAGGGCATCCATCTTTAGCCGTGCACTGGGTGCAAAAAGGGAGGGAGGAGCAGCATAGGACCTCCTCCAACACTCCTGCCCCCACACTCGCATCTTTCAAGGGCAACTCAAAGTCCTAGCTAAGGAAAGGGAAAACCGAGTAAATCTAAAGACTCACAAGAAAATATTAAATGTTACAGTTACAGTGCACCCTGATTCAAAACAATACAAAACAAAACTGTAAGTATTCAAACTGAACAGAGCATTCATTATCTGCAACCACATAGACGATAACTCCTGAAATGGATAAACAGCCAGAGTATTTTTAGTAATGCATAAGTAAGTTCATAAAGATGACCCAGCCTAACATATTACAAAATCCTAAAGTACCTTTGGAATCATTAAGAAGCAAATTATGTTTATTGAGTTTTACTGTTAAGCCTATTTCTTGTACTTTGAATATTGGTAACTCAAGCTAGGAATTGTGTCTTAACATGTGGCCTAAGATACACCTCAACAAATGGGCTCCATAATCAAGCACGTTTGGGAAACGTTGCACACGTTAAACACCACTTGGAGAGTCACAGTGTGTTTTAGGAAATTAAGTTTTCTGACAAATCCTGTATGAAAGAAATCTGCCAAACTTAGTCTGAGCCAGTATTTCCCAAACTAATTTGACCACGGATCCTTTATTCATTTAATACTTATTAACGATCCACAAATTGCTTCATGGAATACATGTGGGATACACTACAGGTGTAGGGAACCCACTGCTTCATTAACTCGAAATGCAATTGATTATCAATCTCCCCAGCATTCTGATGAACTGGTGTTTACTACACGCTATAGAAATGCAAACATTTCCCCAATGAATTACTGACTGGAATTCACTCAACAATAAGCTGACTTACTATATTTTTAAGAAGAAATATTTTTAATGAACTAAAAATGGATCTTAATATGTTAATATAAAGGAATGCAAATTCATTAGATACTAATTTGATTTTGCTACATTGCTGAAAGCTTATCTTCTCTAAACATGGGTTTTTAAGTTTCCAGAGTATACTGAATATCTTAATTTCTAAAGATACATTCCCTTAAAGAATATTGAACTACAAGGTGCTAATATTTACCTCTGCCTATTACCTGATATGCCTAATCACAAATATCTGTAACTGAGATGTGGTATCAACATGTATAGTTCATGAATAATGAGCACGGGACCATTATTTCTGTGGTTGTGGGGTTATTTATAATTTGACTCCTCCTCTTGAAAAAACTAAACTTAAAGCCTACACTGGAGATTTTATGGAATCCAATTCCAGTGACTGAAGAAGTTTTCATCATTTAGTTAGTTAACAACAAAAATCAAACTCAACAAACATTTATTTAGCACCTACTATATGCATGCCACTGGATTAAGCACTGTAATGATGAAGGTATTTGTCTGGGCCCCACCTCAAGACAAAGGTCCTGACAACGGGCAGAACACTTGGGACTCTTAGAAACTCAGGGGACCTCTAGGCAGTGTGGATGACTGAAGAAAGCTGCTCCACAGGAGATGCTTACAAGACACCTGGGTGAATTTAGGGCACCCACAACTGCCCCCAAAAGGCCAATAAGGCACAAGGGCCTCTTTGTTTAAAAGCTACTTTAGTGACTAAAAGATTAATATTTCTTAATGCAAGATAATCAGTATCAGATGTGGGTCAAAAACTTGAAAGCTGTTAAACCTTCCATATTCAACTTCACCTGTGTAATGCTTTTTTTTTTTTTAAGCCAGTTAGGAGCTTAACGTACAAGCATTACAATAATATTAAGAGCAGCTTAGGTTAATAGTTTAAAACTATCACAGGTTTCTACAAAGACTCTGTAGGAGAAAGAATCAAAATCTGATAATTAGAATGAACTTGAAGTTTCAGATAGCATATGAGAGGGGCAGAAATCACTTCATCCGTTATGCAACACTGGAAAAGACTTTTTACTTTTATAGAAAAGGCATAATGACTGCTAGAAATTTAAGATAGAAAGTGAACCAATTTCGACCCCTCTAATTTGGGAGGTCTAGCAGTACTCAGTAAGTAAGAAAATCAAGACAATTTTGCAAATGACTTTAAAAACACAGCAGCTGCGAGAAGGATGATCATTAACAACATGCAGCCATGCATACTGGAATATTTCCCCCTAATTCAACAACACAAACAAATGCAAGAATTCTAGCTCTAAAACTGTAAGTCAGAGAACCCGAAAGCTGCTGCAGTCTGTCTTCATGAACACTTTTTTCCTTTTTTTAAAAAGGAAAAAATACCTTTCCTTTAGAAAACCGTAACAAAGACTAAGCCCAGAAACTTTGTCAAAACATAGCCAAGGCAATAGATGCTGGAGAAGACACACAGTTTAAAAAGTCACAAAATGTCCTAGTAAGATTGCTTAATAAAAAAATTAACTTTGTTCCGCTGAATGCTTCAAAAATCGCGTTTCTGATAGTATTTTCTAATTTCATGTGCTTTAAATACAACATGCATGCTAATAAACGTGAACCTCAAATGCATGTGCAAAGAAGCAAAACTGATGTTCCAGATTAATAGTCCCAAAGAAAAGGGAAAACTACAACTACATGCTTGTGCAAAGCTGACAGGGAAAACACAGCTGGTAGGGTCCGGTACCCAGGCTTCCCAGTGCTAGCCACCCTTCCTTCTCCACCACGAGAACCAAAAGAACAAAGTTCACGCTGATGTAATGTTCAGGGTCGCTCCAGAACACCTTGGGGGCTTCCTCTGTACCCGCTGTTTGGTAGGGAATGGATTCAAGCGCCAGGTCAAGTTCACAGCGGTCCCTCCTGCTCCAGATGTCGGGCCAGATGTGTCCCAGAAACCCACGCCAAAGTTCCGAGGGCGTGCTATCACAACTCGACTGAGCAGGATCCCCAGGACCAGGGTCGGTCCTCCTCCGGTCGGCGCCCAGGCAGGACGAGCGGCTAGCACCCGTCAAAGTCAGGCAAAGCCCGGTGAGAGGGCACAGCGGGTCCAGAGGGAGCCCTGGCCGGCGCTGCGGGAAAGCAGCCGCCCGCCCCTGGAGCAGGCTGAGTTTCACCGCGGACCGCGGCCCCGGAGCCCCCGCCCGCCCGGCGCTGCTTACCTTGCTGGGGCTGCCGCCTCCAGGCTCAGACTCCACTAGGCTGGAGCCGCAGGAGCGGCCAAGGCGGCTGTCTTCTGGCCGGGTGGGAGGCGTGGCCCGCCGGGCTGCAGAGGGTTCTCAGAAACATGCATGCTCCAGGCACAGCCCATGCTGGCAAGTGAATTCCTCCCTCCTTCTGAAAGGAGAACTTCAAGGGAAGCCAAATTATCAGAAGGTTGTTTGAGCTGAGAACAAGTCAGGCAGACCGCAGTTCAAACCCAGCTCTACTCGCCATGTGCGCTTGGGCGTGTTGCTCCGCCCCTCTGAACGCAGATGCACATGAGTGACTGGAGCTGTGACTGAAGCTAGCTCTGGGCAGGAGTGTTAAGAAAATTCAACGGAGTGAATGTGAAGATCTGATCAGCTTCATCCATGCACTGGGCAGCATCCCGTCTGGAGAGTAGGAAGGACCTCTGAGGAGGTGCACAGAGTGGCCGGTTTCTAAAGGTCGCAAGTGGGTGGGACAACAAAGTCATAAAAGAAAGGAAGGATTATGTCAGGCAAGGTCACCTGCCCTGGGGCAAAAGGGGAATCTATCAGGTAGATTACCTCCCTGTGCTGGTCAGGTAATTCCAGATTGACTAGTCAAAAGTCACATTCCTGGGAGTGGCTAAACCTGTAGTAGAGTCTTGGTTTGCTGTCCTAGGGACAAGTGACTCCATTTTGGGCCTGGTCGTTCCTTTTTTCTTCTCTTTTTTTAAAGTGAGACATCCCCTACTGACATACCCAGAGGTCCTGGAAGCCACGAATCACTGTCCTCTGACCTCAGAACTGATGTGGTTCAGAGATGGCTCTTGCCTCTTATTTCCAAAGGGCAGTGAGTGGTACCATCTACTCAGCCTCAGGGGATACATCAGGCGCAAGGCTGAAGGACCCTCACCCTGGCAATGGCAACACATACCTGCATGGTAGGGGAACAACAGGACATGATCATATGGATTCCTGGGCTGCGGTAGGGTCTGGTCAGCTGCTCCGGCCATTGACTTTTTAATGATTTGAATAGAGCACCCAGACCCAGTATGAGATATGTCCCTTGGGTTTCAATCGGCTGACATTTCTGACCAAATTAAATACCCTTGTTTCACACTAAACCTCTTTGGTTCCGCCAAACCCCCATGAGAATTCTCATTGCAGGAAGCTTGTGGACAAACCCAGGGTCCTCTCTGAGACCCCAGAGGACCTACGGGGAAGCGACTCTGCCTTGGCATGGGCCGGTGCCTGGGGTAACCCACGGCAGGCAGCACCCTGCTCCCAGCAGCCCGGGGTGAGGGGTGCCGAAAGAACCAGCCTGTAGTGGGGGCCCTGCTCAGATACCCTTTACTGTGGGGACCCACCTCCCTGCCACCTTCCCATGAGTCAAATGGAAGCCACCCCCGGGAGGGATGCCCCCTCCCACACCCTTCCCCAATTCTCAGCCCGTGACTGACTGGCCTGGTCTTGCCTCAAGGTGGGACTAACCCAGGGTACCGTTTGTGTTCCAGAGTTTCCCTGAAGGATCAGACGAAAGCCAGACCCTAGCCAAGACCACACTCTTACTTCTTACCCCTGCCCTGTCCTGCAGCCCTTACTGCCCTTCTGCCAAGAGCACCGTCCCCGCCATCAAGGACATCACTTGAATGAGAATCCCCATCTCAGGCTAAGGAATCTGCCTAAGATGCAGGGAGACTCTGTCACTGGCAGAGAGATTTCATTAGGGTCCTTGATTTCTAACAGGGCAAAACATATGTTCTTGCAGCAGTTGGAGTCAAATCATTCAGTCTGGGGGACAGAGAGGGGTGGTTACCCTGCCCCAGAGCACCCACCCAGCACCCAGTCTGGGTCCCACCAATGCCCAGGCCTGGCTGAGGAGGCGGGTCCCCGGTGTTGGCGGCCCCCTCAGGGCCAGGTCCCTAGACCCTGCCCAGCTGTCACTGCTGAGGGAGCCGGGCGCCCAGGACCTAACCGGCCCTCATTCTCCTCAGGCCGCCCAAACAGTGGGGGCCAGGCCTCCAGACTGTGTCCCGTGCAACCTGCCACTGCCATGAGGGTCGCAAAGCTGGGGTACAGTCAAGGCTCACCGCTGCCTCGGAACCTGGGCCCGGACACTGGACGGTCTTGGCCAGGGCTCTGGAGCCCTGAAGGACACACCCCCAGCCTGTTCCCTGGGCCCCCAGGGGAGACAGCGGGGATCAGCCTCTTACCTCACTCTCCACCTGACCACCATGTGCCACCAACCCTTGACTGGAAAAAATGGCCCCCACTAACAGTTGCTCACTGACAGTTGCTCACTTGGGGGAGGGGCCCACTGTATGCCAACCAGTGGCTGAGTGGGGCCCCCTGTGGGGCTGACTGATGGCTGAGCGGGACAGTTAGAGCGGCATTAGAGGTCTCCTGGTAACCGTTGCCTGGTAGTGGGGGGAGGGGGTAGCAGCTGGCAGCAAGGGCTGTGTGCTAAAGGCTGCACGCTGCTGGCTCTACTCCAAAGCCACATGAGTGACGGCTCTTACAGCCTTGAAGACGGCTCTATCCCACCTCTATGTTGGCTGTCTCTACATGGTGATTCTGTTGCTTCTCTGAGTAAAGAAAATCTGAGAATATGTCTGGGAGTTATCTGTGCTGCGGCTCATTCCCAGAGAGACACGTGACAGCCCTGAAAGAGCCATAATGGCAGAATCAATTTTTCCTTGGGAAGGCCCTCCCTGTAGGGTCTGTCCTACCAGTGCCTACTAACCTCCTGTAGTTTTGTTCTTTGGTCCACAGGTGCGTGCTCAGAGTGCTCTGTGTCTCGTGATGAAGGATTCTGCAGTCACCAAGTGACAGGTCAGCGCACAAGAGCCAATGGAACTGTGCAGGTGACGGCTCTGAGAGCACATGCCCCACAGACAGGCCTCTGGGCAGAAGACCCTGTTGCAGTCACACGTGGGTTCAAGGGCTCGCAGAACCGGGGAACCAGGTGACGCTGACACATCTCGTGTTTTGATAGCAGAATCATCCAGGATCACCATCCAGTCCCTGTGGTCACACCCACACAGCAAACAATTAAGAAAGGGGCTCCCCTGGCAGTCCAGGGGCAAAGACTTCGCCTTCCAATATGGGCGGGCGTGGGATCAATTCCTTGTTTGGGGAGCTGAGATCCCAAGGAAGATTTTTAAAATGGTTTTAAAAAAACGCAAAGAAACAAGAACAAAATCATGCATCAGAGTCCCTCCCCAAGGGGGAAGGGGAGAGCCTGACCCCTACGTGACAATCAGGAAACTCAGCTGCACGGGGACCTGACCACAGCGCACACAGGCTGCTTCACAGGACCCTGCTGTCCTATCATGGGCCTCTCGGTCACAATTAACACAGGCCGCAGGGACCCACATTCCCCTCGGGCCTTCTGGCAATGTCCGGGAATGTCAGTGCAGGAAGGCAATACACGCTTTCTGCACGTCTGCCCTGCAGTGCGGCAACTGCTGCTGTTGGGACTCGTCGTACTAATTCTCTTAGGTCGTTTTTTTGTTTAGCTGTTCTGATTCACTCCAAGTACTACATGACCACCTGCTTCTCCAACTGGAAAAAGCACAGCCCCAATTCTGTGCAGGGAGGATGCAAAACACGGTTTATTAACAATCAAGTTTATTAACAAGAATTGGAAGAACCACGTTGGGGGGGGAGGGGGGAGGGGGGGTGGTAGAATTCTTCTGACAGTCGTGGAGGTGCTGGATTTGAGTCCCATGCAGAGAACACTCTCATCATCCACTGGACCGGGTCCCACAGAGCACAGCAGCCTGACCTTCTTCGGTCATCTACAGGGCGCAGAGAACACTCTCATCATCCACTGGACCGGGTCCCAGCGAGTACAGCAACCTGACCTCCTTTGGTCATCCATGCGGTTTATTTACATGGGCTTCATTTTGTTCGATCGTTTCCTCCTGAGCAGCCTGAAGCAGAGGTGCTTTACAATACAGTTCCATATTCTCCAAGCCACCCCCTTCTTCTGTTTCTGGCTGTGGCCAGAGGAAGTGGCTGGGGACACACTCTCCGGCTGCCCAGTGCGGGAGGAGCTTCCGGTGTTGGCCACACCCGGGGGGCAGCGGCTTCCCTCTGGGGCTCCAGTCTTGCTGCCAGGGCTGCTGGTGGAGGAGGCGGCCCCAGGGCCACTCTGAGTGACTGGGCTGGGGGTGGCGGTCCTCTCCTCCAGGCTGGGTGGGGGACTGGCGGGCTTGCTATTCTTCTGCCCTGATTCCTGCTCTTCAGGCAGCAGTACCTTCTCTTCATCCGCCGGCGTGGATATCAGGGTGGACACCTCAGGGCTTGGGGGAGGCTCAACGTCACAGCTAGTGAGCTCAGTTGAAAAGCAGGGCCTCATGGTGCTGACAGTGGTGGTGCAGCCCCCCACCTCGGGTTTGTCGGAGCTCTCACTGCCTTTTCTTGACACCTGCAGCTGTTCCCTCCTGGAGCCCAGAGTCTTCGCCACGGGCACCCCCGGGTTCTCTTCACAGGCTGGCCGGAGTGGCTCCTCCTGTCCCATGTTAACCCAAGGGTGCCTCAGGAGGTCTGCTGCATCACCTCTCTCACTGGGGTTGACGACGATCATTTTTTTAAATAGGTTTCTGATTGCTGACGACAGGTAAAACGGGATGCAGTATTGCCCTTGTAAGACTTGCTGCTGCAGCTCCCCAAACGATTGTCCCTCAAAGGGCAGGTGCCCGGTTACAGTGACATACAGGACAACTCCCAAGCTCCACACGTCCACCGCTGGGCCATCGTAGCTCTTGCCCAGGAACATTTCCGGGGCAGCGTAACCGAGGGTGCCACAGAACGTATGAAGCATTCCCCCCGCCTCACACTTGTTGCTGAGCCCAAAGTCAGTTATTTTTACATTCATGTGGGCATCCAAGAGGAGGTTCTCTGGCTTGAGGTCCCGGTGTACGATGCCCCTCTGGTGACAGTGCTGCAGGGCGGAGACCAGCTGCCGGAATGGGCCTCGGGCCTCTGCCTCTGTCATGTGGCCGTGGTGCTCCAAGTGGCTGAACATGTCCCCCCCACTGAGGTACTCCATCACTAGACACAATGTCTCCTCAGTGTCAATCACCTCCAGGAGTTTAACGATGTTCGGGTGATCTAGAGCCCTCATGCAATCAACTTCCCGGGAAGGGTTCTGGGTCCCAGAAGACCTCAGACCCCTTTTCTGAATGACCTTGACGACCACTTCTGTCCTGGTCAGAATGTGCCGGGCCAACTTCACCTTGGCACATGTACCTTCGCCAATAGTGTGGAGGATCTCGTAGTTCTCAACACGAGCCCCCTCGCCAGCAGAGGTGGCCGTGAGGCCCTGCATCATGGGGAACTACTAACTACAGTGACTGACAGTACTAACTAGCAATACTAACTATGCTAACTAACAATGCTAACTATACTAACAATGCTAACTCTGCTAATTATACTAACTGTACTAACAGTGCCAACTAATACCAACTATGCTAATAAACTATTAACTACACCAACTACACTAACTATTCCAAAAATACTAACTGTACTAACAGTGCCAACTAATACCAACTATGCTAATAAACTATTAACTACACCAACTATGCTAACTATTCCAATGATACTAACTATGCTAACTATACTAATACTAGCAATACTGACTAAAAAACACTAAGATAAAATGAGAAAAAGAACAAAGGAAAAAAGATAAAAAAAGAAAAAAATGGGAAAAACTAAGAAGAAAAAATAAAGCTAAAAAAATGAAAAAAAGAGAAAAAAGAGAAAAAGGCAAAAAAAAAAAGGAAAAATAAGAAATAAAAAACAGTAGATAAAAAAAGGAAGAAAATCAACAAAATGGCAAGAACAAGGCAAAAATACGCTAGCTGGGGGTCAATGCCGTCAGGTCACCAAAAACAGCTTCCTGGGCTCTAAGGACCAAAAACCTGGGCCCAGTCTTTTATAGGATTTTGGGTGAATTTCATCACAGTGGTGCCCTATGAGCAAGGGCAAGAAACGGACCAATCAGGGCTGGGGATAAGCCACAGTGGTTTTCTCACTTTTTGAGTTCAAGGCCCATTTACAGTTAGGAAAAAGGATCCCAAAGGAATTTTTCTTTACTTGTGTTAATAGCCATTGGTATTTGCTTTGTTAGAAATTAAAATCCATAGGATGCTTCAGTGGCCTTTTCATTTCTAGTTTGAAAATCTGTAATAACTTTAAAGACCTCATAACATCTACACTTGAAGCATTCAATTGCTTTTTCCTAAACTCTGGTCTCAAAATAACTGTTACAACTTAACTGACTTCACAATATAATAGAAAAATGTTCTGTTGTAGAGGACACTGAAAAGGTACCTTATTCATGTCTATGAAGCTGAGAGAAGATTTGCCAGGGGGGTCGTGAGCAGGTTTCTCATCAGGAGCCTTGGGGGCCAGATGGCGTGGGTCAGTGTATTCCAAATCTTGAAGGACAGGGGCTGTCGACCGAGAATCCTGTATCTAGCAAAACCGTCCTTCAAAAAATGAGGGCAAGGTTAAGACATCCCCGGCTAATCAAGAGTTGAGAGAGTTCTTAACCACAGACCTGGCTGCAGCAGAGAGATCTTCAGGATGGAGTGAAGGACCCTGGACAGTAATACAAAGCCTTATGAAGAAATAAAGATCTCTGGTAAAAGCAGATAGCTGGGTGATTAGAAAAGCTAGTCCTAATATTACTTTGGTTTCTATTTGATTTAAGTGATTGATATAGAATTAAAAACACAAGAACACACACAAATCATCACCTTGTTTCCAATCCTTTTGGTGGGGGGGGGGGGTTGGAATCTGATTGTTCTCTAAAACGAATGTATGTGTCTGACCTCAAGGATTGCTTTTAGAAATCATAGTGTCTCTGTCTTCCAATACAAAGGTATACCAAGGTTGGGTCCCTTTGAATGCAGCTGCTCAAGAAAAGAAGCTACAAAATAGACGGATTTGAGGCAACAGGGATAAGAGCAGTCTTCAAGAGAAGGAGCAGAGGAATACTAGTAATATGCAGACGGAAGTCTCAGAACCTGTATTCCAAATACCACCTTGACTAATATTATAATAAAGAATATTTGGGAAAAAAAATTTTTGAGAAATGTGTAGGACCTTGCATTAGTCTGCAGAGCACCATAACAGGAAAGCACAGACTGGGTGCCTTAAACAGCAGAAATTTCTCAAAGTTCTAGAGGCTAGAAGTCCAAAATCAAGGTGTTGTCAGGGTTTGTTTTGGTCAGACATCTCTTTCCGGCTTGTAGACAGCGAACTTCTCACTATGTCCTCACATGGCCCCTTCTCTGCTCACAGAGAGAGAGAGAGTTCTGGTGTCTCTTCCTCTTCTTATAAAGACACTATTCCTATTGGATTAAGGCCCCACCTTTATGACCTCATTTAACCTCTAACCTCTTTGTAGACCCTGCCTCCAAATAGTCCCATTGGTGGTGAGGGCTTAAATATATAAGTTCTGAGGGGATACAAATTGGTCCATAACATTCTGCCCTTTGCACCCCCAAAATTCATGTCTTTCTCATGTGCAAAATACACTCCATCTCAATATCCCCAGAAGTCTTAACCCATTCCAACATCAATTCCAAGCCCAAGGTCTCATTAAATTTCACCTCATCAAGTATGGATGAGAAATGACACATAAAATTAATGATCCCAGAACCTATAAAGAAAAATATCACACATTGTTGAAACACATAATAGAAAAGTTGAACTGTACTATAAAGATGTCCATTCCCTTAAATGAACTGAAACATGTAATTCCAATTCAGATGGCAGTAGAATTCTTTTTTCAAAACTTAAGATAATTTTGACATTCATGTGGAAGAATGAGTGAGGACATTTTTAGAAAAGCAGATTATCAGAGGTATAGAAAGACTTTCCTTATCTGATGTCAAAGCATGCTGCAAAACTGTTGTAAGTAAAATAGTGCAGCGTTAGGGCAGGAGTAGACATGAGTCATGGAGTATAATTAGAGGACAGAAACAGACCCATGATATGTTGAGTTTAAAGTTCAAAGGCAGTTCATCATAGAGGGAAGAATAGTCTAAAAAAATAAATAGTATAAAGCTCCAAAAAGGTTTTTGTCAGGACATTAAAGAAGATCTAAATACATGAGAAGACAATCCTCTATTTATGGGTCAAAAGACTTAATATTATTCAGATGATAACACTGCCCAAATTAGTCTACAGATTCAACACAATCCCTATCAAAATCACAGCTTCTTTGCAGAAATTCACAAGCTGATCCTAAAACTCATTTGGAAGTATATGGACCCAGAATAGCCAAAACAATCTAGAAACAGAAGAAAGTTGGTGGGCTCAGACTTCTCATTTTCAAAACTTACTACAAAACTGTAATAATCAGGACAGTGTGGTACTAACATAGCAGAGACACATAGATTGATGAAATAGAATTGAAAGTCTGGAGATAAATCCATGTTATCTGTATTAATTGAGTTTCTACAAGGATGACAAGACCATTCAATGGGGAAAGAATAATCTTTTCAACAATTGGTGCAGGACAACTGAACAGCCACATACGAAAGAATGAACTTGGACTCCTAGTTTATAACATATACAGAAGAGTTAAATCACAATTTATCAGAGACCTAAATTTAAGAGCTAACATGATAAAGCTCTTGGAAGAAAATGTGGCCACAAATCTTCATGCTTTGGATTAGGAGGCAGTTTCTTATATATGACACCAAAACCAGAAGCTACAACAACAACAAAAATAGATCAGTTGGACCGCATCAAAATTAAAAACTTTTTTGCTAAGGACAGGATCAAGAAAGTGGACAGCTCACAAAATGGGAGAAAATATTTTAAAATCACATATATGAAAGGGAGCTTGTTTCTAAAGTATATAAAGAACATTCACAACTCAATAATAAAAACACAAATAACCTAATGAAAATATTGACAAAGGATCTGAATAGACATTTCTCCAATAAAGATCTACAAGTGGCCAATAAGAACAGGGAAAGGTACTCAGCATCATTAGTCATTAGGGACACGCTAATCACAAAGAGAGAGAGTAGCAAGTGTTGATGAGGACATGCAGAAATTGGAACCTTAATACGTTGCAAGTGGGAATGCAAAGTGGTCTAGCCACTTTGGAAAACAGTCTGACAGTCCCTCAAAAGAGTAGATGTATGGTTACCATGTGACTCAGTAATTCCACTCCTAGGTACATACCGAAGAGAAATGAAAACAGATTCCACAAAAACTTGTACATGAATGTTCATAGCAGCATTATTTATAACAACCAAAACGTGGGAACAACTCAGACCAAACCCATAATAAAATTCCAAAAATGGGAAATAACTGATGGATAGATAAATGTATATTTGTGCAATGGAATATTCTCTGGCCATTAAAAAGAATAAAGTACTACTATATATAACAGTGTGGATAAACCTTAAAGACATTATGGTCAGTGAGTGAAGGCAGACACAAAAGACCACATATTGTATGATTCCACTTATATGAAGTGTCTACCATAGGCAAATCTCTAGAGACAAAAGTAGATTAACAGTTGTCTAGGCCTCGGAGGAGAGGCCGTAGGAGGAACTGGGAGTAGCTGCTAAAGGGTCCAAAGTCTTCTGGGAGGATGTTGATAATGCCTTTTAAAAAAGAAATTATTATTTATTTTTGGCTGCGTTCAGTTTTCGTTGCTGCATGCGGGGTTTCTCTAGTTGTGGTGAGTAGGGACTACACTTCGTTGCAGAACACGGGTTTCAGTAGTTGTGACTCGAGGGCTCAGTAGTTGTGGCGCATGGGATTAGTTTCTCCGAGGCATGTGGGATCTTCCAGGACCAGGGCTGGAACCCATGTCCCCTGCATCAGCAGGCAGATCCTTAACCACTGTGCCACCAGGGAAGTCCTGGTGATAATTTCTTAAAATTGATCATGGTGATGGCTGCACAACTCTAAAAGCCATCACAGTAAGTCCACTGCATATGAATGAGGTCCATTCTGAGAGCACATTCTTAAGTCCAGTTTGCTCATAAGTCCAAAAAAGTTAGCCTGGGTACCCAATTAACATAATCGGCTGTATCATACTGCACTGTAATAGGTTTACAATACTTTTCACACAAAAAATACCTAAAAAACAAACACAAAAACCAAATATTTTAAACCTTACAGTACAGTACCTTGAAAAGTGCAAGAGTCCAGTAAAACAGCTGGCATACAGGGGCCCATTCACATCTTGAAAGTTCCCAACTTGAAGGTTTGTATGTTGGGGATTTACTGTAATTTGTATACATTAAACAGTGACTTTTAGGCTATGTGAATTATATCTCAGTAATGTTAGTAAAACAAAACAAAAAACAAACAAAAAAAAGATCGATGAGGGAAATTGCTCAACTAATGTGAGAAAAATAAGTAAAATCAGAGCCCAAACTCACAGCATACACCAAAGTAAATTCTGACTTGATTAAAGTGCTCAGTGCAAAAGTGATTAAACTGGAATAGAACTATTGGGATGGGAAAGACTTTTTCAAGCAGGAAACAAATTACAAGGAAAAATTAATAGGTGTTGTGAGTACAGAAAAATTTAAGAACTGCATGTCAAATTTTTTTTCTGTAATTGAGCTCACCTCAACATACAGCCCTCATTTTTATCCCTAGCAGGGAAACCCAGACTTGGGTGTAACTTATGGATTTAAGCATAGTCATTGCTGAACCTAAGTCTGGTCAATTACAGATTGGCCCTGTCCTTTCTCCTTCTCCCCAGAGGTGGCCTAAGTTCCTGGGGGCAAAGAGGAGGAAGGAAAACTCAGGTATCTATCTGGCTCTGAAGGAGGGCTGTCTGGTCCTCAGAGCTGGGCTTCCATCCTCCCCACCTTCCCTTGGGGACTGCGGATCCCTGGAGCTAGTCTTTGGCAATGCTGCCACAGCACGTGGGTTTGGAACCCCAGCATGTGTGAGCTCACAGTGTTGTTTATATTGCATTGTGCTTTTGTTCCAGGGTCCTGGTCGTTGCTTGGGTCGCACTGTGAGGATGCAGCAGCATTGTATCATGTGTCCACACCCCAGCAGTTCTGAGTCTGGCTGTGATGACAGAAGGAGGTACCAGCCCCGCCCTAGGGCAGCACACACCCTCTCCCACCTCAGATAGTGGCTGTGACCGCCTGAAAATGGCATCATCTCTGCTGTGTACCACCTCTCATAATGGAGAGTTGCTACTAAGTGAGGATTTCTCATAGTGCTATCCTCAATAGTGTGTATTATACCAACTAGTATGTAAATACTAATTAACATGTACTATTTATAATTACAAATCATTTGGATGTTGAACATATAGAGACACCCCAAAGAGAAAGAAAAAAGGAGCATTGAGAATAGACACAGGTATTTTTCCCTCTATATACAAAGTTGATGAGGCCTAAGAATATTTCGTTTAGGTTTACAGATTAAATCTGTAACCTAGTGTTTTCAATGAACTACTTTATTCCTTTGTTTAGAAATTGTTTAATGAGGACATTGGAACTGTGGGTTAACAGAGAATAAAATTAACTTTTATCTTGTTAAATGCCTTAAACAAGAAAAAAATGCTTTTCTCTTATACAAAAGTCTGAGCTGGTAGATGGTTTAGGGGTAGAAGAGCTTTGTTCCCTGAGTCACTCAGAGATCACCCAGACCCCTTCCACCTGGCGACTCTACCACTCCAGAGGAGTGTGCTCCAGCCAGAGAAAACAAGGAGAGAGCCACAAGGGCACACTAATGGAGAAGTATGGAGTTCTACCACTCTCTTCTTGTGTAACCTTGGACTACCTAAACTAATCTGCACAGTGGGGTATTATTGTCTGTGTGACATTATGGTTGGGAAGTTTTTTTTTTTTTTTTTGAAGTATACTTGATTTACAATGTGTTAATTTCTGCTGTACAGCAAAGTGATTTGAATATATATATATATACATATATATATATATATATATGCAGTCTTTTTTAAAAAATACTCTTTTCCATTATGGTTTTTCATAGGATATTGAATATAGTTCTCTGGGCTATACAGGAGGACCTTGTAGTTTACCCATTCTGTATATAAGAGCTGACATCTGCTAACCCCAACCCTCACTCCATCCCTCCTCCAACCCCCTCCACCCGCCCTTGGCAACCACACGTCTGTTCTCTTATGTCCATGATTCTGCTTCTGTTTCATAGATAGGTTCATTTGTGCCATGTTTTAGATTCCACACATAAGTGATACCGTTGGTATTTGTGTTTCTCTTGCAGGTCCTGTAGGGCACCCTGTGGCCAGGGCTTCCAGTCTCGGAAGGTCGACTGTGTCCACCCCAGGAGCTGCAAGCTGGTGGCTGAGAGACTCTGTGTGCCGAGGGAGAAACCCGCGTCCTGGCGGCACTGCCTTGGGCCTTCCTGTGATAGTGCATACACTTCTCAGGTACCACAACCACCCCAAAGCCTTGTCCAAACCAGACCTCATGGAGCCAGCCTTGTCAGCGTCTTGTCCACGGGGCCATTCTGAACAGATGTGGTATCTTGGGACATTAGGAGATTAGCTGCTTCGATGTGGGTGCAATTCGGTGTTCTTTAGAGAAAAAAGACAGTGGAGTGAGTAGGGTGGTCAGTGGCCGTCTAGCAAGCCTCTCCCCAGACTCCCTTCTGCCTGGAGTCTCAGCACCTCAGACAGGGCTTCTGTGGATGGGATTGGGCAGGTATGCAAATGTCCTGAAGTTATATGTGGAATATAATCATATATTTCTCCAGGGAGCAGGGCCATAGCTTTGGCAAGGTTTCCCTGGGGTCCATGACACCCCTAAAGCTAATGTTGCTGTCAGCACTGGGAGGAGCAGGTGGCCTGAGGGCTGTGAAGTCCCCGGAGGGCAGTGAGAAGCCACTTGTTGCAGCTAAGGAGTGAGTCCAGGGCACTTTTGACTGCAGTGCAAAGCAGTGGCCCTAACCCAAGCCTAGTTTTTCCACTTCACTCTATGATCTCAATTTCTGCTTTTCATAGAATCAAGTGCTTTTTTTTTAAACTAGGTCTCTAATGAGCTGTGTGTTAAATGAACATATATATATAGTAGGAGACTGCACAGACACAGCCCACTACTGTAGGTTTGTAAAGCATCTTAATTTGTGTTCGCTAGACCTCTACAAACAAAAGTGCTGTCAGTCGTGTCAAGAAGGATAAAACTTTGGGAGGGGGATCCTAATGCTGCTGGGAAGATAAAACAAATATGTGGAAGCTCGTTTCCCCATGTAGCTGGTACAAAACATGTATTTCTTAAAAGAACAAAAACAAACAAAAGGAAAACAAACAAAAAACCAACTCTAGATTCTGCAATCAAACAGAAGTCAGTGCAGAATCACCACTGTTAAAATTTGGCACTGTCATTTCCCCATGGCTGGTTTTTAATTCCAGCTCTTTTAAACGATATGTTCCAGGACTAACCTAAAATACAGTAGCAGGCAGGCCATTGCACTTGGGACCTCCTCGTGTTCTTCTAATCAGGAATTCACCAAGATCACCAGTGCATTGTCACGAACTGCCTCTCCCTGTGATTTGTAGTCTAGTCCAGAGTAGGACATCCTGAAGACTTGGGAAACACAGCAACAGATGACTTCTCTCAGCTTTAGGGTTGCAACAGGTTTATAAGGCATTTATATTTTAGAAGCTCTGGCCAGTAGTTGTTAAGATGCTGGCTCTAATGGCATTTTACAGATCCTTACATTCAGTCTGTGAAAAGCACACTATCATTCTGGACAGGCTTGTAACCCTGATTGATCCAGGGATCCTGGGGGGATGGTATCTTGTCCTTGCCGGTAGAGAACCTATGGAAGAAAACACAGGGTAAACGTTGTTGCCATTTTCACAACTATGGAAATCAATCTGTGACCAAATGAGGCATCTTGGAAATCAAAGGAGAGGGAAAGTTAACCTTTTCTACTGATTTTGAAGTATATTCAAAGTGTTCTTTTAAGAGCCGTGAATGAGACTTTTCTAAGCACTATGCTCTTGCACACAAACAGAAAAATCAGCCTTATTAGACCTAATTTATGCATAAAATAGTATTCCTAAGGATTCGTATTTTGGAAAAATTATACAAAAGTAATCTATAGGAAACATGATAGCTGAAAAGAGTTGTTTGTAGTAAACAATTGTTTTCATTTGAACTGATTTTTCAGTAAATCCAAAGCGAATTAGGATTGGGCTGGAAGGTACAGTTGGGCTGAGGGGTTAGTGTTAGGATTTGGTGAGTATGGTTAGGGTTCGTGTTAGCTTGGGGGTTGGGTTAGGCGAGGATAATGGGAGGTAAATTAGGGTTAAGGCTAGAGTTGGCTCTGTGCATTAGGGTTAGGTCAGAGTTGGTTTGGGTTTGAATCAGCCAGTGCTGGTGTTAGTGATGGTGTCAAGGTGGAGGTTACGTTTGGAGTAGATGCTGCTGCTGAAGGAGTTTGGGACTAGTATTCTATTGTACATTCTAAAGCTGTTTGGTGACGGGGCTCTTTCCTTAACATCCTACCAGTTATGGCTTCAGATGGCACACAACCCCAAATAAAGGGTCATACTTGTTTACTTGGGGCCCCAGCTGCCTGTACACATGCTGCCTGTAGCCTGTGGCAGCAGTGTTCCCTGAAGCAGGTGTGCTGACCTGGGTCCCTGGTCACCCACATGTGGACAGTGGGGTCTGGCTTTGGATCTGCCTGTGGACAAGCTCGCTGAGCCTCCCTGCGATATCCTGTGCCCCAGGCCTCCTGTTCTAGCTGCAGGCTCACCGACACTGGGATGAGCCCTGAGGGGTGCGGAGGGCGTGGTGGTGGGAATGGGGGCGGGGACGTGACGAGGACGCCCCAGCCTGTGAGCTGTTCATCCTCCACCGCACTTGATAGTTGAAGTCTTTTTAAATTAAAAGAGAGATCGTTTGTACACTACTCTTTGTATATATTCATTATATGACATAAAGGTGCAATATTTTATTTTGTACAGTATGTAATAAAGACAGGGGACTGTATGTAATAAAGACGGGACATATATTTTTCTTTTTAACAAAATTTCTTATTGAATTGCTTCACCTTTGTATTCAAAGTTGCTATTGTTCATTTGCCCTTGTACTTTTGGTCTTATCATTCAAATGACATTCCTGTGTACTGGATTTTACTACCGTTTCTATCACAGAAGAGTTAATGTTTCTCTTTCATACCCCTGACTAGGAATTCAGATAATAAATGTGGCACCTTTGATTATTCGGTGGCACCCTTCTAAATGCAGTTGACTCATTTGTATTCTGTTCTTGGTGGCCTTGGGTATGGTCACCTTGGCTGACTCTTTGTGAGGCCAGGGGCAACCCTGCTGGGCTCAGTGTCCTGGGCTGTCCTTTGGGGTGTGGGTTACAGGATTCAGAGCAGGTCACACAGAGGTTCGTTCTCCCGCCTTCATCCCAGTCCTTTACTTCCTGTGAATCATAGTGAAAAGAATGTCAAGGGCAGAAGGGGTGGAAAGAAGTTCCAAATGGACAGCCTGCAGCAGGTGTGGAAGTGGGTGGTAGCTGGGAGAGCAGGAGCAGGAGGAACTAACACCCTGTTGTTTTTGGCTATTGTGAGGAGTTTAGGGACGGATTTGAGAGGTCTGCATGAGGAGACTTGTTAGCAGCGGTTGGTGAGTAACTCCTTTCAATACCTTGCAACTCTTACACAGTTGATGGGTTTGACCTGCTTGGGTCCACTGACACACAGATTTCTACGACTAGTGAATACTACACTATCCTAGATTTTTTTGAATATGTGGATGCAGAACCGTGGATACGGAGGGACTGAGTATACAGAGCACCAACTACAAGTTATACAGGGATTTTCCATGGCAGGGAAGGTGGCGCCCCAACACCCACATTGTGTGAGGGTCAACTGTATAGTGCTTCAAGGTCAGCAGTGAGTCTTTCTAGAAAACGTTCATGCTGTTGGAATTGAAATTCCCCTTCATGCGTCATGGGCCTTGGCGTTTCCAAGGTCACGTGATGAAGACAAAAATCAACCATTTCATAGCAACTTGTGAGCCTGTGTCAACCTGGTGAGGCTGAGCCACGCAGAAGAGGAGCAATCTCAACAGTGCACCTCCTTCTCTCCTTTGCTTTCTTTCTTTCCTTCCCTCCTTCCCTTTTTGGCTCTTTCCCTCTCCTTCCTTCCTTTCTTCTCCCTTCTTTCCTTCTTCCCTCTTTCCTTCTTTCCTCCCTCCCTCCCTTCCTTCTTGATGTTCTATTGGACACTGTGAGCCTTTGAAAAGCACATTATCAGCACTCTTTTTAAACAGCCTTTTTGAAACTTGCTAATGATGACGTTTCGCCTTCCCCTTCTCTGATGAGTGTTCAGAGGTCTCCTCTTCCCTTCATACTACCAGGCTCCTCTCACACAGCCATTCTCAGAGAGGGCTTTAGATAGTTTTGTATAAAATAAAGCTTGTATACCTGTTGTGGTAAGGGGTGGGGTATGGGATTCCTAACCTCTGACTGGTGAATACGCCCCTCCTTTCTTCCTTCCATGCAGTCTTTAATAGTCTTTAGTTTTGAGAGCTGTGTTAGGTTCACTGCAAAGTTGAGTGGAAAGTGCAGAGTGACCCTGTACCCCCTGCCCCCACACGTGCACAGCCGCCTTGCCTGTGAACAGCCTGCACCCAAGGGTACATGTGTCACACGGGGGACTTGACTTTGGCACAGCACAATCACCCAACGTCCATGGTTTCCATCAGGGTTCACTCCCAGCGTCGTTGTCCCTGCAGGTTTTATAAACGACAAAGCCTTTCTTTCTCGTTCTGTGGTCTTATTTTCTACAGCAAGGATATTCAGGGGGACAGGGTGGAGATGGCATGGGGTGGGGGTGGAAATTTCCTACTGCCGTTTTGTCTCCAAATGTCCTCCTTTCTTCATCAGATTCAACCACGTTTGGGTTCGTGGAAATTCATTCTAAATCTGGCATTTGGTTAAATAATACTATTACTAGTTTCCAGTGCTGCTACAATGTTGTGTGACTCTGTGTGCGTGAATTATGTATAGCTTAACCTAGAAAAGAATTTATGAACAAGCTTTCTTTCCCAGAGAAAATTGGTTGCAGAAATGATTTCATGAAAATTCATTTAGTGATACTTTATTAATATTACTAGACATATAAAATTCAACACAGTTTTCCCTAATTAATGCGAAAGTAAATAAAACAAACTACGTCCACATAATGAAAAATATTTTAACCCGATGTTGACAAACTCATTCTCACTTAAGTATATATTTTGAAACAATTCTACAGCTACAAAAGACTAAACTTTAAGATAAAAATAATTGTTATCCCATAATGCATCATTGATCAAAGAAAAACCACGCACTAAGAGTTTAATTCGTTAGGAAATTCTCAGCATTTATACATGCAGCCTGTTCTTTCTACTTCACTTAATGGCACCATTGCTTCCCTCCTTCCCTTCTTGGCACTTCTCTTCACACTGCAGGAGGAGGAGGACATAATTGTGCCCATACCGAGCTTGGGTCTCCTGCACTGGTTCTGGGAGCAGCAATTAGGTGCACAATTACCTGCGGTTACCCTGAAAATGTTCTTCACAGTGGTCAGTCATTCCTGAAACTACTCTTGCAAGTGCTGTTTCCTTTTTGGAAATCCTGTCGTTCAAACTACATGAATCCCTGCATCCAAGCTCTCCGGTTCTCTGGAACAACTTCTAGGGTGCTTGTGAAACTTTAAACTTCAAGACTCTTCTCAGAAATCATACTGCTTGTAAGCTGAAAGCAGATTAGGTTATTTTACAATCCCTGCTATGGGCCAGAAAGTGAGTGTTGAATAGTTAATTCTCCTAATTTGAAAAAGCATAAAACAGGTACAGAAAAAGATTGTGACTTATTAACAACCCCTGACATTTGGTTAGACTTTTACTGTATGGATTACAATAGATCACATGACCTGATGCTCAGAGCAAACTTTCTGTGAGGTAGGCAGAGCAGATGAAGACACTGAGCCTCAAAGACAGAGTCACTTGCGTAGGGTGGCACAAGCAGAAACTGGTGTCATTGGCACTTGAACTCAGGTGCTTTGGTTCCCAGCCTGCAGAGCCTTTACTTGCCACACCACAATGCCTCTTACTAACTTGAACATGGCGAGGAGCAGTGCAGCTATCATAACACCACCAACCAAAACTTGACTCAGGGTGCCCTATGCAGGGTGCCTTGAAGTCTAAGGAGAAAAATACCATTGTCTTGAAAGAAGAATCCGTGTATCATTTTCAATGGTGTTCTACTTAGCCCTAAGGCACTTGATAAACGAGATCTCATATGTGAATAACCATGTAATTGCCATAATTATAAACACATACAAATGATAATAGACTGAGATAAGCTACCAAACAGTATGCTGGGACTAAAATAGTTCAGATGGGAACGTACATTATTCAGCTCTCGGAAATGCCTATTAAAAAGCAATCTTGGTTAAAATATTAATACAAAATGGATTTTAAAATCCTGATTTCCTATAACACATTTTCTAAATTTCTTGTTTAAAAAAATTAAAAAATGATTTGTTTTAGCTCTCATAATTTTTTTTCTACTATAGAAAATTGGTTTCGCCCTTGGGAAACCAACATTCTGTTTGGTAGCTTCCTTTTAAACATGATTCGATGATTAGAAGGGCTTCCCTGTGGGAGCGATCTTGTGGAAGAATTTATGAGCTCAGGAATTTGTGTTTTCAAAGATATAACCTGGAGGAGAAGAATAGCTAGCAGGGCAGATTTCCTGTTTCTTTGGTGCATACTCTAGAGAGGCCATGGTTACATCATCAAATGGAATAGAACTCTTGAAGGAAACATTTACAGGTTTGCAACTCTCTGTTGGAATCAATTCACGTGGCATGTAGTGAGGTCTGAAAGTGCTCAAACCATCAAATTTTCCAGATGGGTTGGGAACCAGCTGCTCCTGCTTAATAAGTCCTTGACCACAACTTTCCCATGCTGAAAAATCTTCCTTCATGGTGCTTTTTCCTTGGAAAGGAAAACTGTGATTTTTTTTCTATGAGAAACTGGCCTGATGGGAAGAACACCTTTGGCCTGATCTGGAACATAGTCGAGGTGGCTTGTGCTGTTTAATTGCATGGTACCTGTGGGAGGGACATACTGTTGTACTTTCTTGACTTCAGGTGGTGGGATTTCCCATGGTTGAAAACTGTCACGTAATTCAGTGCTTCCTTCAAGTTGAGCACATTGGGCCACTCAGGTGTATGCAGGTCTGCAGATTTTTGCAGTTTCACCAACAAGACCGTGAAAGTCATGTCGATGAGTTGTGAGATACTCGGAGGGTTGGTTGGCTGGCTTGCAAACTTCTTTTGGCCTTGCAAACTTGAATTCTAGCTGATGAGGTATGTAATGAAGGTGCTGACTTATACCACCATTAAAGGGGCTGTAGAACGTTTGACCACAGGGCTGGGTTTAAAGCTGTGCCTAGCTTTATCTCCCAAGGGACATAGTCATCCTGAAATGTAGTTGAGTTTCCAAATTTCACAGTAGGGGGATAATAAGTTTGTGCTGGTTTATGAAGTACACTTTTCTGAATGTCCCAAGCTCTTATAATATCTTGAAAATTAAAAAAAAAAAAAAAAAAAGAGCACGTTGAAACACAGGAAAACAACCACTCTCTAAAGGTCATGCCTGACTCCTCTCTATGCCGTCCTTCTGTTTCCTTTAGAAACCTGTACACCAGTCAAGTATAACGTTTCCCTGATTCCCCTCAGGTTTATTTTTTTCTTCACTTCCACTTTCCTCTTCCTAGTTCTCCACTTTAATGCATCTAACTTTCTGTGGTCAGAGTCTTCTGATTACACAAGGGAATGGAACATCTGAACCTGATTGTTGATACTTTTGAAAACGAAAAGCCTGTGTTTTGGATGAAGACAGAGTTTAGGAGATTGTGGTTGCATTCGCAGGAACTGGTTGGGATTTTTGCTATAACTTATAAAATGCTAAAGTAAAACATAAAATCTCAGGATTAACATAAACTCAAAGGCCCTGATGTGTGGGCAAAAGTGATGTGGACATTACTCCTTCCTTTGGAGGGACTCCTCAAAGGAGAGAAAATTTCAACTCCATTGTATCCTAGGAAGCCTATAGGACTCCCTGAGCAAACATGCAGGACACAAGGTAACTAGACAATTCCAGAAAGATCACTGGCTTCCACTTTTCCTCCTCAGGAAACGGACTTCCAGGCATTCCTGAAACATAGAGGGTCATCTAGAGGTGAAGGGCCCAAATGGAGTGCTTTCTAAAGTGTTAGAAATTGTATATGGAATTTAGAAATGAACATCAGAGCTGAGTCTGGGATTTAGTGTTAAATAACCTTAATTCTGCTTCCCTGCAGCTTACCTAGACCATGGATGGAAAACTGAAGTGCCTATATTTCAACTGAGGGTTATTTAGGTTTTCCATTTCTCCATGAGAAGGGTAGAAAGCTGAGAAATACTACAGAATTGACTTCATTCCAAAAGATGTATTTCTAAATACCAAAAATTAATTTATTAAAGACAGAAGATATACAAGATAAAGAATTAGACTCTAGGCTAATGTCCAAGCAATGTTTATTGGAAAGGCCAAAACTCAAATGCTTATTATGTGGATACCTCCTTTGAAGAGAAAAATTCCTCAACCATAGGCATTTGTGCCAAGATGGCCAAGTTTTACACCAAATGAATACTCCCACCACCCTCAAGCTAAGGATGTTTGAATAAGAGTGGATACCTGACCTAAGAACAGGTGATTTTTTGGATAGTAGAGAGCTGGCAAGAAATAGCCTGGCAAGAAGAGATGACCTGGATCAAGCACATTCTCATTCTTGTGAACCTGAATTTGAAAATACGGGGCCAGATAAAAGTGGGAGAAGAATGTAAAAGGATGCCATGAAGCAGAACTGGAGAGCTATGGTGAGTTGAAGATGTCAAAACAAACTTGTAAGGAAGCAGAGATGATATATAGGCAAAGGAGGCCAGTTAGTAGAATGGCAGCCAAAGAAGATGTGTAAAGGGAAGGGAAGATGCTGTCAGAGAAGCCATGTAACTCATGGCAGAGATGGAGGGAGTAGCTCTTCCCTCAAGTTTCTTCTGTACCTGATAGCTTTCCATTTCCAGTTCACATGAAGTTTTACCATAAACTTGCTTTTTATTGAGGCACCATGGCGGAATCTCTGTTGTTTGCAATTTAAAGTATAAAACTATAGCACTCTTTTTCAGTAACTAAAAGGCAACCATAGGATGTTACTGAGGGTCTATGTGTCCATCTAAACACACAGGAAGAGCCCTTGTTGCTATAATGTCTATGAGAAAAAGATGTTAATTTCATGAGCGAACCTAAATAGAAGAGACTATTTCTCCCTTACCAAACAACTTTGGTTTTCAAAAAGGAAGCAAGAATTTGGAGACTGAGAGACAAGGTTTGAACAGCATGAGTAACAGTTTCAGATAACTGCAGAAAACTGACTTGCCTCCCATAAATATTTCTGTGCTCATCTGCCTGGAAAATTGATTATTTGTTCTGGAATATTTTTTGATAACATTCTGGCAATACCTTTAAGACATCATAGTCTTTATTAATATCATCTGTTCTTAGTATCCTATGACACTCATGGAAAAAAAAACATAATGCCATCTACATCTAACAATGCAGTCTGGTCATTTGGCAACTACAGTATTGCCCTTGTGAGAGAAGGGCAACCCAGTTTCCTCAGCTCATTCTTTTGCTCTCTAGTCACTAAACTCTAGGCAGGAAGTTTGCTTTCTTCTGAACAGTTTCAAGTCCATGAGGTGCTTGTGTGTGTTTGCTCACCATGAACATTTGTGAGCAGAGCTGCATCTCCATTCTTTCCATAGTGGGCTGTGGTCCTCAGCTGCATATGGGAGTTCTTTCTCTTGGCAGTTGGGACTCTGTTCCCTGTGCTGTCTTATGGCAGCAAGGAATTGGGACCAATTTTCATAGTCAGGGGGTTCCCTCCTTTCTTTCTCCATCTACACATCACCAGACTGGCCTCACAGTTTTAACCCTGCCTGTAAGCTGATGACTCCCAAACTAGAGTCTCCACTCCAGACCTCCCTTCAAATCCAAGCCAACATATCTATCTTCCTAGGAGACATTTCTATTCAGATGTCCAAGAGGTAAACTGAAGTTTAGTATGCCCCAGCGGAATTCACCATCTTGCTCAGACTCATATTCCCCCAAAATAACACATCAACAACAAAACATGTACTATTTTGAGTTTGGTATCTCAGGTAAAGCTTTCACCCAGCCAGTTTTCTCTCCTTCACTCCCTTCTCCCTGCTTCATTTTCAGATCCTGTCAATTTTACTTCTGAAATTTTAATTTTTTCCTTCTTGAGGCAAACATGCAATCAATGAATAGCAACCTGATGAAATCATCAAAAGTTAGAAAAGGGAAATAGAAGAAACAATAATGTTAACTAAGGTTCTATAGGGTCTATAGTGAGATCCTTATTTTCAGTCTTGCTATTTGTAATTAGTGTCTTCTCTCTCTCTTTCCAACCACCCCCTTAGTCAGTGTGGTTAGGGTTATTCAACGTTACTATCTTTCAACAGTATTAGCTTTTTCATTGATTTTTCTCTATTGTTTTCCTGTTTTCAGATTCATTGATTGCTGCTCTTCATCCTTTCTTTCCTTCTACTTTGCTTTGGGTTTAAGTTGCTCATTTTCCTAGTTTCATAAGATAAGGCTTAAGCTATTGATTTGACTATCTTCTAATACAAACATTTAATGCTATAAATTTCCCTCTAAGCATTGCTTTAGATACATGCCACAAATTTTAATATTGTATTTTTTCATTTTCATTAAATAAATATTTTGGGCTTTATGGTCCATGTGGTCTGTGTTGCAACTACTCAATTCTGACATGGTAGCATGCAAGCAGCCATAGATAATATGTAAATGAATGGCATTGCTGAGTTTCAATAGAATTTTACTTTTTGTGCAATGTATAATTTGTCTTTGAAAGCTGGATGTTGTATGTATGTAGCACAGTAGAGACTGAGATAAATAGTACTTATGTGTAGAAATGGATGTACATCTTCATTTGCCAGGCCTTGAGTGAGTGGGGTTAAGTCAGCTCAATCAGCAGTTGAGCTAGTTTTGCGTTTTGCTGTTGCCATGCTTACCTTCAGCATACCATCAGCTTTAAATTCCACTGGCATTATCTTGTGCTTCGGGTGGGGCTGGTTTTCTTCACTTCTGCTCCATCCGCAGTTTTAGGCATTCTCTTTGCACCTGCACCTGAGAGAATGTCTCTCTCTGTACCCTTGCTTCTCTCCAATGGGAAACTATTGTTGCTTGTTATTCAGTGCTCAGTAATCTGGTGTGTGTGTTTGGTGGTGGAGGGGTTCCTCTGTGGTCCTGGTCAAGGCTCAATCTTAAGCAAAACCTGTGTCCCTGGGCCTCAGTGGTGGGACTCTTTCAATATTTCTATCTGTCTCCACAATGTAGCTATCTAATGGTTGGGCCCAGGACATTTTCCTCTTCTTCCTTCAGGTTACAGTTTTATTGTTTTTCTTTTCATTTCCCCTGTGATCTCAGCTTTCTGAAGTATTCATGAATATTTATGATTTTGTATATTATCTGGCTGCTTCTTGTTAAGTTGGAAACACTTTTCTAGCTATCCATATCCCACTCAGAAATTAGAAATCCTCGAATTTTCTTTATGGTCTAGTTTTAAATTCCACCTTAAATTCTACATATGCAGTTTCTTTAACAGATATAAGGTTATTCTGAATTTTTCCTTCGTGAGTTAGTTTGGCAAATTGTATTTTTCAAGGAATTTATCCATTTTATAACAATTATTGGCATGTTTTCCATAATATCTTATCTTTTTAATGTTTGAGTAATCAATCTTTCAGTTTTAATTGTAATATTTATTTCACTTACATTTAATGTAAGGTATGGTCTCATTTAGTTTGACTATATTGCTATTTGCTTCTGGTTCGTCCCATATGTTCTGGGTTCCCTTACCTCTTATTTCCTGCCTTCTTTTGGACTAATAAAGGATATTCTTATTATTCCATTTTCTCCATTAGCATTTTAATGATAACGTTCTGTATTTTTAGAATAAACATGCATTTTTGACTTATTAGGGGATCTTTTTGTCCTAGTCAAACTTTAATTGATGTTTTTACCTTCTAGAACATTGGAAGAAGCTTTCAACAGTTTAATTCCATTTACATCCTTCTGCCATTTGTGCTATTGTTATAATTTAC